>NC_140990.1:309427644-309742644 GCF_052327205.1 Somniosus microcephalus | reverse complement strand
GTCAACAAGGTAAATTTTTGTCCGTGTAGGTAATGGTTGAATTTCTTCACTCCCCATACCAGGCTGAGTGCTTCCCTGTCGATTTGGGCATAGTTACGCTCAGCTGAGTTCAATGAGCGTGACGCAAAAGCTATCGGCCGTTCCAAGCCATCAGGGAATTTATGCGATAATACTGCTCCTACGCCGTAAGGGGATGCATCGCACGCCAGTCTGATTGGCAGTGATGGGTTGTAATGAGCCAAAACTTCTTTGGACGTGATTAAGTCTTTGCATTTATGGAAGGCACGTTTACAGTCTTCGCTCCATTTCCAAATTACTCCTGTTTGTAGCAGTTCATTAAGAGGGTGCAGAAGAGTTGATAAGTTCGGTAAAAATTTATGATAGTAATTTATTAACCCCAGGAACGACCTTAATTGTGAAACATTTTCAGGTGCTGGGGCTTTTATGACCGCTTCAATTTTTCAGGTGACTTATGCAACCCTTCCTTCTTAATTATGTGGCCACAATATGATATTTGATTCTGGAAAAATTCGCACTTGGGGCGATTTGCTCGTAGGCCCCGTTCTCTCAGCCTAGTGAGCACCTGCTCCAAATTGGCAAGGTGCTCGTTGTCGTTTTCTCCTGTTACAAGGATGTCGTCTAGGTAGCATTGAGTCCCCGGAATCCCTTGGAGGACTTGCTCCATAGCTCTTTGCCAGATAGCTGGAGCGGATGCTACTCCGAAAACCAGTCGATTGTACTGGTACAGACCTTTGTGTGTATTTATCGTGAGATAGTTTTTAGAGGCCTCTTCAACCTCCATCTGTAGATATGCCTGTGCCAAGTCAATTTTTGTGAAACGTTTCCCTCCGGATAGTGAGGCGAAAATATCTTCTATCCTCAGAAGAGGATACTGTACCGTTTGAAGGACCGGGTTTACAGTCACCTTGAAGTCTCCACAGATGCGAATTTTTCTCTGTTCTTCAGATTTATCATTATTCAATGCTTTCTTCATGACTGGGACGATGGGTGTTGCCCACTCGCTCCAATCTATTTTGGATAATATGCCTGCCTTTTCCAAATTCTCCAGCTCTGCCTCGACTGCTGGGCGAATTGCGTATGGCACCGGTCTTGCCTTAAAAAACTTGGGAATTGCCGCATCTTCCACTTTTATTGAGGCGGTGATGCCTTTCAAGGTTCCTAGTTTCTCTTGAAACACTTCTTTGGCGTTGGCCAAGATGTCTTTTAATCGTTCAGGTATGACGTCATCATCATTTTTTTCCTTACTGGTCACCGTCAGTGCCTGAATGGAGTGCCAGTCTAAACGTATTTTCCTGATCCATTCACGTCCCAACAGCGGTGGACCACCATCTTGTAGAACGTATAAATACAACTTTTGTATTTCCTTGCCGTTGTATACAACAGGCACCCTTATTTTTCCTTTGGGGTATACTTTCTGCCCCGTATATGTTTTCAAGATAATGGATGTGTCTTTTAATGGTATATGCGGAAATAGCCGCTCGTAATCCCGTCGATTTATGACGGTCAGAGCTGATCCTGTATCTAGCTCCATTTTAACTGGGGACCCTGCTATCGTGAGGGTAACCCAAATGGTCTGGTAATCTTCTTTGGCAATTACATTATGTAATTTGAGACAGCTTAGTCTCTTGTTTTCGGAGTCGCTATCGCTCTTCTGGTCTTCGGAGCTACTGTCCGTCATCATTTGTACCTTTCTGTACTTTTCTTTACTGATTTTTTTTTTCCTGTCCGTGGATTTTTTTTGTCCAGATCGGCATACCCGTGCAATGTGTCCAATCTTTCCGCATTGCCTGCATGCTTTGTCCTTGAACCAGCAGTCCCTCTGGTCATGGGTGGATCTGCCGCAGCAATAACATCTCTCGAAACCCTGTGTCATTTCATGGGTGCCGAAGTCCTGTGTCTTTTGTTGTATCTCTGCAGCTCCTCTTGCAGCTGCTTTGTATGATACAGCCATACTGAAAGCCTCGTCCAGTGTTAAATCTTTTTCAGAAAGCAGCCTTTTCTGTGTTCCTTCACTTAGGAGACCGCAGACGAATTTGTCTCGAAGATAATCTGCTAGTCCTGCCCCGAATTGGCAGTGCTTTGATAGCTTTCTTAATTCGGTGAGGTAATCAGCGTTACTTTCATTCTTGTGTTGATTCCTCTTGAAGAATTTGAATCGTTCCGCTATCAGCAGCGGTGTTGGGTTTAAGTGCTCCTGTAGGGTATCAACAATTTCTTTAAAATTCTTGTCCTTTGGTTTGGCTGGAGTGATTAAGTTTCGTAACAGCCCGTATGTCTTTGCGCCCATTAGATTTAGAAGTACTGACGCTTTTTTTTCATTTTCTATTCCATTTGCGGTGCAATATACCTCCACTCTTTCCACATATGTGGTCCAATCCTCTATCTCATTATCAAAAGCATCAATATTGCCAGACTTAGGCATCCTAGAAAAAAAATGGCGCTTCCGCGCTTTTCTTTCTTTTCTGCAGAAAAGATATGGCGCTTCCCGCGCTTCCCCGCCACTGCTGCCGATGACAACGCTGTTTCCCGCGGGTTTCCCTTCTTTTTATTTGTTTATTTACAGGTGGAGACTCGTTCCCGCTGGACTCTCTCTGCTAGGTCTGAACGCCGACCTGCTTGCAGCGCCGGCCGTCTCCCGAGTGCTCCCTTCCCATCTGTTACTGCTTGCCTCCGCATTCGCTGCTTGGCCTAGCTGCAGAGCCAGCCGCTGGAGCCCCAGCCCGACGTCCAGGAAGGATTATTGCAGTACCTGCCAACAGCTCGGCTAGCTGGTGAAACCACAGCTTTTTCTTTTTGTTGATTTTCTTCGACTTTGGACGCCAGAGGAATCGATGTCCTTGAGGTGCTGCCGAATTGCAGGTAATTCCGTTTCCAATTCGTCGCCACTGTTGTATCCGTGTGTTAATAGAGACACTGAAGACAGGAGTTGGTTTCACAGGTGTTTACTGAACAAAGTCTGGAGGGGAACTAACTGATACAACACAATATACAGGCTTATATAGCCCGAGTGGCCATTACCGGCATTACAGTACACAGGGGGCTCTTAAAGGCACATACACTACAACAATACTCAAGGTGCGGTCTCACCAAGGCCCTGTACAACTGTAGCAAGACATCCTTGTTCCTGTACTCGAACCCTCTTGCTACGAAGGCCAACATACCATTTGCCTTCTTAACCGCCTGCTGCACCTGCATGCTTACCTTCAGCGACTGGTGCACAAGAACACCCAGGTCTCTTTGCACTTCCCCTTCTCCCCTTCTCTTTTTTAAGTACCCCCCTGCACTTTCTATACTCCTCTAGGGCTTCCACTCTTTTTAGTCCTTTTTTTCCTAATCCATTCTTGTATATCCCTTGACATCCAGGGTTCCCTGGGCTTGTTGGTCCCACCCTTGACCTTTACGGGAACATGTTGGCATTGTACTCTCTCTATTTCGTTTCTGAAAGACTCCCACTGCTCTGTTGTGGATTTTCCTACAAGTAGCTGATCCCAATCCACTTTGGCCAGATCCTGCCTTATCATATTAAAATCGGCCTTCCCCCAATGTAGAACCTTTATTTACGGTCCATCTTTGTCTTTTTCCATGACTACCTTAAATCTCACTGAATTATGGTCACTGTCACCAAAATGCTTTTAGACTTGGAATCAAAAACACAATTTCTAAATTTGTGGACGACACCAAATTGGGGAGGTTAGTGAATACTGAGGAGGACTGCAACAAATTAAAAGAAGACATTAATAAACTTGCAGAATGGGCATATAATTAGCAAATTAAATTGAACACAGATAAATGTGAGGTATTACATTTTGGTGAGAAAAATAGGGAGGTCACATATTATTTGGAAAATAAGAATCCAAATGGGGTAGAAGAGCAAAGGGATCTAGGAGTACAAATACACAAATCACTAAAAGTATCGACACAGGTTAACAAGGCAAACCAAGCACTAGGGTTTATTTCTAGAGGGATAGAATTGAAAAGTATTGAAGTTATGCTAAACTTGTATCGAACCCCGGTTAGACCACACTTGGAGTACTGCGTACAATTCTGGTCGCCATATTGGCCCTGAAATTAGGATCGGGAGCTTGCCGCGCGTGCAAGCCCCCGATGCTCACTTACCCGGCGCGCTGACATTTTAATTCTGGCCCGCATTGCATTTCCTCTCACTGGCCCGCTTGAGGTCCTGCCGCGCTGTGCGTGCGTGACCCAGCGGCGTACTTAGTGCGATGAGCCGGCTGGGATCACGTGAGCACAGGGCAACCAATGGGAGGTTGCAAAAGTTCATTCATGACTTTGACAGTAAGAGCTGTCAAACTCATGAAAACTCCTGGCCCCAAAACACTACTTAAAGAACTCTGAAAAACTATTTTAAACAATAATTTTAAAATTTGAAAAAAAAATTATATAAAAAATCGGGGCTAAAACTAAACTTACCTTACTGTAAATTCTTTAAAAATAACAAACCTGTGGAAAAAAAAATTCTCAATTGTATTAATAGACCACTTACCTGTAAAACTAAGTACTTACGTGTGGTTTTTCAATGCGTAAATACCGGAAGCCTTTACACACGCGCAACTCTCTAAAAATAGAGGAAATCCAAGTTGCACGCGCTGCCCAATACCGCGCACGCGTTCAGCCTCTTAACCCCTTGGGTCAGAGGACAGGAAATGCCGGTTTTCAGCGCATACGCTGTGCATGCTGAAAACCGGCAATTCCTCCGGGCACACGCGTGAGTACCCCGTCCTTACTCACGCGTTGTGCCCAGAATTACTGGGCCATGATAAGAAGGATATAGAGGCACTGGAGAGGATGCAGAGAAGATTTACAAGGATGATACCAGAAATGCGAGGGTATACCTATCAGGAAAGGATGAACAGGCTGGGTCTCTTTTCTCTTGAAAAGAGAAGGCTAAGGGGTGACCTAACAGAGGTCTTTAAAATCATGAAAGATTTTGATAGAGTCGATACAGAGAGGGTGTTTCTACTTATGGGGAAGAGCAAAACTAGAGGCCATCAATATAAGATAGTCACCAAAAAATCAAATAGGGAATTCAGAAGAAATTTCTTTACCCAGAGAGTGGTGAGAAAGTGGAACTCGCTACTGTAGTGTATGTAACTGTTCTACCTTTAAGAGAACTATTGTATGTAACCGTCCACCTTTAAGAGAACTATTTTAGGTGTGGCACTACTTTATCCTGGCTGCTGTATACTGTAATACCGACGGTGACCACACCGGTATATAAGTGCTGTGGCAGAATTTATTGGGCAGATTCGCCCTGACCTTCGAATAGTAAAGTCCTGTTAAAGTTACTCTTGTAGTCTGTGTATTACTTCGCTATACAACCCACAGACTTTACAGTGGCGACGAGTTCGATCTTACCCTGCGGCAACAATACTTCTGAAGAAGTAAACGAGCGTCGAAAAGAGGCACCCGCCCTCGGCGTTTTGCTGAGAGAAAACTCGAGTCTGCAGACCAAGAAAGGAGGAAGATTTCAAACACGAAGTCTTCCATCAGCAACAGGCACGGATTGTCCCTTCTGCCACGGTGGTGAGTGAGCCGATCAACACGAGAAGCAAGTCGGCCACGGTGACTGTGAGTAAAGGGAAAATAGAAACAAATAAGGATAAGGGCGGTGCACTCGACCACGGTCGAGGGGGAAAGGAGCCGGACAGAAGTCGGGCCCAGAGGCGCTGAGACTGGGGCAGCGTGGAGCAGAAGCCGCAGTACAAGCGGGCTGGGGAGCGTCGTGAGATGACTAGACCGCGACGGCGAAAAAGGCCGGACATATACCGCGACCACGAGGCGCTGCGACCGGGATTGTAAGGCGCAGGACGATATAAACATAAATAAGCCACGGAGAACTCAGCCACAGCCGGGGAGGAAAGCACCGGACTGCGAGAAGCTGGGAGGTGCGATTGGGGTGAAAAAGGCCAGACAGTGACTGAGGCCACGAAGCGCTGCGACCGGATCGTAAGGCGCGGGAAGAGATAAAAATAAATAAACCGCGGAGAACGCAGACGCAGCCGGGGAGGAAGTACCGGACTGCGAGAGGCTGGGAGGAGCGATTGGGTGAAAAAGGTTGGACAGTGACCGAGGCCACGAAGCGCTGCGACCGGGATCGTAAGGCGCGGGAAGAGATAAAATAAATAAATCGCGGAGAACTCAGCCGCAGCCGGGGAGGGAAGCACCGGACTGCGAGAGGGCTGGGAGGCGCGATTGAGAGCCGCGCGAGCGGGAGAGACAGAGCCCGAGCGAGAGCCGCGCGAACGGGAGAGACAGAGCCCGAGAGAGAGCGAGCGAGAGCCGTGCGAGCGGGAGAGACAGAGCCCGAGGAAGACTGAGCGAGATCCAGCCCAGCGGCTGAAACTGTTCGCCGTCAATGGGTTGTACCCAGAGCCGGTTGCCCGGCCGAGAGAAGGGAACGCGCTGAAGCCGAAGCGCAGGCTGCGAACCCCGAAAGCCAGCGGCCATCGCCCAAGGGAAAAGCTTACCCCTCCCGCCAGGGGAAGAAAAGCGGGAACCGCCATCTTGAAAGTGGGCGGGGAAAGAAGAGAAGCGTGGGAAACCGCGGGAAGCCGCCAGTAGGCGGAGAAAAAGACAGAAGCGGGAACCGCCATTTTGAAAGGGGCGGGGGGGAAAGAAGATAAGCGCGGGGAAACCGCCATCTTGAAAAAATAAAATAAAAACATTTTAAAAAAAGAGTTAAAGAAATATTTCGTTGTTGTTTATCAGGGAGGTGAAGATGCCTAAGCGTGGTAACATCAACGATTTCGATTCCGAGGTAGAAAATTGGGCCACGTATGTAGAACGCATTGAGATATATTGTGAGGCCAATAAAATAGAGGATGATGATAAAGCTATAACCTTGCTAAACTCGATGGGGGTGAAGACATACGGGCTATTGAAGCATCTTCTAGCACCCGTTAAACCGGCGGATCAAACCTTCGATAATATTGTAGCTGTTCTGAAGGATCACTTGAAACCCACACCGCTGATGTTGGCGGAACGATTCAAATTTTATGCGAGAACGCAACGGAAAGAGGAAAGCAACGCGGAATACTTGGTCGAACTGCGTAGGCTAGCGAAATACTGCCAGTTTGGAGGAAATCTGACAGAGGCATTGCGAGACAAGTTCGTGTGCGGGTTGTCAAAGGAAGGAACGCAAAAGCGACTGCTCGAAGAGAACGACCTTACACTGGATAGGGCTGTCCTTATTGCAGCATCACACGAAGCCGCAGCGAAAGGAACTGCGGAAATGCAGCTGAAGGCAGCGGTCCTCAGTGTGGATCAAATTACTTCGGGTGCAACGAAATGTTATCGTTGTGGGAAGACAACACACGACCAGAACCAATGCTGGTTTAAAAACCAGGACTGTAGGAAATGTGGCAAACTGGGTCACATAGCCAAAGTATGCCGGTCAGGGAAGAAGACCAACAACCAAAAAAAAAAGCCATCACAGGAAAAGTACAACAAAGTACACAAGGTGGTTGAGAAGAGTTCAGATGAACAGAATTTGGATTCAGACCCAAGCGGCCAGGAACTGGGTAGTCTGAGAATTCATAATGTGAGTAAGGAAGCTGACCTACAAACTATCTGGGTCATGCTAAAAATAGCCGGAGTCCAAGTGAGAATGGAATTGGACACTGGATCAGCCCTATCAGTCATAAATCGAAGGGATTACAACCGGTTATTCTCACATATACCCTTGAGAGATACCAAGTTCGTATTGCAGACATACACGGGGCATAAAGTATACCCCATGGGAAAGATAAGAGTCAAGGTGAGAGACAGGGGCAAAGAACACCCCGGAATGGACTTATACGTACTACCTGAGGGAGGACCACCACTTCTAGGACGGGAGTGGATCAAGAAAATAGACATGGAATGGCACTACTTCAAAGCAATAACGAGTGAGGACTCGGGGCAGACAATCAGCTCAGACTCTGAAACGGATGACGATAAGACCAGCCCAAGCATGAAAGACAAGTCTAAAATGAACTTGCTGACTAAGGTTGGTAGAACGAATGTGGGCATAAAGGCTTATGCTCCAGAGGAGAACAAAGCTTCAGAACAGAATTCCTCTGAACAACAACAACATAGCTTGACAGAGAATTCTGAGTCTGTTCAAGTTACAGACATATATATTACTGAGGAACATCGAGCTCGAACGCAAACTTATTTCAGATTACGACAGCAATTAGAACAATTGAATTGCCGTCTCGAGCAAGAGATGAAAGCAATGAAAAAGTTCTATGATACCGAATGGGAGAATCTGGAAAGACAACAGAAGCAGCTGGGGAAGAAAAGGGAGCAGGGGCACACAAACCGTCTGCACGAGGAGGCCAAACGAATCAAAGCTGATTCGGCTTCTGAAGGGGCGTGCTCCAATCCGGTGGAACAAGATGTGCCGCAACTGAAGGCACTGGTTAGCAGGTTGCAGGCAGAAAAAGCTGAGTTGGTCGACATGACTTCCGAGCTCCTACTGAAGTTGGGTGCAGCATCACCGGACGATTCATTTGTGGAAATTCGAATGATGGGGGCTGCGGATGATGGCGAAGTAGAAGCAGCAAAGGAGCCCCAGGACAAGGTTCTAAACAGCCCTGCAGCTAATGGAAAAGGGATGAGGACAGAAGAGTTAACAGTCAGCCAACTCCTCCAGGGCAAGGTTATAAACAGCCCTGTAGTTAATGGAAAAGGGATGATGGCAGAAGAGTTAACAGTCAGCCAACTCATTCATATGCTGAGGGATAAAACTCTAAAATGGGAAAAACTTAAATATGAGCCTCAATCTTCAAAGGGAAGGGAGCTCTCAAAAGTCATTGGAAGAGCTGAGGTGGCAACCCAGACTGAGAAGTCTGCAGCAGAACAGCCCTTGGATGCCAAAAGTACGCTGACGCACGGCAATGTAGAACAACAGAATACTGAAACAGCTACTTCAGTAGACGGATTGAATAGTCCGATCAATCAATCTCCGAATGAAGTTGAAGTAGTGAAATCACAAATGAGGTCATTAGTAAAAGACTTGCAGGAAGCCCAGAAAAAGCGGGATGAATCTGAACGCATGATGAAGTCTCTTCAGGACAGATGTCGGGATTTGGAACAAAAGTCGGCTAACGTCCAGCTGGGTAAGGAGGAAATAGAATACCCTCTCGCTGGCCTAGCTCAGGACGACACCGAATATTACCATGATCTGTTGAGTGACACTGAATATTACGAGGACCTGGTCTGCCCAGCTTGTGCCGAGAACTCCCAAAGTGCCGAAATCAGGATGAATCACTTAAAGTCTAAGGAACATAGGGAGATGGTGGCGTTACAGCTGGCAGCTGACAATGGAGCCCCGAGAGTCTCCAAGAAGCAAAAAAGGAAAAGGCAAAGCAGAAGATGATAACCATCTGAACCATTATTACCTCTACCCGATCACACACGTGGTCCCCCGAACGGAGCCAAATCAGTTGGAAAGTAGGAAAATTTCCCAAGGCAATCCAACTGTTTGTTGTTTGTTTTAAAAAAAAGTCAGCAATGCTGGTTCAGAAATGATGGAAGTAAAGCTGTTAAGTCTAGGGAAGGACTATGGGATGAGTCCCTCTAGCAAGGTGACCCGACTACACCACGGAGGCGTGGTCCGGACCGAGTCAAGAAGATCAGAGACTGAATCTGTGAACTGTTTCCCGCAGAGACTGAATCTGTGAACTGTTTCCGCAGAGACTACCTCTGTGAACTGTTGTAACATGAAGTTGGATATGTTATGATGTTATGTTAATGGGGAATAAGTATGTTGTAAGCTAAAAAGGGAGGATTGTAGTGTATGTAACTGTTCTACCTTTAAGAGAACTATTGTATGTAACCGTCCACCTTTAAGAGAACTATTTTAGGTGTGGCACTACTTTATCCTGGCTGCTGTATACTGTAATACCGACGGTGACCACACCGGTATATAAGTGCTGTGGCAGAATTTATTGGGCAGATTCGCCCTGACCTTCAAATAGTAAAGTCCTGTTAAAGTTACTCTTGTAGTCTGTGTATTACTTCGCTATACAACCCACAGACTTTACAGCTACCACAGGGAGTGGTTGAAGCGAATAGTATAGATGCCTTTAAGGGGAGGCTAGACAAGTATATGAGGGAATAAAAACCAAAAATGCTGCAAATACTCAGCATGTCAGGCAGCATCTGTGGAGAGATAAACTGAGTTAACGGGCTGGATTTTCCAAGCCCTGAGGAGGTGGGCATGGAGGCGGGACAGCCGGTAAACTCAGAGAAAGTGGGGGCAGAAGGTAAAGCCGCCCCCATCCCGCCTCCGTGCCCTTTTGCCAGGAGGCGGGAAGATGTGTAGGGTCCCGTCTCCTGGAGGCGGAAAAGGCATTTAATTAAGGCAGTTAACAGGTAGAAAAAAGGATTCGTGCTATTTTACCTTCACAGGTGAAGGCTTCCCAATCTCGGAGAACCCCGTTGGGTTGGAGGAGACGTGGAGGACGTCTGCGGTGGTCGGAGGCACCTGGAAGTAAGATGTAGAGGTGAGTGATGGGTGCAAGTGTGGAGTGGTAAGTATGCAAGGTGAGTGATAAGTTTAAAAAAGTGTTCACTTACCTTGTTTTCTTCCTACAGCCTTTAGCCGCGCTGGATCGGGAGAGCCGACATCCTGCTTGTCAATTTCACAGAATGGCTGTTGGAACCTCCATTCCAATAACCATGTGAAATTTACAAATTTGAAAGCTTTGATGAGTCCTCAACACAAGGACTCATCAAACTAAAGAGAATGTCAGTGTTTGACAGCTTCACAGAGCTGACATTTCTTCTTTGAGGAAGTCTTGACAGATAGCATGTCTGACGTTGACATGATCTGTCAGTGACTTCCCCCCTAATTGGCCTGCTGAGCCCGCGGGGTGGGCTTAACAAGCTCAATCAGGGGAAAATCCCTCTGGTTGGTCAGGCGAGGATGGAGGCGGGACATTGACACGACAAGCAGCAGTCCCGCCTCCAACTCACCTCCATTCACAAAATCCAGCCCAACATTTCAGGTCGATGACCCTTCGTTAGAACTGGAAAAAGCTGGAGATGAAACAGGTTTTTAAGCAAATGTAGGGGCAGGGAAAGGGGGGAGGGGAGGAAAGAACAAAAGGGAAGGTCTGTGATAGGATGGAAGGCAGGAGAGATTAAGAGACAAAAGGGATGATGGTGCAAGGCCAAAGGAGGTGGTAATGGAACAAGTTAAGAAACAAAAGATGACTCTAGATGAAGTGTAAATGGCACTGGCAGAATGATCGACAGCTGCCATGTGAGAGAGAGAAAAAAAAAATGGGAAAAAAAGATGGGGCAGAGGTTATGGTCTGAAATTATTGAACTCTATGTTGAGTCCAGAAGGCTGTAAAGTGCCTAATCGAAACATGAGCTGCTGTTCCTCGAGCTTACATTGAGCTTCATTGGAACAGTGTAAGAGGCCAAGGACAGAGAGGTCAGAGTGGGAGTGGAGTGGAGAATTAAAGTGACAGGCGACCGGAAGCTCGGGGTCACCCTTACAGACTGAACGGAGGTGTTCCGCAAAGCAGTCACTCAATCTGCATTTGGTCTCCCCAATGTAGAGGAGACCGCATCGTGAGCAGCGAATACAGTATACTAAATTGCAAGAAGTACAAGTGGTTTGCTGTTTCACTTGGAAGGAGTGTTTGGGGCCCTGGACAGTGGGAAGGGAGGAGGTAAAAGGGCATGTGTTGCATCTCCTGCGCTTGCACGTGAAGGTGCCGAGCGAAGGGGAACGGGTGTTGGGGGTGATTGAGGAGTGGACCAGGGTGTCGCGGAGGGAGCGGTCCCTTCGGGATGCTGCAAGGGGAGGTGAGGGGAAGATATATTTGATGGTGGGATCACGCTGGAGGTGGCAGAAATGGCGGAGGATGATTAGTTGAATGTGGAGGCTGGTGGGGTGAAAGGTGAGGACAAGGGGAATCCTATTGTGGTTCCTGGAGGGAGGGGAAGGGGTGAGAGCAAAATTGCGGGAAATAGAACGGACACGGTCAAGGGCCGTGTCAACCACAGTAGAGGGGAATCCTCGGTTGAGGAAAAAGGAAGCCATGTTGGAAGCATTAGTATGGAAGGTGGCATCGTCAGAGAAGTTGCGGCGGAGACGGAGAAACTGGGAGAATGGAATAGAGTCCTTACTGGAAGCGGAGTGGGAGGAAGTGTAGTCCAGGTAGCTGTGGGAGTCAGTGGGCTTATACTGAATGTTTATCAATAACCTATCCCCAGAAATGGAGACAGAGAAGTCGAGGAAGGGAAGGGAAGAGTCGGAGATGGACCTTGTGAAGATGAGGGAAGGGTGGAAATTGGAAGCAATTGTGGTAGTGAGTTCCACATTCTCACCACTCTATGGGTAAAGAAGTTTCTTCTGAATTCCCTATTTGATTTCTTGGTGACTATCATAGAAACATAGATACATAGAAGATAGGAGCAGGAGTAGGCCATTCAGCCCCTCGAGCCTGCTCTGCCATTCAATGCGATCATGGCTGATCATCCAAATTCAGTACCCGGTCCCTGCTTTCTCCCCATACCCCTTGATCCCGTTAGCCTTAAGAAATATATCCAACTCCTTCTTGAATATATTTAATGAATTGGCCTCCACCGCCTTCTTATATCTTATATTGATGGCCTCTAGTTTTGCTCTTCACCACAAGTGGAAACACTCTATCTGTATCTATTCCTGCTCTCGCCCTGAACTAGAAAATTTCATTCAACTTTTGTATATGAGGGAGAAGGGAATAGAGGGTTAGGCTGATGGAGTTAGATGAGGAAAGACGGGAGGAGGCTCGAGTGCAGCATAAACACCAGCATGGACTGGTTGGGCCGAATGGCCTGTTTCTGTGCTGTGGAACCCGATGTAATATTCCTACTTAAGGATTGCAGCATTCAATTTGGTACAGTCCGTGCAGACTGCAGTAAAACACAATGGCCTAGAAATTCAGTATAGCCAGTTTTGGGGCGGTAAAGTCGGGCGGGCGCTAAAGTTTGCGCCCGGCGCAAAGTCGAGGGCACTTCGCCGATATTCAGTAGCTTCGCCCTAAGAGGTTGCTGGAGCGCTAAAACTGGCGATGCACGACTATCTTTAGGCGCTAAGTCGGCGGTGCTGAGGGATAGCGCCGAGGCCGGGCGCAGCGCAGGTGCGGTCATTTCTTGATTGACAGCAGACACCGTGGCGCCGGGCAGCTCTTAAAGGGGGAAGGGTCGACTTGGTCTGCTGCAACGGCCTGCACACTGCAGCCTTCCAGCTAGGCCTGAACACTGCTGGTGAGCAGAAGGAGCCATGGCAACGGTACAGAAGGCCCATGAGCGTGCCCTGCGCTTCTCAGCCCATGACTTGAAGGTGATGGTGACGGCCTTGGAGAAGAGGCAGCACATCTTGTTCCCGGACACTGGCAGGAAGCCTCCCACCAGCGTCTATAGGAAAGCCTGGAGGGAGGTCGCCCGCAGGGTGTCGGCCACCGGCGATGCCCCCAGGGACAATGTCCAATGCCGGAAGAAGTTCAATGACCTGACCAGGATTGTCAGGGTGAGTACCCTTTCCAGTCTCCTCCTCATCCTTGCATGTACACCTGACATGATGGGCAAAGGGACCTGAAAGCCCTAATGGCCAGCCCTCAGCCAGCAGCTATGGGACAGTCATGAACATCAATTGCACATTCTGCACTTTACACCATGGGAGGCAGTGCACACCACATCAGGGCTACATACTGGCCAAGCTATTCCACCATGGGAGGCAGTGCACACCACATCAGGGCTACATACTGGCCAAGCTATTCCACCATGGGAGGCAGTGCACACCACATCAGGGCTACACACTGGCCAAGCGATTCCACCATGGGAGGCAGTGCACACCACATCAGGGCTACACACTGGCCAAGCTATTCCACCATGGGAGGCAGTGCACACCACATCAGGGCTACACACTGGCCAAGCTATTGCACCATGGGAGGCAGTGCACACCACATCAGGGCTACACACTGGCCAAGCTATTCCACCATGGGAGGCAGTGCACACCACATCAGGGCTACACACCGTACTTACAGGCCGTCCTTTCTCTTGCAGGCAAAACTTGCAAACAACCGAAGGCACCAGGAGGAGACCGGGGGAGGCCGCCCCCAGATCCAGGAGCTCACTCCCCTGGAGGAGCGCGTGAGTCACCTCATGGGAGCCCGGGTGATTGGGCCCGTCACCTGTGGAGATGCCGACCCTCTTCTGGGCCACAATGGTATGGACATCACCTTTTGGACCTCTCTCGTCGCACTTGCACATCCGATCTACCTCCTTTGCCACTGTCCGACCAATGCGCTGAATGCCACCAGTCATGCCTCCCTCGCTGACGCCCTCTCCTCACTCTAAAGCTACTCTTGTGCCTTCCTGCTTTCAGCTGGTGACGAGGAGCTCCCTGAAGCTGCCAGTGACAGCCCCTCCGAAGAGGAGGAGGAGGAGGAGGAGGAGGAAGAGGAAGGCGGACCATCAGGGCAGCACTCAGGTCCGGCTGCAGATGCCGAAGTAGTGGACACGTCTTCCCTGGAGGAGAGCCTGGAGGAAGTGTCGGAGGGGAGTGGAGCTGCTGGGACCAGTGGCGTCCAGCAACCCAGGAGGGCTGCGGTTGGTCCGCGGCCTTCCCCCCAGAGGGGGGAAGGATCGGAGGGGAGTGCAGTTGCTGGGCCCAGTCGCCGCCGGCAACGTGGCAAGGGTCGGGCAGCTCGGCCCCCTGCTCCCCAGCGGGCGAGTCCGGACTCCAGTCCGGGCACGTTCAACTCAGAGGAGGCGCGCCACCGCGATCAAATGGCCCAGGATTCGGATCGCCGGCACACCGAGCTGATGGGGGTAGTGGCACGGATGCCTGAGGCGATCGAGTCCCTGGCTAGCAGTGTGCGCGAGTTCGGGGCCTCACATGCCGCGAGTGGCCGGCTGATCAGTGATGCCGTCCAGACAGTGGCTGCTCTGTTGCGGTCGCAGACCAGGGCAACAGGGGCACTGACTGCTGCCACACGCGCTGCGTCAGCCAGGCATCGCCTGGACACCCGCCGCGCTGCAGCAGCTCAGCGGGCTGCCCTTCGGCAGATTGGTGCGCATGCTGCAGTGCGGGCCCGGGCGAGTGCCAGCGTGCCACATCACCAGCCAGCGCCTCCCATCCGCCAGCTTGCACACATTCCTCCAGCCGTCACTGCCACTCCCCCAGTGGAGCCTCAACGCCAAGCGGCTGCAAATGATGTTGGCCAGGCACAGCTGCGCCAATCACCAGCCGGCCCCTCGAGGGCCAAACCCCGTCTAGGCCGCCCCCCAAGGGCATCTGCCGGAAGGGCATCTGACCCTCAGGAGCCTTCCCCCAGCCTCGCAGCAGCCACTGGGCAGAGCTTGCGGAGGAGCAGCAGGCCGGGCAGGGGCCCCAAAAGGCTTGACAAGGTCTCGCCCTCGCGGCCCAATAAGTAGATGGTGTGGCCAAGTGTTATTTTATATGGCGATGGCTATGTTTCTTTTGGGGATGGTTGTTTTGTTTCTGGGGATGTTTTTTGGGTTAAGGCCGAGGATGAAGGCCATTTTTGTCCAAATGTTCAGTTATTCCTCCCCAGGTTGTGGGAGTGAGTCATTTGATGTACTGTTTTTTGGGGCCGTTGAATTTTTCTGGGTTTCATGTGGGAAGGGGTTTCATTTGTCTAAAATAAAGATTTCTCTTTATTCAGAGAGTGTCCATGTTTGTTGTTGTAAGTGTTTGTTGCCTTCGCCGGCTGAGGGCTTGCGGAGCGGCTGCGTTCATGTTCCTTCATGGCCACAAGGCATTCCCTGACAGGGGGCTTAGAAGTGAGGTTCAATAAGCCGCCGACGGACGGCCCTTGGACCTTCTCGCTCCCTCCTGGGATGGTACTCCTCCTCCTCCTGCTCCTCCTCCTCATGCTCCTCCTGCTCCTCCTCCTGAGGTGGTGGTCCAACGTGAGGTGGCAGTGCCTGTGTCCTGCGGAGAGCCAGGTTGTGCAGCATGCAGCAAACTACGACGAATTGGGAGACTCGGTCCGGCGAATACTGCAGAGATCCGCCGGAACGATCCAGGCAGCGGAACCGCTGCTTGAGGACGCCAATTGTTTGCTCGATTATGTTCCTGCTCGCTTGATGACTCTCGTTGTATGCCTCTTCAGCAGGGGTCCTGGGCGCGCGGAGCGGGGTCATGAGCCAGGTACACAAAGGATAGCCTTTGTCCCCGAGAAGCCATCCTCTTGGGGGAGGCTGTGCCTCGAACATGTCACGCACAGTTGTCTGCCGCAGGATAAAGGCATCGTGGCTGCTGCCTGGAAAGCGGGCATTGACAGCTAGGATGCGCTGCTTGTGGTCACACACCAGCTGCACATTGAGGGAATGGTAGCCCTTCCGGTTGCGGTAATCCTCGGCATGCTCCACAGGTGCCCGCAAAGCCACATGCGTACAGTCAATGGCGCCCTGCACCAAGGGGAAGGCCGCGAATCTTGCAAATCCCAGTGCACGCTGATGCTGCCTCTCCAGGGCCATGGGGAAGGAGATGAATTGGCGTCTCCTTCTGAAAAGGGCATCGGTCACTTGGCGGATGCAGCAATGCACGGCGAACTGGGATATGTTAGCAATGTCCCCAGCAGCGGATTGGAAGGAGCCGGTGGCATAGAAGTTCAAGGCCACCGTCACCTTCGCTTCCACCGACAGAGACGTCCTGCTCCTGAGCTTTGGACGCAGATCTCTGCGAAGCAGCTGGCAGATCTCTGCAACCACCTCCTTTCGGAATCTCAGCCTTTTTACACATCGCGCGCCACTCATGTTGAGGTAGGAGCGCTGCTGGTGGTATGCCCTGACTGGGTAAGGCCTATGTTGCCGACGCCTGTTGCCCCCTCTGCGTCTAGCCAGGGCTGCCCCTCTCACACCGCGTCTGCGAGCCCTACGGACATGACGCTGAAACTCAGCGTTGGCACCCCATGCAGCCCCCGTAACATGCTGCCAAACAGTCAAATATCCAAGAGGCCACTTGCAACGCTCTGGCCTGAAGCCAAAAATACCTGAGCTAGTGTTGGCCCAAACCAGAAAGCTCTCTTCCTTGGTCTCTCTCCAGAAATCCGTTGCACAAGAGTGTTTGCTGCAAAATGGCTGCCCTTTATAGTGCAGGGTAAGTGCCCTTTAATTTACGCTCCCCGGGTCCCGCGTCGGCTCTGTTGCGTTCCACTAAACAAGCGTTCGGGCCGCCGGCCGCACAATGGGGCGGTCCCACTGAAGTTCTGGATCGGGGCGCGCAAAGGGCGTTGCACGAGGATATGACGTCATTTTCTGCGCGCGCAGGTGAGCGCGCGCTAAGACTTTGCACTGGCGCTAAATGTCTACTTAATTTGGGGCGAGGCGCAGATCGCGCTGCGCCCGGACGCTACACGCATAGCGCCCGAAATTCACTTCTCTTAAGGCGCTAACGGCTGGCGCAACCAACTGAATTTCTAGGCCAATATTCCTCAAACATGCTTTGATCAGCATGTGTCTAGTGTTTGGTGAAGGCAAGTTTCCCCACTTAGTTTAAATCAAAATCTATAAACGGGCATGACCAAACCGATTAAACATCTCTTCTAGTTTGATGTCCTTCCAGTTATTTTCCACCATTGGTCTATTTTTGGCCACATGTTTCTCATTTCTTTTCTTATTTTTTTTTTTTTTAAAGCCAATTTTGTTTTCCATTCTCCACAAAAGGTTTCTGGACATCATATAAATCTCCACCATCCATCTTGCGGTGTGTTTTTCTTTAAACCATGGAATGCAGCATAAGCAGGCATTACCCCTGATACTGGGCCAAGTGGTATTAAAGTCACTGATACTGATAAAAGTATCAAAAAAAATAATCAGGTGGCAAGTCATCCCAGGAAACACTTCATAGTGGCTGGTTATGTTGGCAGAGGTCTGGGGCCGAGTATTTGCCTATGGGAGCAGTGGTGTGGTTATGGTACTAGACCAGCGACCTAGAGGCTGGGAGTACAAATCTGGCTAGCACCAGAAAACGGCCATGAAAGCTGCTGGATTATTGTGAAGACCCAACTTGTTTCATGATGCCCTTCAGGGAGCTCAATGAGCCTGCCATGTGTAACTCCAGTCCCACATGAGGTTGATGATTCACAAGCCACTCAATTGTAAACACAATGAGGTAGAAATTCGTCTTGGGCGATTGGCAAAATGTGCGTTAGTGAATCAGCTGTCCATTATACTCCCAGCCCCATGTTCAGTTCTATTGACTTAAACAGAACTGAATATCAAGCGGGTCATATAACAGGTGTGATACCGTCCATTTTGCTTTACCACCCAAGATGAATTTCTACCCCAAGTGCTTCAAGAAGAAGGCCCCCTGCCACCTTCTCAGGAGAACCAAAGATGTCAATAGATGTGGTTTGCCAGTGTTGCCCATACCCTCAGAACAAATAAAAAAAACTCCAGGAAGGCGGTGTGGCACAAAAGAACCTGCAAGAGGAGAACAAATTATTAAAACAAGGAATTGGAAATAAAAAGAAGAAATAAATAAACAATATTCCTGTTACACTAATTCAATGAATACAGCCAGATTTATTTTTTCCCTCACTGATTTTCTCTCTTTACCCCATCTTTCCTGACTGCACTGATTTATACCGGGCACAGTTCCAGAGGCAGTGATAGTTCTAGTACTTTGTCCAAGTATCCATCTTTCAAATGTGACACTACATAGTGAGTGTTGGCAGGCTGTTTGATTGGGGGAGGACATCACAGCCTAGTGCCAGGACAAAAGTGGTCAAATGCAGAACAACTAACACTATCTACAGTGTCTTTGCTGTAACAAAAGTGCTTTACAGAGAGGGTGGACAGGACCTGAGCCGAAGGAGGAGAGAGTTAGGGAATGTGGCCAAAAACACAGACGAAGAAGTGGGTTTTGTGTAATGTTTTGAAGAGAGGGAAGAGAGGTCGTAGTGAGGCCGTGGTTTTAGGGACTTAATGACAGAAAGCGCTGCCATAGATTATGGAACAGAAGGCAGGGATGCGCAGCAGACCAAAGTTAGATGTTCAGAGGGTACATGCTGGGACGTAGCGTTGGAAAGGATTTCATAAGTGGGGAAGGTTTAGAAACAAGGATGAAGATTTTGAAGTCAGTGAGTTGAAAGATGAAAAAGCAGTGGAGGACAGTGAGGACAGGGTGGTAGGGGTGCCAGATTTGGGATAGGAAAAACTTTGGTGAGCACAGAGGAGATCATTAAAGTAAAGTAAAAGTAAAGAAAGACTTGCATTTATATAGCATCTTTCACGGCTCAGGACGTCCCAAAGTGCTTCACAGCCAATGAAGTTCCATTTGTAATTACTCAGATAATGAAGCAGTCAGTGTTCACATGCAGCACGATCTAGACAATATCCAGGCTTGGGCTGATAACTGGCAGGTAACATTCGTGCCACACAAGTGCCAGGCAATGACTATCTCCAACAAGCAAGAGTCTAACCACCTCCCCTTGACATTCAACGGCATTACCATCGTCGATCCCCCACCATCAACATCCTGGGGCTCACCATTGACCAGAAACTTAACTGGACCAGCCACATAAATACTGTGGCTACAAGCGCAGGTCAGAGGTTGGGTATTCTGCGGTGAGTTTCTCACCTCTTGACTCCCCAAAACCTACAAGGCACAAGTAAGGAGTGTGATGGAATACTCTCCACTTGCCTGGATGAGTGCAGCTCCAACAACACTCAAGAAGCTCGACACCATCCAGGACAAAGCAGTCCGCTTGATTGGCACCCCATTCACCACTCCACCATTGGTGCAACATGACTGCAGTGTGTACCATCTACAAGATGCACAGCAGCAACTTGCCAAGGCTTCTTCGACAAAACTTCCCAAACCAGCGACCTCTACCACCTAGAAGGACAAGAGAGGCATGGGAACACCACCACCTCCAAGTTCCCCTCCAAGTCACACACCATCCTGACTTGGAAATATATCGCTGTGCAGTGCTTGTCAGTGTTTGCAGCACCTCAATGCTGTAGAACACTGACACCACAACTGTCAAAGTAAATTTGCGCATGGTCCCTTAAAGGAAACTGGCTGATGATGCGTCATCAAATTACATCATCAGACCCACTTCCTTCAATTGGCCGGGAAATGCGATGGGTGGGCGTAGCAAGCACAATCAGGGCAAAATCATTTTGGACAGCGGGCTGGAGACAGCAGCGGGGTTGGGATCCGCCACTGACGTCGCTCGCCACTGACCCGCCGAGGTTGTTAAAATCCAGCCCCTCGTTCCTGCTGCTGGCTCCTTTCCAAAGGAAAACTGATAAATTGACTGACTTTGGCAAACAACACATCAGTGACTTTCATGATGCAAGTGGGCACTTGTGTTTGGGAGATGTGACCGAGGTCTCTCACGGTTATTTGGAAGGGTCCTGCTGTATAAAATTTCAACTAAGCTGTTGAACAAAGCTGAAAGCTTCACAACCACTGAGAGAGAGTTGTCCTTTTGCTGGAAATGGTTTCCAGGCTTGGCTGCAGGGGTGTGCATAGCTGCATGTTGGCCTTCTTCAAGAGCCTTAGCCTGTGTGTGCACATGTCTTTGGACATGTCCAGGTACGAGAGCCTAGCCCTGTAAAGATGGGTAGCTCCTAATAGAAACATAGAAACATAGAAGATAGGAGCAGGAGTTGGCCATTCGGCCCCTCGAGCCAGCTCCGCCATTTAATGAGATCATGGCTGATCATCCAAATTCAGTACCCTGTCCCTACTTTCTCCCCATATCCCTTGATCCCTTTAGCCTTAAGAAATATATCTAACTCCTTCTTGAATATATTTAATGAATTGGCCTCAACTGCCCTCTGTGGTAGAGAATTCCACAGGTTCACCACTCTCTGGGTGAAGAAATTCCTCCTCATTTCTGTCTTAAATGGCTTACCCCTTATCCTTAGCCTGTGACCGTTGGTCCTGGACTCTCCCGCCATCGGGAACATCCTTCCTGCATCTAGTCTGTCTAGCCCTGTTAGAATTTTATAAGTTTCAATGAGATCCCCTCTCATTCTTCTAAACTCTACCGAATATAAGCCTAATCGACCCAATCTCTCTTCATACGTCATTCCTGCCATCCCAGGTATCAGTCTGGTGAATCTTCGCTACACTCCCTCCATGGCAAGAACATCCTTCCTCAGATAAGGTGACCAAAACTGCACACAATACTCAAGGTACTGTACAACTGCAGCAAGACATCCTTGTTCCTGTACTCGAATCCTCTCGCTATGAGGATTCCATTTGCCTTCTTAACCGCCTGCTGCACCTGCATGCTTACCTTCAGCGACTGGTGCACAAGGACACCCAGGTCTCGTTGCACTTCCCCTTTTCCCAATCTATTGCCGTTCAGATAATAATCTGCCTTCCTGTTTTTGACACCAAAGTGGATAACCTCGCATTTATCTACATTATACTGCATCTGCCATGCCTCTGCCCAATCACCCAACCTGCCCAAATCATACTGGAGTTTCTCGGCATCCTCCTCACAGCACACACGCCCACCCAGCTTTGTGTCGTCTGCAAACTTGGAGATATTACATCTAGTTCCCTCGTCTAGATCATTAATATATATTGTGAATAACTGGGGTCCTAGCACTGATCCCTGCGGTACCCCACTAGTCACTGCCTGCCACTCAGAAAAAGACCCATTTATTAGAGCCGTTTAATAGAGCTTCAACTGCACCTGTCTGCTATGCCAACTCTTATCCTCCTCCTCCAGAACCTGCAACTAGATAGGTATAGTCATGTAGATACAGTTCCCACTACTTACACCATCCATGCTTATCAAGGACAGCCGTCTATATCGGGCAAATGGCGCGAACCATTTGCCGTTACCATAGGAGTCAATTATAAAGGCGCTGCTTATAACGTATTAAATGGCACCATCTATTTTGTGCAGATCAGCACTTACCGACTTAAAAGCTCTACTGCTTTCAGGCAAAGTCAGGTCTTCAAGCAGCTTTAATCAGCTGTTTGCACTGTGCACAATTACGGGAGGCAGTCAGAAAGTGGAGCTGATCGAAGCTGCTGAAATCGCCACTGGCTCCCGTAGTTGTTAAATGCTGAGTGCAGCCTCCATCGATTTTACAGTCCACTGTGTATAGCAGGCAAATCGCATTAGCATGAACGTGCCCGCTTTATACAGTGGGGACTGTACCTATCCTCGCAAGTCAGCGCATTAACTCCGATCGCTGAACAAACAGGCACAGGTGACAGATTTTATACAACATTAAGAAACTGTCAGCAAGGCTGATAATACAATCTTTGGCACTCATAGTACTGCTAATCATCAGCCAGAGGCTCCCGTCTTATGGGGTCCTGAGGCCTATGCAGCACTTGATATTTGGAGGAAAAGCAAGGGAATCGGAATTGTATTATCAGCTCCAGAGTTTTTTATGTCATTGGATTAAAATTTTTCCCAAAGAATTTCCAAAGCAATGGGGACCCTGTTCAGTAAAGCTCATAAGAACGTAAGAAATAGGAGCAGCAATAGGCCATAAGGCCCTTCGAGCCTGCTCCACCATTCAATAAGATTTACTGAACTTCTACATCAACTCCACTTTCCCACCCGATCCCCATATCCCTTGATTCCCTTGGGGCCCAAAAATCTATCTGTCTCAGCCTTGAATATACTCAACTACTGAGCATCCACAGCCTTCTGGGGTAGAGAATGCCAAAGATGCACCACCCGCTGAGTGAAGAAATTTCTCCTCCTCTCACTCCTAAATGGCCGACCCCTTGTCCTGAGACTGTGGCCCTTGGTTCTAGACTCTCCAGCCAGGGAAAACAATCTCTCAGCATCTATCCTGTTAAGCTCACTCTAAATCTCTATTATTGACTACAATAATTGGACCAAATTGAAATGATTAAAGTGTATTTTATTTATTAATGGAAGGAAAAAGTTGACTCAAACAATGCTGATAACTTTCACCCAATCTAGGAAAATAAGTGAATGAAAATCTCTTGATTTATGATAGTAACATTGTCAAAGGTAGTACAATATGTTTGAGGTTTTATGCAATACCAAAAACACGTGGTTTGCACAGACTATTGGAATGAGCATTTGCAATTTGAAACACTGCAGAATCCCAAATGAATAGCTGGAGAGACTTTGGCCTACCGGAAGATAATTACAATCTGATACATTTTGTCTCCCTCCTGTCTACTGGCCACATGTACTTAGTGCCACGGGCCATTAACAGCAACCACCCACAAGGTTAATGTCACTCATCTACCAGCATGGCAACGTATATTTTGATAGATCTTTGAACTGACAGATGTGGATTACGGCGAAAAGATCTGGGTTATATCTGAATATAATGCCCAGGGTTTCGTGCATGTTTTTTTCTGAAGAAGGAAAATAAAAGAAGTAATGATCAGCAGATGAATTTAACTGGCAGAGGAAAGCTTGGGGCTCCCCTGATTGCATCCGAACATAAGCTGCAGCTACCTTCTTTGAAAATTAACCTTGTATTTTATAAACCTAACTCTGAACAAACTTCCACCTCCCCCCCACTGATTGCTGAGTGGGTAAAGGCCTCTCCTGGTTTAACACTAAACCACATGCTCCTGGAAATCCTAGTTCCGATTTCCAGTCTGGACTGATCTCAACGGTGGCACATTTGGCTTTGTGCCCGTGAACTAGGGATTGGGGGAAAAAAGCAGTCATGGTCCCCCTGCTCCTTGGTTCCTTTTGGGTCACCCACCTAGCCTTTGGAACCCCCGCCCCCCCCCCCCCCGCCAACCTCTCTTCCTCTCCATCCCTCTCCACCTTTTAAAACCACCTCAGAATCTACGTCTTTGAAATGTGGACATTAGTTGAGAATAGAAACAGAAGATAGGAGCAGGAGTAGGCCATTCGGCCCCTCGAGCCCGCTCCACCATTTAATGAGATCATGGCTGATCATCCAAATTCACTACCCTGTCCCTGCTTTCTCCCCATATCCCTTGATCCCTTTAGCCTTAAGAAATATATCCAACTCCTTCTTGAATATATTTAATGAATTGGCCTCCGCTGCCTTCTGTGGTAGAGAATTCCACAGGTTCACCACTCTCTGGGTGAAGAAATTCCTCCTCATCTCGGTCCTAAATGGCTTATCCCTTATCCTTGGACTGTGACCCCTGGTTCTGGACTAGAGTTGAGCTGGTTTGCAGCTGGTTTGCAAAGCTCCCCACAATCGAATGGCCATTTTGGGGTGAGGTACCAGAAGGCAGCCAACGCCTAGTAAACCATCCTCCAGCAAGACTTCACGGCCGACAAATTCATTTCGGGCGGTGGCACCAGACGGTGGTCCGATCCGACACTGCCCGTTTCACGCCATGACCTGAGACGAATTTCTAGGCCCATATGTTCAGGAGCGGAGCGAAGGAAGGGATGGAAAGTTGGCAGAATATAGCTATTTCGTTTTTTGAATACGACATTTGAACCAGAAACCAAAGGGCAGATTTGAGTTGAACAGTTATTTTATTTTTAAGTGGTATTGATATCAGACTATCAAAAAGCTACAAACAATCTGCTCGTAACACTCTGCTGCAGTGCTGCCACATTGGCTGAGAACATTTGTGTTATAATCGATATTTAGTGCCTAATGATGGGAGGCAATTTTTGCATTTTGATGTCAATTTATTGTTAAAGTTATAGGGCTAGATTTTCAGTATAGACAGTTTTGGGGCGCTAACCTTAGCGCCCGCCCGAAGTTAGCGCCCGCCCCAAAGTAGCGCCCCGTTGCCGGAAATTCAGTGGCTTCGCCCTAAGAGGTTGGTGGAGCACTAAAAGAGGCGTTCCACTACTATCTTTAGGCGCTAAGCCGGCGGTGCAGAGCGCAGCGCCCGAGCTCGGGCGCAGCGCACGGCAGACACTCTGGTGCCAGTGAGCTCTTAAAGGGGAAGGGTGCATGTGTTTTTTTAGGAGGAGGAGGAGGAGGAGGAGGAGGAGGAGGAGATGATAAATACACCGTTCACAACAACACACTGGATCCTTCCACACAACACATGCAGACTGCCGTTTATAGTGCAGGAGGAGTGCCCTTTAATTTGCGCTCCCCAGGGTGTGTAGCGTTCCATTTTACAAACGCTCTGGACGCCAGCCGCAGAATGGGGCGGTCCGACTGAAGTTTGGATTCGGGGCGGCCAAAGGGCGTTGCACGAGGATGTGACGTCATTTTCTGCGTGCGCATCCGGGCGGCCGCTAAACTTTGCGCCGGCGCTAACGGGCAACTTAATTTGGGGCGGGGCGCAAACTGCGCTGCGCCCGGGCGCTACACGAATAGCGCCCGAAAATCACTTCTCTTAAGGCGCTAACTGCTGGCGCAAGCAACTGAAAATCTAGCCCATAGAATCATACAATAGTACAGCACAGAAGGATGCCATTCGGCCCATCGAGTCTGCACCAGCTCTTTCGAAGAGCAATCCAGTTAGTCCCACTCCCCCGCTCTTTCCCCATAACCCTGCAATTTTTTCTGCTTTAAGTATTTATCCAATTCCCTTTTGAAGGCTACTGCTCAATCTGTTTCCACCGCCCTATCAGGCAGTGCATTCGAAATCCTAACCACTCGTTGTGTAAAAGAGGTTTTCACTCATGTCGCCTCTGACTCTTTTGCCAATCACCTTAAATCTGTGCCCTCTGGTTATCGACCCTTCAGCCATTGGAAACAGTTTCTCTTTATTTACTCTATCTAAATCCTTCATGATTTTAAACACCTCGATCAAATCTCCTCTTAGTCTTCTCTGCTCCAAAGAGAACAAAGAAAACAAGCTTTGATGATTTTCCTCCTAAATTTTCCCCTCCTCTCCTCAAGGTACTGAATGGAGACTGAAATAGTCTTCCTAAGGCATCCACTGTGTTTTGTCTGATGGCTATTTTTATGTCTAATTTCATACAGATGGAAGGATATTCAACTAAGGGGAGCATCACAGGCATATCGAAAACTATTGTGACATCACCATATGAACTTTCCAACGTAGGTCCTTGAATATTAATCAGGAGTGACAACCCGAATTGGTATTTCCACTCATACAATAGCAAAATACTGCGGATGCTGGAAATCTGAAATAACAACAGAAAACGCTGGAAATACTCAGCAGGCCAGGCAACACCCCACATGGCAGCCGTCTTTCATTCTGCCAGCGCAATTCACACTTCATCTAGAGCCATCCTTTGTTTCTTAACCTGTCCCATTACCATCTCCTCTTGCCTTGAATATCTCTTAATGCCTCTTTACTTCTCCTGCCTCCCATCCTATCACAGACCTTCCCTTTTGCTCTTTCATCCCCTCCCCCGTTTCCCAGCCCCTAAACTTGCTTTTAAATCTGCTCCATTTTCTGCTTTTTTTCCAGTTCTGACGAAAGGTCTTCGACCTGAACCGTTAACTCTGTTTCTCTCTCCACAGATGCTGCCCTGGCCTGCTGAGTTTTTCCAGCGTTTTCTGTTGTTGTTTTGGTATTTCCACTCTCTGGGCCAAGTCCAGCACAGACCCAGGAAGAAATCTGGGACCTTATTCGACCATATGGCTCTGTTCCACACTGGACAGTGACTTTACCAACGGTTAACAATTCTGGCCTCCTATGTATCCCTTCCCTGCCTTTGGCTCACCGTTGATGGCACAGCCTTCACCCACCTCAGCGCTACTCTTTGGAACCCCTCCATAAACCTCTCTTCCTATGGGGATAGGGCGGGAAAGTGGTGTTGAGGTAGAAGAACAGCCATGATCTTAGTGAATGGTGGAGCAGGCTTGAGGGGTCCTATGGCCTACTCCTGCTTTTATTTCTTATGTTGTGTTCTTATGTTCTTCGCCATCTCTCTCCGCCTTTTCAAACCTCCTCAGAATCGATCTCTTTGATGGATCTTTCAGACACCACTTCCACCCCCCGCCCCCCTCAATTCACCTCCTTCCTGGATTGACATCTGTTTCCATTACCCCTATGTGTGAAGCACCTTAGGGCTTTTTTTAACATTAAAAGTACTGCAGAAATGCAAATTTTTGCAGTAAAAATCTGGTACAGCGTCTCAAGAGTGACTTTACCAATGAGAGTGCCCTTTAACCAGCTGTGGAATGATCGTACATGTAATATAGAGATGTGTGCTTCAGATGACTATACCCAGTGAATGTGATTAAAGCAATTGAGCAACAGAATTATAGAAGGTTGATTTATCTGTGTGACTGTGCCGAACAATGGTTAGTTCTTGTTTCCCTAAACCCTTGTAAATGAAAGTGGAGATGGTTTAAACAGCATGTGTAGACAGGTAAAGGGGCTCATTTAAGTAAGAATGAATGGCCAGTCAGCAGATCCTGTAGACATGTTAAGAGACGGGTAAATGACGTTGCCCCAGGGCTTTATTCAGAGCTGAATCTTATTTTTAGTGTAACTGAATATGAATTACGATTGCTTTCATGAAATTACAGTATTCACCAAACAAATCTACAAGCACTATATATAAATACATAACTTGCGTTTATCTCTATTTGGTACATTGTTTGCAAAATCTTTCCCCCAATGTTCCAAACTCCTCCAGCATCATCCCTGGGTATGTCCTGTCCCACCAGCAGGACAGACCCACCGGGGTGGCGGCACAGTGGTATACAGTCGGGAAGGAGTGGCCCTGGGAGTCCTCAAGATTGACTCTGGACCTCATGAAGTCTCACGGCTTCAGGTCAAGCATGGGCAAGGAAACCTCCTGCTGATTACCGCCTACCGTCCTCCCTCAGCTGATGAATCAGTACTCCTCCATGTTGAACACCACTTGGAAGAAGCACTGAGAGTAGCAAGGGCACAGAATGTACTCTGGGAGGGGGACTTCAATGAGCTGGCCGAGTCCTGAAGGATATAACTGCAGCAGAATTGTATTCCACCACAATCTGTAACGTCATGGCCCGGCATATCCCTCACTCTATCATTGCCATCAAGCCAGGGGACCAACCCTGGTTCAATAAGGAGTGTAGAAGAGCAAGCCAGGAGCAGCATCAGGCATACCTAAAAATGAGGTGCCAACCTGGGGAAGCTGCAACACAGGACTACATGCATGCTAAAAAGCGGAAGCAGCATGCTATAGACAGGGATAAGCGATCCCACAATCAACAGATCAGATCAAATCTCTGCATTCCTGCCATTTCCAGTCGTGAATGGTGGTGGAACATTAAACAACTAACGGGATGAGGAGGCTCCATGAATATCCCCATCCTCAATGATGGTGGAGCCCAGCACGTGAGTGCAAAAGACAAGGCTGAAGCGTTTGCCATCATCTTCAGCCAGAAGTGCCGAGTGGATGGTCCATATCAGCCTTCTCCTGAGGTCCCCACCATCACAGAAGTCAGTCTTCAGCCAATTCGATTACCTCTACGCGATATCAAGAAATGGCTGAATGCACTGGATACAGCAAGGGCTATAGGCCCTGACAACATCCCAGCTATCATGCTGAAGACTTGTGCTCCAGAACTAGCCGCACCTCTAGCCAAGCTGTTCCAGTACAGCTACAACACTGACATCTATCCGACAATGTGGAAAACTGCCCTTGACATCAAGGCATCATTTGACCGAGTGTGACATCAAGGAACCCTAGTAAAACTGAAGTCAATGGGAATCGGGGGGGAAAACTCTCCACTGGCTGGAGTCATACCTAGCACAAAGGAAGATGGTTGTGGTGGTTGAAGGTCAATCAGCACAGCCCCAGGGCATCGCTGCAGGAGTTCCTCAAGGCAATGTCCTAGGCCCAACCATCTTCAGCTGCTTCATCAATGATCTTCCCTCCAACATAAGTTCAGAAATGGGGATGTTCGCTGATGACTGCACAGTGTTCAGCGCCATTCACAACTCCTCAGCTAATGAAGCAATCCATGCCCGCATGCAACAAGACCTGGACGACGTTCAGGCTTAGGCTGATAAGTGGCAGGTAACATTCGCGCCACACAAGTGCCAAGCAATGACTATCTCCATCAAGGGAGAGTCTAACCACCTCCCCTTGACATTCAACGGCATTACCATCGCTGAATTCCCCACCATCAACATCCTGGGGGTCACCATTGACCAGAAACTTAACTGGACCAGTCACATAAATACTGTGGCAACAAGAGCAGGTCAGAGGCTAGGTATTCTGCGGCGAGTGTCTCACCTCCTGACTCCCCAAAGCCTTTCCACCATCTACAAGCCACAAGTCAGGAGTGTGATGGAATACTCTCCACTTGCCTGGATGAGTGCAGCTCCAACAACACTCAAGAAGCTCGACACCATCCAGGACAAAGCAGCCCGCTTGATTGGCACCCCATCCACCACCTTTAACATTCACTCCCTCCACCACCGGTGCACCGTGGCTGCAGTGTGTACCATCTACAAGATGCACTGCAGCAACTCGCCAAAGGCTCCTTCAGCAGCACCTCCCAAACCTGCGACCAATTCCACCTAGAAGGACATGTGCAGTAGGACATGGGAACACCACCACCTCCAAGTTCCCCTCCAAGCCACACACCATCCTGACTTAAAAGTATATCGCCGATCCTTCATCGTCGCTGGGTCAAAATCCTGGAACTCCCTCCCTAACAGCACTGTGGGAGTACCTTCACCACACGGACTGCAGTGGTTCAAGAAGGAGGCTCACCATCATCTTCTCAAGGGCAATTAGGGATAGGCAATAAATGCTGGCCTTGCCAGCGACGCACACATCCCATAAAAATGATTTTTTAAAAATGAAATGGTAAATATCTTATTTCATTTTCAACCTAAGATTTTACCTTAGCTGAGGCAGAGATTGCCTTGCATAGTGTCAATACCTGTGCTGTGGATTACCATTACCTGTATATTTAAATATTGTCTGGAGAAATCGATAATTAGTGTAACTTGCAGTCATAAAAAGAAAGACTTGCATTTCTATAGCGCCTTTCACAACATCTTAAAGCGCTTTACAACCAATGAAGTACTGTTTGAAGTGTAGTCACTGTTGTAATGGGGGAAATGCAGCAGCCAATTTGCGCACAGCAAGCTCCCACAAACAGCAACGTGATAATGACCAGATAATCTGTTTTTTGTGATGTTGATTGAGGGATAAATATTGGCCAGAACACCAGGGATAACTCCCCTGCTCTTCTTTGAAATAGTGCCATGGGATCTTTTTCATCCACCTGAGGGAGCAGATAGGGCCTCGGTTTAACGTCTCATCCGAAAGACGGCACCTCCGACAGTGTAGCACTCCCTTAGCACTGCACTGGGAGTGTCAGCCTAGATTTATGTGCTCAAGTCCCCGGAGTGGGACTTGAACCTCACAAACTTCTGACTCATAGGCGAGTGTGCTCCCTACTGAGCCAGAGCTGACACGTAAAGAAAAACTTTGACCCAAAACAATAGAATCTAATTGGATACGTAAGTCAGAACTTCAGAAATACAACAGGCTTAGTTTATCAGAAATGAAGGTTAGCAGTGAAACAGATATCCTAATGAGATAAAGTTCTGCACAGATTGGCACGGGTTTTGCGTCGATAACAACTGTGAGGCTAACAGTGTTCACCGTTATAACAGAGCAAATCGGAAAGCAACTTCCGGTATCCGCTCATGCACAATTAATGCAGAAGTTACAGTCAGAGATACTCCATTCCTCCACAGGGTGCGCTGTAACAGTCCTCGCCGATAGACTCGGCACTGAAGATGGCTGGTGCATTCAGGAGTAAGTGAATTTTTAACGGTGTACCTACACCATATGGACTGCAGCGGTTCAAGAAGGCGGCTCACCACCATCTTCTCAAGGGCAATTAGGGATGGGCACTAAATGCAGGCCTAGCCAGCGACGCCCACATCCCATCAATGAATTTAAAAAAAAAAAATTTAAGTGAGAATTACTGCCAAACAACCTCTCTGGCCCTGAAAATTTAATTTTACAAGTGTGGAGTCTCATTCAGAATTTAATTAGCGTTGGAGATTTTAAAAAAAATTTAAATAGTATTTTTTTTACTTTTTCTGTCTGCCTCTTTTATCTCTCGTTCTTAATCCCATCTGGATTTCCTAATCTTTATTTTGCTTTCTGTACATGATTTAAACCCATTTTATACTTCCTGCTTCATACGTCCTGGTTTAAATTCTGTGTGGGATAATTTTAACCGCCAAAAAAGGGTGGGCTGGCATCGGGTGAGATGTAAAAATTTTACAAATCTCAAACCCAACCCCAACCCACCTCCAACTTGGCCACTTGCGGGTTTAACGGAGGTAGGACAGGGGGCGGGCAGCCAACCCACTCCCACATTTAACCTTGTCTTACAGATTTAACCCTGGCTGGCCGGGTTTCCTGGGCTTTTGGAAAAGGGAGGTGAGGGGCGGCTTTGGGAAAAAGGTAAGTGCTTTCATAGCGCTGCTTGTGGGCCAGAAGGAGCAGGAGTGCTTTCCCCCAGACCACCAAGCTAACTGTTTCCCTGCCATCGGAACCCCCCCTCCCCCTCCCGCCATCAGTCCCCTTCCGACCATTGAATCCTTCCCCCACGCCAGCAGATCGCTCTATCCAAAGACCCACCTGGGGTCGGGGATTGGATCCCCCCTGGAATCGGACCCCCCCCAATGGGTTGGGGATTGGACCCCCATCCCGGGGTCGGGAATCAGACCATGACCTCCCCACCACGCTCCCACTAACTCAGGCTTCCTACCTGCTCCTGCAGCTTCCTAGCTCCCCGTCTGACCTGGAGCCAAGCCTGTCAATCAGGCTGACTTCTGGGCAGTGATCCTGTAGAAAACCTCCTTCCCCCGCTCATGAAACCCACCCCAGTCAATATCATGCATGTCTGAGTGAGGATTCTTCAATCTGATTGGTTGAAGAGCTGCGCTGCTTCTTGTCCAGCTCACAGATGCCCTGTGAAGGGTGCTGCGCTGGATCAAATGCCAGATTAGAGCAAGTCTCTGCTCAAAAGCCCGCAAAACCTTTGTGGGCAGCTGTCAATGAGGTGACAGCAATCACTGTTCCTTCACCGCTGACCGCAAAATCCGGGCCAATAGCTTTTTTGAATAGTTAACATAGCAAGTGCATACATAATAAAGGAACAATTAAATTTACATGTTTACATATAGCAAAGAAACATTTACAGATTGTGTGTGTGGAGGTGTGTGTGTGTGTGGGAAGGGTTCTTTGTAGAGGTGGTGTGGGAGCTATATATGTATGGTTGTGTGTATAGCAAAGAGACACTTCTGTAAATCAGTTTTCTTCAAGTGAGTTTGGTTTAAGGGAAAAACACTTTCCGAAGCTGCTGTGAGCCAACTGAAATGTACATCAGAGGGAAGTATTTTCAAATAGACCTGACACTATATTTATTCACTGCTGAAGATGCTCCCCGCATCATTAGTTTAGCCCCATCAAAACCAATGATCATACTATCGTCTGGCTTATTATCAAGTTCATCTTCCATTCTCTTAAATACCACCCAATCTGTTGCACATACTTTAGTGGTGTCAGGTTCATGGGAAAATGTATCTGTAGCAGTGTCATTAATCTTCTGTAGCTACCAAGGTATTGCAATGAGCAAAGAGCTCCCTTGATTAGAAGCTGTAATCAATTAACTTGAAGGCCTGGCATTAGGCACTCATCAAACTTCTCATTTCCTTCTACCATTTGGTAACATATCAAACTCTTCAACAGCATTATACATCACTGGAGTCAGTTTCATTTGCACTTAACAGTTCCTGAATTTTTATGTTCATCGAGTAGAGGATGTTAGTATTGAGGAATGGAACATTTGCTCTTTTCATGCCTGCAACATCAGCATCAAGCACGGCAGCCCATGTATAGCACAGTCAGTTACAGAGTGAAATTTGCCTTAAAGCTGCCTCAGCGTGGTGCCATAAGCCCGAGCTCAGAGGAACACTCTTTGCTGCTCTGATGTGACATTTCCATTTGTCACACCCTCCATCCTTGTGGCAAAGCTTCTTAGCGATCAACGGACAAAATACTTAATAGGATGCAGTAGTGATTTAAAATATACGGGGCTAGATTTTCTGGTCACTAATTAGGAATGGCAGTAGATCTAGCCCACATCCCTTCGTGATATATTACTCAACATGATTGCGATCACTGTTGGCAGCACTCCACAAAACCATTTTGAAATATAGGAATTGCTAGATGAAAAAAGGCCAAGGTCCATCTTATTCGCCTTCCTGGTAGTCACAAGATAGGCTAATAATGGAGTTGTTGACTCATCGTTTTTTAAATTCTAATTGGTGAGAGTGAAAGAGATATCCTGTTACTGTTGCGTTCTTTAAAGTGCTTACTGTAAAGTATGAGTACTCAAGTCATGAGAGTCAACTCGTTTCATTCAAGACAGCAATCAAATTAGATACTCAAACATTTCATTGACAATGGGCCAATTGTTGCCCGAATACTCTAATAAACTCTCTCACCCATAAAGCTGAAAGTGACAGCTGATCTCTGCTTTTGGGGAGGGATTGAATAGTGCCCAACCAAGTCTGAAGTAGATTACCACTTGTACGATAAAGTCTATCCACAACACACATCATTCCAAATTTAATTCTGTTACAGCTGACAATATACATTTTTAATACAAATTAATCACTAATCAAGAAATGAGTCAGCTCATAAATTCAAATGTTAAAAGTTCGGCGTCCTTTTTCTTGCTAATTGTTTTCATTAAGGTGAATGAGTTCATCGAATAGCTGAATCAAAAGAAAAGAAAGACTTGCATTTCTATAGCGCCTTTCACAACCACCGGAAATCCCAAAGCATTTTATAGCCAATGAAATACTTTTTGAAGTGTAGTCGCTGTTGTAATGTAGGAAACGCAACAGCCAATTCGCGCACAGCAAGCTCCCACAAACAGCAATGTGATAATGACCAGATAATCTGTTTTTCGTTATGTTGATTGAGGGATAAATATTGGCCAGGACACCGGGGAGAACTCCCCTGCTCTTCTTCAAAATAGTGCCTTGGGATCTTTTACTACCACTTGAGAGAGCAGACTGGTTTTAACATCTCATCCAAAAGACAGCACCTCCAACAGTGTCTCAGCACTGCACTGGAGTGTCAGTCTAGATTGTTGCGTTCAATCTCTGGAGCGGAACTTGAACCCACAGCCTTCTGACTCAGAGGGAAGGGTGCTACCAACTAAGCCACAGCTGACACATGAATCAGCCAGACTAGCAGTGGCTGTCTGTGTTGAATAGGTTGATCTCAGTTACTGTTGGACTCCGAACTCTTGGGTTGTAGAAAGAAAATTGGCAAGGGTTTTAATGGTTGTCCAGAGATCGCTGCTGGAATGCATGTCTATGGGCACCCACCAAACATTCCGCAGATGGCAGCTGGACCGAGTAAGATCGGAAGGGATGATAAATGGATGTGTTTTGGATTAGTAGGATGTGGGTACTGGTGTGCCCCAGCAATCAGTGCTGACATCTCTTTTCCATTTATATAAACCACTTGGATGTAGGCACAAGATGAATGGCTTTGAAGTCTGTTGATGATATCAAATTAGGACAAAGAATGTAGGAGATTCCAGAGGAACATGGACAGGCTAGAAGAGTAGGAAGGTAGGTGGCAAAATGCAGTCGTAAAGTAGTACATTTTGTGAAAAGAGTATATCCTAACTGTAAGAATCTTAGCAGAGTGGAGGAACAGAGAGATCTAGCAGTGCAGATATATGGTAAAGCAAGTAGAAATGGCCAATAAAAGCAAATGGGATTCTGGATTATATATTATTATAGATAGCTGAAGAGAGAGATATATTGAATACAAAAGCAAATAATTGAATTTGCACAAGGTTATGGGAATGGTAGCGTCGCCTAGTGGTAATGTCACTGGGCTAGTAATCCAGTAGGTCTGGACTAATAATCCAAAGACATGAACTCAAATCCCATGGCAGCTGGGGAATTTAAGTTCAGTTAATTAAATAAATCTGGAATAAAAAGCTAGTAATGGTAACTATGAAATGATTGTGATTGTCATAAAAACCCATCTGGTTTACTAATTTCCTTTAGGAAGGAAATCTGCCATCCTTGCCTAGCCTAGCTGTGACTCCTAAATCCACAGGACTCTTAGCTGCCCCTCTGAATTAGCCTAACAGGCCATTCCATTTTGTAACAAACCGCTATGAAACACAATAATAAGAATCAAATCGGACGGACCACCCGGCATCGATCTCAGCACTGGCTACGGACATGGCAACGACGCACCCAGTCTAGTCAACCCTGCAAAGTCCTCCTCACCAACATCTGGGGACTTGTGCCAAAATTGGGAGAGCTGTCCCACAGACCAGTCAAGCAACAGCCTGACAGTCATACTCACAGAATCATACCGTTCAGCCAGTGTCCCAAACTCACCATCCCTGGGTATGTCCTGTCCCACCGGCAGGACAGATCCACCACAGTGGTATATAGTCGGGAAGGAGTGGCCCTGGGAGTCCTCAACATTGATTGACTCCGGACCCGGATCCCATGAAGTCTCATGGCTTCAGGTCAAGCATGGGCAAGGAAACCTCCTGCTGATTATCACTTACCGCCCTCTCTCAGCTGATGAATCAGTACTCCTCCATGTTAAACACCACTTGGAAGAAGCACTGAGAGTAGCAAGGGCACAGAATGTACTCTGGGAGGGGGACACAATGTCCATCACCAACCAAGCGTGCCTCGGTAGCACCACTACTGGCCGAGCTGGCCGAATCCTGAAGGACATAACTGCCAGTCTGGGCCTGCGACAGGTGGTGAGAGAACCAACACGAGGGAAAAACCTACTTGACCTCGCCCTCACCAATCTTCCTGTCGCAGATGCATCTGTCCATGACAGTACTGGTAGCAGTGAACACCACATGGGAGATGAAGGCCCTTCTTCACACTGAGGACAGCCTCCATCGTGTTGTGTGGCACTACCACGATGCTAAATGGAACAGATCTAGCAGCTCAAAACTGGGCATCCATGAAGCGCTGTGGGCCATCAGCAGCAGCAGAATTGTATTCCACCACAATCTGTAACCTCATGAGCCGGCATATCCCTCTCTACCATTACCATCAAGCCAGATGACCAACCCTGGTTCAATAAGGAGTGTAGAAGAGCCTGCCAGGAGCAGCACCAGGTGTACCTAAAAATGAGGTGCCATCCTGGGGAAGCTGCAACACTAGACTACATGCAAGCTAAAAAGCGGAAGCAGCATGCTATAGACAGGGCTAAGCGATCCCACAATCAACGGATAAGATCTAAGCTCTGCAGTCCTGACACATCCAGTCGTGAATGGTGGTGGACCATTAAACAACTAACGGGAGGAGAAGGCTCCATGAATATCCCGATCCTCAATGATGGTGGAGCCCAGCACGTGAGTGCAAAAGACAAGGCTGAAGCATTTGCAACCATCTTCAGTCAGAAGTGCCAAGTGGATGATCCATATCGGCCGACTCCTGAGGCCCCACCATCACAGAAGCCAGTCTTCAGCCAATTTGATTCACTCCACGTGATATCAAGAAACGGCTGAGCTCGCAAAGGCTATGGGCCCCGACAACATCCCGGCTATCGTGCTGAAGACTTGTGCTCCAGAACTAGCCGCGCCTCTAGCCAAGCTCTAGTTCCAGTACAGCTACAACACTGGCATCTATCTGACAATGTGGAAAACTGCCCAGGTATGTCCTGTCCACAAAAAGCAGGACAAATCCAACCCAGCCAATTACCATCCCATCAGTCTACTCGCAATAATCAGCAAAGTGATGGAAGGTGTCATCGACAGTGCTATCAAGCGGCACTTTCTCACCAATAACCTGCTCACTGATGCCAAGTTTGGGTTCTGCCAAGACAGCTTGACTCCCGACATTATTGCAGCCTTGGTCCAAACAAGGAGGTGAGGTGAAAGTGACTGCCCTTGACATCAAGGCAGATTTGACCGAGTGTGGCATCAAGAAGCCCTAGTAAAACTGAAGTCAATGGGAATTGGAGGGAAAACGCTCCACTGGCTGGAGTCATATCTAGCACAAAGGAAGATGGTTGTGATGGTTGAAGTTCAATCATCACAGCCCCAGGACATCGCAACAGGAGTTCCTCAGGGCAGTGTCCTAGGCCCAAGCATCTTCAGCTGCTTCATCAATGAATTCCCCTCCGACATAAGGTCAGAAATGAGGATGTTCACTGATGACTGCACAGTGCTCAGTGTCATTCACAACTCCTCAGATAATGAAGCAGTCCATGCCCACATGCAACAAGACATGGACGACGTTCAGGCTTGGGCTAATAAGTGGCAGGTAACATTCGCGCCACAGAAGTGCCAGGCAATGACTATCTCCAACAAGCGAGAGTCTAACCACCTCCCCTTGGCATTCAATGGCATTGCCATCGCCGAATCCCCCACCATCAACATCCTGGGGGGTCACCATTGACCAGAAACTTAACTGGACCAGCCACATAAATACTGTGGCAACAAGAGCAGGTCAGAGGTTAGGCATTCTGCAGCGAGTGTCTCACATGTTGACTCCCCAAATCCTTTCCACCATCTACAAGGCACAAGTAAGGAGTGTGATGGAATACTCTCCACTTGCCTGGATGAGTGCAGCTCCAACAACACTCAAGAAGCTCGACACCATCCAAGACAAAGCAGCCCGGTTGATTGGCATCCCATCCACCACCTTAAACATTCACTCCTTCCACCACCGGCGCACCGTGGCTGCAGTGTGTACCGTCTACAAAATGCACTGCAGCAACTCGCCAAGGCTTCTTCAGCAGCACCTCCCAAACTCGCGACCTCTTCCACCTAGAAGGACAAGGAGAGCAGGCGCACGGGAACACCACCACCTCCAAGTTCCCCTCCAAGTCACACACCATCCTGATTTAGAAGTATATCGCCGATCCTTCATCATCGCTGGGTCAAAATCCTGGAACTCCCTCCCTAACAGCACTGTGAGAGTACCTTCACCACACAGACTGCAGAGGTTCAAGAAGGCAGCTCACCACCACCTTCTCAAGGGCAATTAGGGATGGGCAATAAATACTAGCCTTGCCAGCGATGCCCACATCCCATAAACGAATTTAAAAGAAAAATTCAACCTGCTCAGCAGAAACCACACCTCTTCTTTTCACCCAGATCAGGTGAGCTTTGCAGCCTAGATTTTCTGCTTAAGTCTTTGGAGTGGGACGTGAACCCACAACCTTCTAACTCAGAAGCTGGAGTGCGACCATTTAAAAAATATATATTATTGTGGCGGAGCCACCAAGAGACTCGGGGCAATTAGCAATAATCCCTTTAACTACAGTGTAGTGCAGCTGCGGACTGCACCTTTAAACTGTCTGTTAACTATACTGTATATACTTTCTTGCACTCTGTGTGATGACGTCATGACGCCGATCACGTGACCGCCAGTGGCGCGGAGAACGTGATGACGTCATGACGTCAGCTTCCATAAACCTTGCAGCAGTTGTTGAGGGGCTGGCAAGCTGAACAGACCTGTGTACATCTTCTCCTGTAGTTTTACCAGTTAACTTGTTTGTTTATTAAACTTTGTTATTTTGTTTCACTGAGTTGAACTCCATTATTCGGATAGGAACCTCCGTTCCTATATTATTTAATAAACATTAAAAACATTTACAACATCGTGATCATTCCAATGTATCATACAAATACATTCCGTCGCTCTGCACCACATATTAACATCAAAACCTGAAGTTTAATTTGTCTCCCATAACATATACTAATCTATTGTACTTTAAAAATTGATCAGTAATCATGGCTCCGAATAAGGGAAGTATGCCTGATAATCCCCTCGTCATTTAATCTCTGGCCCTTCCCTATTCTCATGCTCCTTCCCAAATTTTTGGGTAGCTGTTGCTTTCTCCTGCAGCCTCCGACTCTTTCTCACCTCCTGTTTGAACCTTCCCTGCTATTTCAGCCTCTTCTTTACATTAGGTTTGGGCCGAGGAGCTGCCCCTTCTCCCTCCTTCTGCCCCTCACTAACCTTTCCCTTTCCACACGATGCCACCCCACCCCCCACTTCTGTCCCCCTCTGACTCCTCACTCTCGAGCTCTTCTGTAACATCCCGTCCCTGCTCCCCGACAGACACATAGGCCGGAATTTTGCCGGCGCTCAGAGGGCGGGTTTAGAGGTGGGTCCGCTGTCAAAATAGCAAAGATTGACAGTGGGTAGGAAACCCGCTGTCAAATCGCCTCCACGTGAGTCTCCCAGGTGTCGGGTCTGTCAGCGGAGAACTGACCCGACACCAAGCGGTGGGGGAGACAATTGAGCTCATTAAATGGCTTGTTAAGAGCCAATTTAATGTTTTCTTGAGGCTTCCTTCCAATTTTACATGCTCCCCCACGGGTTACCCGCTGCTCAGAGAACACGCCAGCTTCCCCTGGCGTGAGTTGAGTCTGCTGTGATGTATCTGATAAGCTGACAGCTGTAGAAGTTGTGTAAAGGATGCCATGTTGCAGATGATCAGTTTCAGAGCGCAGAAACTGTTGGTTACTGCATTTGTAAGACATATAGGGATTTCTTTAGCTTGCATCTGTTTAGAGGCAACTGTATGTCCAGTGCCACCTCATTGGAACAACCTCACTCACCATTGACAGATCGCTTCTGTCATCTCACCTGCAGCTGCCATCTATTGCAGCAACATCAGAGCTCTTGAAAAAATCAGACCTTGGTCCTCTGAATCCTTCCACGATCAGCCCCAACACCAAAATCACCAGGCACACCAACATCACCAACAACATCACCAACCTTCTCCGCCATCACCTGATGCTGTACAGGACACAGGGCATCAGCCCCTGACAACATTGCTGCCCGGGAGGCCAGCAATGGCATCACCATGGCCAGATTTACTTCACTTGACGCTGTAAACCCTGGCTGCCACATGATGCGCCAGGTTGACACCATCCCACACCAGCACTGTAAAGCATCCCTTTAATGTCCAAGCCATCCATGCACACTCATCACTATAGCGGCGGGGGGGGGGGGCGGGGGGGGGGGCAGAGAGTTATGTCTCAACATTCACTGGAACTCAGTAAGACACTTCTCAAGGTACGCACAGATCTGTCCAATAAGGGTCAGTGTTGAAAATATAGATTTCACGATATGACAACACATTACCAGAAACTTCACATGAACATTGGCTAAGCCTCTCAAGTGCCTACCCTTGTGTGTTGTTAGTTGGTATGCTTGCAGTAGGATGAGGATGAGTGTGAGGGGTGGCTAGTGAGACAGGGAAGTAATAATGTAGATAGAGATGGTTGGGTGGAGGTGCAAGGTAAGTTGGTGTGAGTGAGGAATTGCAGGAGCAGCGTAGGGAAGGCAGAGTGATGGGGATGTATTGAGTGGCACAGCAGGGTGAGTTTGAGTGTGGCTTTGCAGTAACATTTCGTGATCCACTGAGATCATTGAAAGTTGGCGCCACTGCAGCCAGGGGACCCCTGACGACAAACCTGCTTTTGCCCTTCTGTGCAATGTGCAACCAGACTGTGTTGGTGTCCTGGGGAGGTCTCTTCTGCCCTTGGAAGGGAAGAGAACTTCCCTGCGTGCTGTGATTCTCTCCATAAGCATATGGAGGGAGTCATTGAAGAGCCTGGGTACAAGCGTCCACCTTTGTGCGGTGCTTGTCAGTGTTTGTAGCCCCTCAATGCTGTCAAGCACTGACAGAACAATTGTCAAACTCAATGTGGCCGTGGTCACTTTAAGGAAACCGGCTGATGACGCATCAGCAAATTACGTCATCAGACCTGCTTCCTGTTAATTGGCTGGGAAGCACGCAGGGTGGGCTTAGCAAGGCCGCAGGACGGGCGTAACAAGGCTGCAGGGCGGGCTTAGCAAGGCCGCTGGGCTGGCTGCTGTTTAAGGACCAAAAAGGCCTTAAAACCTGAAAAAAAACCACCGACTTTTTAGAAACTCACTCCAACTCCCTGCAGTATTCAAGCACCCTGCAGCACCTGCTCACTCCTAGCCCCTCCCACCTAGAGCCACATCTGACACAGTTGAGCCTCGACACCCTGTAGTGTGGGACGCTGAGCCCATATCCACCACTACCACACGCCCATGTGTTGGATTTTAATGTGCTGTGCTACCACACCGTTGTTGCTTCTTGTCTTCAATCTTTTAACGCCAGATAACAGGAGAGTGACTTTATCCAAAGAGGCTAGCCTCTGTTAGGCATGAAATGCTCACTGGGTACAACATTGATCACTTTATTGCAGATCATTAGGAAACTGCAACAGCGTGGCAAGTATTGCTCAGTTCTTGTTAATTGGCAGGGAAGCCGTTACTGACCTCATCTCCTCTGGAGATCTTACCTCCACGGCCGCCAACCTCATACTTCCCCAACCCCGCACAGCCCGCTTCTACCTCCTTCCCAAGATCCACAAACAGGACTGCCCTGATAGACTCTTTGTTTCAGCCTGTTCTTGCCCCACGGAACTTATCTCTTCCTAACTGGACTCTATTTTTTCTGCCCTTGTCCAGTCTCTTCCCACCTACATCCGCGACTCTTCCGGCGCACTCCACCACTTTAACAGTTTCCTGGCCCCAACTGTCTCCTTTTCACTATGGATGTCCAATCCCTCTACACCTCCATCCCCCACCAAGACGGCCTGAGGGCGCTCCGCTTCTTCCTTGAACAGAGGCCCAACCAGTCTCCATCCACCACCACCCTCCTCCGCCTGGCTGAACTTGTTCTCACATTGAACAACTCCTCCTTTGACTCCACTCACTTCCTCCAAATTAAAGGTGTTGCTATGGGAACCCGCCTTTTTGTGGGATATGTGAAACATTTTTCCAGTCCTACTCAGGCCCCAGTACATTAATGACTGTATCGGTGCTGTTTCCTGTTCTCACCCTGAACTAGACAATTTCATTCACTTTGCTTCCAATTTCCACCCATCCCTCACCTTCACATGGTCCATCTCCGACTCTTCCCTTCCCTTCCTCGACTTCTCTGTCTCCATCTCTGGGGATAGGCTATTGATAAACATTCACTATAAGCCCACTGACTCCCAAGCTACCTGGACTACACTTCCCCCCACCTGCTTCCTGTAAGGAATCTATTGCATTCTCTCAGTTTCTCCATCTCTGCCGCATCTGCTCTGACGATGCCACCTTCCATACCAGTGCTTCCGACATGTCTTCCTTTTTCCTCAACCAAGGATTCCCCTCTACTGTGGTTGACACGACCCTCGACCATGTCCGTTCTATTTCCCGCACTTCTGCACTCACCCTTTCCCCTCCCTCCCGGAACCATGATAGGGTTCCCCTTGTCCTCACCTTTCACCCCACCAGCCTCCACATTCAACAGATCATCCTCCACCATTTCCGCCACCTCCAGCGTGATCCCACCACCAAACACATCTTCCCCTCACCTCCCCTTCCAGCATGCCGAAGGGACCGCTCCCTCCGCGACACCTTGGTCCACTCCTCTATCACCCCTAACACCCCTTCCCCTTCGTCCGGCACCTTCCCGTGCAAGCGCAGGAGATGCAACACATGCCCTTTTACCTCCACCCTTCCCACTATCCAGGGCCCCAAACACTCCTTCCAGGTGAAACTGCGATTTACTTGTACTACTTGCAATTTAGTATACTGTATTCGCTGCTCATGAAGCGGTCTCCTCTACATTGGGGAGACCAAATGCAGATTGGGTGACTGCTTTGCGGAACACCTCCGTTCAGTCCGTAAGGGTGACCCCGAGCTTCCGGTCGCCTGTCACTTTAATTCTCCGCTCCACTCCCACTCAGACCTCACCGTTCTCGGCCTCTTACACTGTTCCAATGAAGCTCAACGTAAGCTCGAGGAACAGTAGCTCATCTTTTGATTAGGCACTTTACAGCCTTCTGGACTCAAAATAGAGTTCAACAATTTCAGACCATAACCTCGGCCTCTATCCTTTTTTTCCCATTTTTTTTTTTCTCTCTCTCACATGGCAGCTGTCTTTCATTCTGCCAGTGCCATTTACACTTCATCTAGAGCCATCTTTTGTTTCTTAACCTGTCCCATTACCATCTCCTTTGGCCTTGCACCATCATCCCTTTTGTCTCTTAATCTCTCCTGCCTTCCACCCGATCACAGACCTTCCCTTTGTTTTTTCCTCCCCTCCCCCCTTTCCCTGCCCCTACACGTGCTTAAAAACCTGTTCCATCTCCAGCTTTTTCCAGTTCTGATGAAGGGTCATCGACCTGAAACGTTAACTCTGTTTCTCTCTCCGCAGATGCTGCCTGGCCTGCTGAGTATTTCCAGCATCTTCTGTTTTTATTTCAGATTTCCAACATCCGCAGTATTTTGTTTTTGCTCAGTTCCTGCTGTCTTCTTTCTACATCCGAAGATATAGGAGTAGATTTTCATCTTAATGACTGGATTGTAAACATTTCCTAGGTGGAGCATTGAGAGGAAAATTGGGCAATTTTTGCATTTGTTTAAATGGAAGGGAAGTTGAGTAAGCTCTGTTATGTGCATGCCTGATTGTTCTCTCTATGGTCCACCCAAGCAATGCTTCCCACCGAGGCAATAATGTGAAAATTTACCCCATTGTATTCATTTTACACAACTTGGAAGAATGAAAGGGCTGTGGTGTGATTTGAACACCTTTGGCCCTGAGTCTAGATCTCAACCAACTGAGCTGCTAAGCCTGATTTATAGGTCACGTATTTAGCATTGCAGAAGATATTTATCACTCAGCATATCTTAATGGATGCTATGTGATGTACCAAATGACTAAGCATGTGAACATTGTTGAAACAATGTGAATGATACTGCTAATCTCACAATGATTAGAGTTTTTAAACACCAGAATTTACCATTAAATTGTGTTGTTTCGAATGAAGTCCAAAGATATGGCCCAGAAATTCGGGTCCCCGTGGGTGAGTAAGGGAATTAGGGGTTACGGGGAGCGGGCAGGGAAGTGGACGTGAGTCAAGGTTCGGATCAGCCATGATCCTATTGAATGGCGGAGCAGGCCCGAGGGGCCGTATGGCCTACTCCTGCTCCTACTTCTTATGTTCTTATGTTATGTAATACGCGCTGGGTACTCACGCGTAGGCCTAACGAAAGTGCCGGTTTCGTGCATGCACTGCACATGCGCGGGAAACCGGAACTTCTGTTCCCTTAAAGGAAGGGGTTCAGAGGTGGAACGCGTGCGCCGGAGAGACAGCGCCTGGAACTTACGTCTTTTTTGCAGCTTTCTCCGGGAAGGTAAGTCTCCAGCAGTTACACTTTTAAAAAGCAGTCGCAAGGCCTGCTTTTAACAAGGTAAGTGGTGAATTAAGTAAAATGCAAACATTTTTTCCACAGGTTTATTATTTTTAAATACTTTAAAGAAAGGTAAGTTTATTTTTAGCCCCGTTAGAAACTGTAATTAATTTTTTCAAAAATTTTAATTATTGTTTAAACTAGTTATTTTATGTAATTTATAGTTATTTTAAAAATGTGATTTTTTAAAATTTATTTGAAGTTTTAGTTATGTTTTGGGGCTGATTTGTATTTATAGTTTTGACAGCTCTTCCTGTCAAATTTATGAATGGGCATTCCCTGCTACCATTGGCTCTCCATGGCCCACGTGATCCCAGGGGACGCTTCGAACTAACTGCGCCCCTGGGATACGCAAGCACTGCGCGCCGGCAGTTGGAGGAGGCCCAGCATCAGAATACCATGCGGGCCCACAGCTCAACGGCCGGCGCGCTAGGTAAGTGTAGGTCCGGGGCTTGCACCCGCGGGAAGCCCCCGACCCGAATTTCTGGGCCATTTTTACTCAACTGGAGAGTACTCTGCAGGTTGCTCACAAAAATTCTTCTCAAGCAACACCAGGTTGACTGCAGGCTGTCAGACACTGCAAATCTTTGCAATGCTGTTTTGTTTTGTGTGAAACGTTTTAAAAACAGCAGCATGAGTGAGGTGTAACAAGTTTCTGGGGAACATCGCAAAGTGCTTCACACCATGAAATGTAAATGGGGTGGCCATTTGCATACAGCAAGATGCAAAAAACAGCAATCTGTTTTGATGGTGTTGATTGAGGGAGGAATTTTCACCAGGAGACCTGGATAAGCCCTGCTTTGCTTCAAATAGCGTCATGGGATCTTTATAGTCCAGCTGAACAGGTAGACAGACATCTGTTGATATGTGTTCCTCCGATTGTTAATGTTATCAAAAAAGCCTGCAGGAGCATATAGCGAATGGAGGAAAATAATTGCCATATACTGTCTCATAAGATACTTTTCAGGTGACAATAAGCTAGCAATTACTGCTTACTACATTAACATATAAATGTTTAACATGTTTATATAATGTTGTTCAGAGGTGTTGACTCATTTAAAATATGTTACAACACCAATATCACAAATAGTCATTGTTAGGCTAATTTATTTTTTATAGGACATTTACCTTAATAGCACAATGATTCTAATTTATTCATTTTCATTGCGCATGGATTGAAATCAAGTTGTGATTTCTCTACCATGACTTCTATGAGAACAAGATCTAACACAGTCAAAGGTCTTGCATCACATACAGTGAGTTTACATGGCTGATTTCAACAAATAAATCATCCTAGCAAGTGAAGGTTTATTGCAGGGCAATTAACTGCGTTCTGTCATGGTCCATTACTATTTGTTATCTGTGGTACTGGGAGTGTACTTTGGTATTTTTTCAGGGCCACGTTAATAATTTGGCCTGACAGTACAAAAGAAAACTTTTGGAACTGACCACTTATGGGAACTGGGTGGCGCAGTGAGTTACAACACTGCCCTTTCACCTCCGGGACCTGTGTTCAAATGCAACCTTGACTGAAGGGATGAAAGTCTCCTCTTTCTGCAGGTTATAAATGAGTGGGGAAATTCACACAAGCTGTATTTCTAAAGTTTGAATTCAAACAAAATTATTGGGGTAGACTAGAAGAAATTTTACACTGTATCTGATGATGCTATTCCTGAACAAGGAATGCTAGATGCTGAGCTTCAGTGTCCAAAGTGGGAAAAGTGTTTGAATCCCAGGACTGGCGTCCTCAAGTCCCCTCAATAAAATACATATCAAAATATGCCCCAATGTATGTTGGAATAATTATATTTCCTTTCTTTATGCTTTAGTTATAATTTCATTGAATGTTTCCCTGTGTCCCAAATCATATCGGGAGTGCAAAAATTATGCCTCCAAAAAAAGGCAGCAAGGAAGTGTTTGTGTAAAGTGTCCTCCAACATAACTTCAGTTTAAAATGAGATTGTTGATTCAGTTCCAATCTTCCATTGGTAGACATGTCAGCTTGGAGTCAACTCAACCCTTAAATGACCCGGCTTACCTCTACGTCTCCCCTCTGCCCGCGCCCCCCCTCCCGATAGTTGGTTGTTAGACAATGGATAAGCATGTGTTTGTGCCCTTGCTAGGTGGACAGTGGGTACCAAGAGCTCTCAAGTAGAATGATAAGCAACACAACTCATCATTAAATAACTATTTTACAGCTGTTGACTCTACACTGAACAATGACTGAGTCAGGCAGCACCCAGTTCAGACTATTGACCTCCAAACCACAAGAAACATTACCATACACAGGAGCATCATCTGATGACTGTAGTTTCTCATTTAGATTTATTTTAGAATTGATTTTTTAATTCCTCCAGTTGCTCACCGCTATGCCTCATTTATTTTGTCTATATCTTAACAGGATGTCAGAATGATCTCTGAGGGCCAAAGGTCAAGAAATGCGGAGAGTGTTGTGAATTGTGAGTGGCACACCTTTTTTTAATGACGCACCAACACTGCCTTACTTCTGACCCTCAGGGGCCACAACCATTTCCTCTTATGATGTGAATAGAATAAATGAGGCATAGCATGGGGAATTGAAGAGCAATAATAGGAAAAATATAAATTCAAAATCATCCTTGACAAGAAATTGATGAAATAACAACAGAAAATGCTGGAAAAACTCAGCAGGTCAGGCAACAATTGATGAATACTGCTTTGTATGATTATCTCATAGTTTGACCTCAGGACCAATTAAGACTCCCCCATAGGGATTATTTGAGCAGTAACCTTGAAGGGTCAAGCTAAGATAACACTTAAACACCACACTTTAGAACCTAGACTATCCTTGACAGCAAAGACAGGAGAGACCGACTGGCCTAAGATAAATATGCATGAAGTTGAAATACATTTGGTGGAATTGTGTGCTCATCAAGAGAAAGATTTGAGATCAGCATGTGGAATGGAACTATCTCCCACATTATGGAGCTGATGTCAGTGCCAAGTACTCCCAGGTGGGATGTAGCACAACCTGCATGCAGAGTGTAGCTTTTTCTGACTCTGCTTCAATGGGTCTGAACCTCATCCTCAGAACCTCATCCTCCACTCCTGAAAATAAGAATAAAAGGCTATTCAACTGCTGCTAGATTGAGGTAAATACTTCTAATTGGGCTCTTGCATTATATATGTGGAATAATTTCATCTCCTACATACTGAGATGGCAGTAATTTATTTTACAGTGCTTTTGGCCACATATGTTTTCTAGTTCCACTTCCCAAACTAGCTATTCTTACAGATTCTATCCATGAGTTTGCAATTTGATTTCACTTCAGACCTTTATTGGCACAGCGGGTGGAGGCTTTCATCTGATCAGTCCAAGCCCAGATGCTAGTGGTGAAAGGATAGTGGGAAACCCAACTCCACCATCCCATCCTCTCGTTCACTAAGCTTTTAATGGGTACTGTTGGAAATGAGGAATAGAACAAGGGAAAGCAAGTCTCGTGGCATTTTTACTACCCTGCAATTGCTATTGTTAATTAGCCATAAATCAAAGTTCCAATTGTTACAAAAAAATCAATCAGTCATTAAAGGTAATTGTTTACATTGAATTCCTTTTGGGAGATGCAAAAATCCAATGATTGCCACTCGGTTAAATAAAATGAAGCGTAAATACCGACAGGGATTTCTCTATTATTCAGGATTTTAGAATACTTTCCATTTATTATGCAAACAAATACACAAAGTCTCATTTCTGTGGACGCTCATGACACCATCAAGGGAGAGAGCTACTTCTTGAATATTATTTTTGGCCATATTATTTATTGCATTCCTGAATTATAAAGTGTCAGTTAACAGCAATTGCCCTTTTCCTTTCACTGATTCTGTTCTTTAGTGGAAAATCAAAAATATCAGGTTGGATTTTCTCTACCTCGGCGGGTCCATGGTGGGACCCGACCGTGCTGCTGGCTCCAGCCCGCTCTGTACAATGATTTTCCCCTGATAGGGCTTCTTAAGCCAGCCCAGCGCGTTTGCCGGCCAATTGAAGGAAGTGGGTCTGATGACGTCATTTGATGACGTGTCAACAGCCGGTTTCCTTAAAGGGACCATGTGCAAATTTACTTTGACATTTGTGCTGTCAGTGTTCTACAGCATTGAGGTGCTGCAAACACTGACAAGCACTACACAGAGGTGCACGGCTGCACCCAGGCGCTCCCATGACTCCCTCCATATGCTTATGTGCCTGGTTGCGCAATGCACAGGAGGGCACAAGCAGGGATGTGGTCAGGAGGACCTGGGTACAGTGCCGCAAACGTTTCAATGATCTCAGTAGATCATGAAATGTTAGTACAAATCCACACTCAACCTCATCCTGCTGTGCCTCTCATCACATCCCCATCACTCTGCCTTCCTTACCCTACTCCTGCACATCCTTACTCACACCAACTTACCTTGCCCCTCTACCCATCCCTGTCGATCTACATTATCACATCCCCATCTCACTAGCCACTCCTCACACTTACCCTCATCCTAATGCATCCATATCAACTAACAACACACAAGGGTAGGCACTTGGGTATTTTATCCAATGTTCATATAAAGTTTCTGTTAATGTGCTGTCAAACATTGAAACCTTTATTTTCAACACTTTGGGCTGGATTTTGACAGCCCCGAGGAGGTGGGACTGCCGGTAAAGTTGCAGAAAGTGGGGGCGGATGGCAAACCCACCCTCATCCCGCCTCTGTGCCCTTTTGCGAGGAGGCAGGAAGCCGTCCTGCCCCGGGTCCTGTCTCCTCGAGGTGGGAAAGTGATTAAATCCTTTTAACTGCCTGTGGAGTTGTAAATATGTGAGGTGAGTGTTAAGTGTTAGAAAACGTTCACTTACCTTTGTTTCTGCCTACTGCCTTCAGCTGCTGTAGCTCCGGAGTCCCTGACATCTCCATTGTAGATTTCACAGACTGGCTGTTGGATCCTCCGAACTAACAGTCATCTGATTTCTACAAAGTTGAAAGGTTGGATGAGTCCTGAACACAAGGACTCATCAAACTACACAGAATGTCAGTGTTTGACAGCTTCACGGAGCTGTCAAATGCTGACATTTCTTCTTTCAAGAAGTCTTGATAGATGGCATGTCAGACGTTGATGTGCTCTGTCAGTGACTTCCCCCAAATTGACCTGCTGAGCCCGCAGGGTGGGCTTAACAAAGTCATTCAGGGGGAAATCCCGCTGGTTGGCCAGAACATGATGGAGGCGGGACTGAGACCCGACAAGCAGCAGTCCCACCTCCAGCCGTCTCCATTCACAAAATCCAGCCCTTTGTGTTCTTGGACAGATTTGTGTGCACCTTTGAGAGTGGCTTAGTGAGTTGCAGTGAATCGTGAGACATAATGGTATCCCTGCAATGATGATGTGTGTGAAAGAATTGGCTTGGGCATTCTAGGGATGCTTTATGGTGTTGGTGTGGGGTGGTGCCAACCTGGTGCATCATGTGGCAGCCAGGGTGTACAGTGTCAAGTGAAGTAAATCTGGCTATTGCGAGGCCATCCCTAGCCTCCTGGGCAGCAATGCGGTCAGGTGCTGATGCCCTGTGCAGCATCAGTTGATCGCGGAGAAGTTTGGTGGTGTTGGTGCTGCTGGTGTGCCTGGTGCTGCTGGTGTGCCTGGTGCTGCTGGTGTTGGGGCTGATCGTGGTGGGATTCTGAGAACCAAGGTGAGAAATTATGAAGTGCACCGATGCTGATGAAGTAGAGATGACAGAAGCGATCTGTCAATGGTGGGAGAGATAATGAGGTCAGACTGGATGGAGACTTATGTAAAGACTTGCAGCATTCTGAATTTGTAGTGGAAATGCAGTTTATAGAAGCTATTGGCTAAGGGAACATTTCTCAATCAGCTGGGTGCTTTGACTTGACATTTGAAGCTGTCAACTCATCAGCTGAAACAATGGCCACTGACCTCCCACCTCAGCTTCACAGATGAGGTCTAGGCACAGTGGGAAACTGGTGAGCGACCTGTCAAATTCAAAAAGCTGGGGGAAAAAAGCATTATTAAGTGGCTGTAAACAAGCCACTAATGATTTTAATTGCCTCCCCCGTCGCTGCGTGTTGGGCCTGCTCAGCGCTGGCAGACCCGATATTTGGTAAAGACGCGTGACAGCGGGTTGACAGCGGGGTCCTGACCTGCTGTTAAAAAAAACACATTCCCACCTGACCCACCACCGATCACGCCCGCTGACACCTGCAAAATTCCCCCCATAGTTTCAGAAGCAGAATGTTACTATAGATGATCCGGTATAAAATAGCAATAGAACCACAATATGTGGCCTTAATTGTACAATGTTATGTTATAATTTCCATGTGGAACAGGAGATGACAAGAACGCCTCAATACAAAAGTCATCACCAAAACTTTCTTTTTCAAACTTTTTTGGGTGAATTCTTTGCTCATCAAGGTGAAGGATGTCAGTGCCACAAGTGAAATGTTTTTCCACCCTTGTCACACGCTGTCGGCATCAAGTGCTCCCAGGTGAGGTATAACTCAGGCAGCCACAGACTAAAGATATTTTCATGGGTCTATGAGAACGTGGGAAACCGGTACACAGCTGTCAGTTCCTGAGACCTGAACTAAAGAAGCATTAAATGCAAAAGCACCTCAAAACTCCTTTGACTTTGCCCCAGCAATGTGCACTCCATCAAGGTTGCTCAGAAAAATACACACTCTCTCCTTCTTCCTTAGGAGAAGTTTGGCAGTTCATTATTGGCGGTCTCAGAGGTCGGTAAACTGTGGGGAAAGGATGGAATACGAGCCGGGAATAGGGTTTGAAAGCTAAAAGAAACAAAGAGAAACTAAGGAAAGAAATAAAAGGACGCTGAGACGAGAGGCAAAGAGAGTAGTCATGAGAGGTTACATAGCAGGATTTGGATCAGTTTAAATTTGTACTTACTGTATAAAGGATTTTCTTCCCTTTGTGCTTCACATTCACCTCAGTGCTTTACTTCTAATGCTGTCAATGGCACCATAGCTGCAGCAGATTCTCATAATTGATACAATCTTTCTCTTTCCTCCAGTTTTCCCACTTCCCTTGGAAGTGAGTCTCTGAGTGAGTATCTCCCCAGATACCTTTACTGTTCATAACCTCCTTTCCTACATTTCTGGTCATTTGTCTGTGTTATTTTGCATAGTTTTGCATAGTGATTCTGGTAACCACTCACCTGAGCCCAGGTAGGCGAACCTTCTGTATATTTTAGTGAAAACAATGATGTATTTCATGGGGATAGTGCAGGAAAGTGGAGTTGAGGTAGAAGATCAGCCATGATCTTATTGAATGGCGGAGCAAGCTCGAGGGGCCAAATGGCCTACTCCTGCTCCTAATTCTTATGTTCTTATGTTCTTATTTCTAATAACTGTTAGTTCAACCAATAGAACTTTAACTTTAAAATGTAATTTTTAGTGTTACTGTGGTGGAATTCATTTCTTATCTGCTTGATCTTACACATCGATATCGCTGTGAAAATATATTATTCTGTACAAGATAAGTTTTGTTTGTCACACTTCCGAAGTCATAGTTTGGTAACGGTGCAAAATAATAATAAAAAGAGCAAGAAAGGCAGTCACTTAATACTGGGCAGAACTGACCCACATCTTGAAACTTTCAAACATTTTTCAATTTGCACAGTTCCCTCACCAAGTAACAATTAAACTATGTTGTTAAGTAAACATCACCTCAGATCAACATTTTGGCCTTAAAGTGACAGAACTCTTCTTCGACATGATGCATTGCATTGCATGGCATTCCTGTCCTTATCAAACAGCTCAAGAACCGCCATTGTTCATATAAACAGTAATAAGTTTGGGAAGGACTGCACCATTTGTCAGGTTTCAAGGCAAGTTTGGAATAGAAGTCTTAATTTAAACAGGTATTTTTCAGCAGAATGTTAGCATTGCTGCTGAGGTATTTTGTAAATAAGGGAAGATGCAAATGAGATTAATCTTATCTTAAATTTTATACATTTCTTGACATTTACTGTAAACACCCACACCCTAACCAAATGGATATCTATAAATAAAGAATTGCTTCCCTCTATTGTGTGCAGCATTTTATTTATTTATCTAATGTTGGTATGTATTTATTTATCAACCTGCAGTGAGTAAGGAAAATAATGGGCCAGAAATTGTTGGAAAAATAATGGCGAATTAATCGTGCTCGCCATTATTAGTTCGTAAAAAAGTCCATTTAAGTTGTGGCGAAGAAGAGATACGCCATAATTTCCGATTCTCCACAAATTGCTGGATGATTGGTGCTGCTCCGCCACTTGCCTCGACAAAACTGAAAGAATTGCAACCTTGCAACGTGAGCCTTTCCATTGAACTTGCTGAATTTACGCCGTTAATGCGATTTAATCTTTTTGCAGTCATTTAGGGCTGGTAATTCATGTCGCAAGGACCCTGTTAATGACATGATTATGGCCCTGACATGTCACTCAAACATGGAGGCCCAGAAAGGGAACAATGAAGCTGTAGAATCTCAATCATGCAGGTAGTGAATTGTTCCTATAGGTTTTTTAAACTTTTGATCTGTGTCGGCAGTATGTTTATGCCAGTCTTGCCATCCACACTCCTGTTAGTGTTGGAAGGCAATAATTTCCAGGATGCGAAGCTGTTTCATTACTCAGAAATGGCAAATTCGATAGACTTCTTTCAGAAATTAATATTTTGGGAGACAGTATATGAGTAATTTGAGACATGACGTGGTAAGTGCAGCATGCTTGGGAGGAAAAAAGTGACTTAGGACCTACGATTCACAAAGCTCTCCACCACAGGAGTTTTCCTCGTGTCATTTCTGGGTCTGATGTAGACAAGTTGATAGAGGTTGATTTCTGCGATTAGTCAACAACTCCATTATCATTGTGACTGCCAGGATGATAAAAGGTGAACCAGATGGACCTTCTGCATGCAGTAGAGGGAAGCAGCTCTTTATTTATAGATGTCCGTTTGGTTAGGGTGTGGGTGTTTACAGTAAATGTCTAACACTTCTATGTTCCTATGAATGCAGTTCCACTGTTTCTGATCATGATGGATGGGGTGGCTGGCTCTATACTTCATGGGTCAAGAATGAGTCATTTCACAAACCTACTCTGCCATTCACTCATTAACGTCGCAAGGACCAATAAAACAATTCCCAAACACGACTGGGTTACAAGGTCCTCTTCATCTGCTTGTTCCTTTTAATGATTTTCTTACTTTTGCTTTCTGTCTCTTTTTTCTCTCTCTCTTAATCCACTTTCTTTTGCTCTCTTTGTTATTCTCTCGGTCTAATTTGACTTTAATTTGCTGTATTTCCTTCTCCATCATTCATTCTGGGATTTTTTGTTTGTTCATGGGATGTGGATGTCACTGGCAAGGCCAGCATTTATTGCCCATCCCTAATTGCCCGTGAGAAGGCGGTGGTGAGCCGCCTTCTTGAAAGCGCAGCGGGCAGTTAAGAGTCAACCACATTGCTGTGGGTCTGGAGTCACATATAAGCCAGACCGGGTAAGGACAGCAGATTTCCTTCCCTGAAGGTCATTAGTGAACTAGATGGGTTTTTACAACAATCTGGTAGTTTTGTGGTCACCATTACTGATACTAGTGTTTTTAATTCCAGATTTATTTAATTAACTGAATTTAAATTCCCCCGCTGTTGTGGTGAGATTTAAACTCACGACTCTGGATCATTAGTCCAGGCCTCGGGATTACGAGTCCAGTAACATAACCACTATGCTACCGTTTCCCATTCTCTATCCCTTTTATCATTGGTTAAGGAGCTAGGCCATTGGGCACGACGCTCATGAGATCCCAGATGCAATGTTGACATCACTGCACTGTTATTGCTTCGACATTCCAGCATTTTGCGCCGCAAATACATTGCGATCTGAATGATGAGGTAAAAAGTCCAATTAAGAACGCTCGCCGCGAGATGTGCCTTTGCAGCAATTGCTGGCCCACTATTTTCTATGAATCACTCAAAACACTGCCTCTGTCTTGCAAATTTATTTCCCAATTCTTTCAGCGATGGTGTGTAGCGTGTCACACCCCACCCCCGCCATCCCACCTCCGTTCCATACACACTTACCGCCCGCTGCCCCTTGTAAAGGCACGAGCTCTAGCTCTCTGTGAGAGAGGAAGTCTGTCAATGTATTATATTTTCCTTACAAGTCAGTCATATTGATATATATACAGTATATACTGAAAAAATAGAGTTGATTAAACAGACATCAAAATGAAAAAGAAAATCATGGGTTGGCTTATAAGCCTCAAGGTTTTTCTAAATCAAACAAATTTCTCACATATTGGGAAGGAGGAATGTTGAAAGGATAAGGAGCTACCTTCATGGTGGTTAGTTGACAGGTGGTTAGTGCTCACCCAGACAGTTCTACTGTGTAGCTGAGTAAACTGAATCTGACTGGTTCCAACCAGTTTTCCCCTGGGGTTTGAATGTAAGATGATGTAACCTAACAAATAAAGGACACATTTTTTTTTCCATGCTTTGTTTCAAGTGAACAGCAAAGGATTAGTGTTTCTTCGCCTTTAGTTCACTTAGGGGCAAACTGTAATTGTCATCATTTTCACAAGAGTACAACAAGTAGGCCGAGGGTTAAATGCTCCAGGTACGTATTAGTGTTAAAGTGACTTATCAATTTTCAGCATTTTGCTTAAGAGAAAGCTTTTGGGAGGACAGAAACAAAATACACTCATTGCACTCTTGCCATAAAGATGACATTTATGATCCATTCAATAAAACTTGTGCGAAAAATCGTAAGTGGTTTCTCAAATCTCACTGCCAAGTGGAGGCGTAGCATCTTTATGGTGTGGGCTGACAGTTTGAAACTAAAATCCTCCTCTTATAAGTACTGTAAACTTCAATCGCTTCTGAAAGGAGGAAGCAGCTGGTATCTCCCAGCTAGAAAGGCTAAAGTATGTGGTGGGTCTGCCAGGGGAAGCTCTCAGTACGTTGAGCAGACACAGACGCAAACCAGTCCTGAATATTTTAATTGCATTGTAATGCCAGAAATGGCATCCAGAACTGGGAAAGATGCCAATCCTCACTGAATTTAATAAGAGCCGGCTGAAAACAGACTTACCATATGCAAAAACACCGGAGCAGGGCTTTTTGATGTGGCACGTCTCCAACAGACTGATTTCGCACAAAGCAAATTTAGAATTTCTCCTCTCGGCTGGAAGAAATGGCACAGTTTTCTTTACAGTGCTTATCGAGTAGGAGTAGTTCTTTGAATTGAAAATGAACTCACTTTAAGTCAGATGGTTGCGGGTTCAGGCATCACGCAGCGCTTTTAAGCAGATCATCTAGGCTGACACCTGATACTTGCATCAAGAAGGAATATACTTGCATTGAAGGCAGTTCAGAGAAGGTTCACTGGGTTGATTCCGGAGATGAAGGGGTTGTCTTATGAGGAAAGGTTGAGCAGGTTGGGCCTATACTCATTGGAGTTTAGAAGAATGAGAGGTGATCTTATTGAAACATATAAGATTCTGAGGGGTTTGGACAGGGTAGGTGGGTGGGCGTGTGTGCTGTGAGGAGGATGCCGAGAAACTCCAGTATGATTTGGACAGGTTGGGTGATTGGGCAGAAGCATGGCAGATACAATATAACGTGGATAAATGCGAGGTTATCCACTTTGGTGTCAAAAACAGGAAGGCAGATTATTATTTGAATGGCAATAGATTGGGAGAAGTGGAAGTGCAACGAGACCTGGGTGTCCTTGTGCACCAGTCGCTGAAGGTAAGCATGCAGGTGCAGCAGGCGGTTAAGAAGGCAAATGGTATGTTGGCCTTTGTAGCTAGAGGGTTTGCGTACAGGAACATGGATGTCTTGCTGCAGTTGTACAGGGCCTTGGTGAGACAACACCTTGAGTATTGTGTGCAGTTTTGGTCGCCTTATCTGAGGAAGGATGTTCTTGCCATGGAGGGAGTGCAGAACTGGAGGTGGCCCTTCAGTCTTAAGTAATTTGACACCAGCAGAGCAGCATGCCTCAAAATCTCTGGAGTGGCAGAGCTGCTGGCGGTGGGAAACGGAGAGAGGGGAACCATCCAGCAATCTGGTGACAGAATTAAATCTCATACAGCCTCACGGTATACAACAGCCACTCATATGGTGACTGATGTCAACAGCCAGTGAAATGTCATCATGTGCATAATGGTAACGTTACCCACTCTTATCAGAACACTTCTAGTTCATATCTTTACTCTCCCAGAGATCCATCAACTGTTCCCCCCACCACCACTGTCCAGCCGGAGGAGGAAGACAACTCCTCAGAGGAAGCTCCAGCCTCTGAGGGCGCACCATTAGCAGACCCATGCTCAGCCAGCACCAGCGCAGATACGCGCACCTCGGTGGGTCCTGTGTGAGATAGAGTAGAGTTGTCACCTGGTGTATCACACATCACAGGTGAGCAAGAGCAGATGGTGTTGACAGGGATGGCAGTGGAGACTCCTCACTGGAGGGCGCAGGACACTCCCAGCTCTACTGAGCTGCATGCAGATGCTGAACCTCAGGGACCATCGCGAAAGAGGGTGATCTTGGAGGAGCAGCAACAATTGCACAAGGCTCTGGCAGCTTTTGCAGCCGTGATGTGTGTGGCTGTACAGAGAATGGTGGAGTCCATCTCCAACATGAGCACCACCATCTCACAGGCAATGGCGTTCCATGGAAAGGATGGAGCAGCAAATGCACCAGTCAAACGAGAACATGCTTGCCGTGAACAACAGATGGCAGATGCTCATTGACCTCATCTCGAGGAGGGATATTAAGGTAGACTTGGGTCCTCATGGCCCCACTGATGTGCAGCAAGGTGCTGTCCAGCTCCTTGCTAGCAGGGAAGTGCGGGTGGCCCATGAGAGGGATGATGGTGAGAGGGGACATGGAAGTGGGGGCTCTGCTCAAAGTGCTCCCACTTCTCTCCCATTGCCTCCTCCTTAGTCAGAGCCCCACATGCTGCCTTGAATCCCGGTGGCCAAGTCTGCCCCTGCACAGTTGCAGAGGAGCAGATTTTGGCGGGGCCTTCACAGGCTTCAAAACTCAGAGGATGTCCGCCAAAAGTGTCAAAGCAGTCGCAGCAGGGAAGTGAGCAGCCTGCCTCTACCTCTGCTGAAGCCACAGGGATTGCACTTTGTAGAAGCACGCGGAAAAGGAAAAATACACAATCCTAGATGCACAAGGGTATGCACATGGGTGTATGAAAACATGCTAATGTTAAGCTTCAATTATGTTTATGACGCACATAAATGTAATTCTTTGCACAAGTTTCCCATCTTGTCCATTTTTGCCTGTTACCTGGGAAATGGCTTTGTCACTTGGAGTGAATGATGAGACATTACTTAACCTTGAGCTATGGGGGTTTGGGTGAGAGAAATGGCTTTGTCATTGTAGGTCTGCTTTGTGGTGTTGTTGGAGGTGGGGGCGGGAAGTTCGTCCAACATCTGGGAGCCATATTGGTGCACTGCAGCAAGTTAAGTAAACCTGGCCATTATGAGGCCATCTCGGGCCTCCCAGGCAGCAATGTGTGCCGCTGCTGGTGCCATCTCCACCTCAGGTTCATCCTCCTCCTCCTTGTCTTCCACCTGTTCCTCCTCTGAAGAGGCTGTGTGCTCTGCGCCTTGCTCCTCCTGCAGCTCCAATCCTTGCTGCTGCACCATGTTGTGCAGCGCGCAGCAAACAATGATGATTCGGGAGACCCTGGCTGGTGCGCACTGAAGGGCTCCACCAGATCTGTCAAGGCATCCGAAGTGCATCTTCAGCATGCTGATTGCTTGCTCTATGACACATCTGGTGGCTATGTGGCTGTCATTATAACGCACCTTGGCCTCAGTACTTGGCCTCCTCAAGGGTGTCATCAGCCAATCTTCAGTGGATAGCCCTTGTCTCCAAGCAGCCAGCCGGTAAGTCTGTTTGGAGGTGCGAAGAGCTGAGGGAGGGTGGACTGGCGCACACATGCATGATGATGGTGCAGACCAGCTGCACATTGAGGGAGTGGAAGCCCTTGTGGTTCACAAACACTCCTGGGTGATCTGGGGGCGCCTTGATGGCCACATGTGTGCAGTCGATGATGCCCTTCACCTGTGGGAAGCTAGCCAGAGCCGCAAAGCTGAGCGCCAGCTCACTCACACTGACTTCATCAGTGGCAAAGTTTACATAAGTGGCTGACTTGTCGAACGTGGCATTGGTCACCTGGGTGATGCATCTGTGGGCGGCCAACTGCGAGATCCTGCAAATGTCTGCTGCAGATCCCTGGAAGGAGCCTGAGGTGAAGAAGTTGAGGGCAGTGGTGACTTTCACACTGCCACCAGGTCCTCTCGGCAGCAGGTCTTGTTCCAGCAAGCTACAAATGTCTGTGACGACCTGGCGCGATAGCCTGAGCCTCCTGAAGCACCGCTGCTCAGTCATGTTGAGGAAGCTCATCCTCTGCCTGTATCCCCTGTGTTGAGGGTATCGCCAGTGCAGCCCTGTGCTGACCCCTGTCTCCTGTGGAGCATCAGGTCATTGAGGAGAAGGCTGCTGTTGAGGTTGCTGCTGCTGGTGTGACCGGTGTTGCTGGTGCTGGGGCTCATCTTGATCTGATTCTGAGGTCCAAAGTGAGACAGCTTAAGCGGCACCCATGCTGTTCTAATAAGATTACATAGCATATACAGCACAGAAACAGGCCATTCAGCCCAACCAGTCTATGCCGGTGTTTATGCTTCACTCGCGGCTCTTCCTGTTTTTCCTCATCTAACCCTATCAGCATAACCCTCTATTCCCTTCTCCCTCATATGTTTATCTAACCTCCCCTTAAATGTATCTATACTATTGGCTTCAACCACTCCCTGTGGTAGCGAGCTCCACATTCTCACCACTCTCTGAGTAAAGAAGTTTCTTCTGAATTCCCTATTTGATTTCTTGATGACTATCTTATATTGATGGCCTCTAGTTTTGCTCCTCCCCACAAGTGGAAACATTGGCCCCGATTTTCTGCCAGCCGTCGGGCAGCTTTTCGGGCGGGCGGGGGCCAAAAATCGCCGAAATAGGGGGTCGCAACCCCCCCCGCCTGATTCCCTGCCCCATCCGACTTTCGGAGCGCCGTTTCTCCGCGAGCCAATTCAGTCCCGTCGGGACCCTGATCGCCAATTATTGGCATGTTTAATGCCATTTTAGGGTGCCCTTGCGATTTTCAGGGGTTCCCCACGCTAAACACGCCTGCGGGGAACCCCGCTGATGAAACCTGGCATGAAACTTGCCGGCTTGCTTGCTCGCAGCTGTAGGTCATTCGGGAAAGCTGCGATTTAAAGGGACAGCATTTGTATGTTGAAGGACCTTGCTGATGAAGGCTTGGGGCTACTTCTTCAAGGCTTAGGCACAGCTGTGGAAGGTTGCAGACTCACACACTTCTCCAATGTGATCTCCTGGGAAGCCCCTCTCGCCACCCTCACTCAGCACTTCCTCAGCGGAGGCATCTACCAGAAGCATGGGAGGCCTTTTCTTCCTTCCCTTCTTGCCATTAGAGGATCTCCAGCAGCCGAGGCGGCAGCAGCAGAACCAGGAACAGCAGGATGAGCACCAGGAGCACCAGGCTGCTGCTTACTCACCTGAAACTGCACAGACCAGAAGGGGCCAGTGCTTGGAAGTGGCTTGAGAGCACCTTGCTGCGCTTGAGGGGGCCATGGGGACCCGTATCTGCACTGGCAGTCTTACTCAGAAGGACTTCCATGAATGTCTGGTTTCTCTGTTCAATAGATGGCCAACGCTCCTCAAGAGATGTCATTCTCTTATGAGCACTCACCATGTTTTCCATACCCTGGCGAGTTATCTCCTCCATGGAGGTTGCCAACCTTTCCATGGTGATGCGTTCCTGCGCCAATGACTCCACAAAGGCTCTGCTCATGGTCGCTATGGACTCCTCAATTCACTCCGCACTCGCAGCGACCCTGGAGACAAAACCTGCCAGAGACTCCTGCATCTGTGCATGGAGATCCATCACCTCTTCTCTAGCGGATGGACCCAGAGGCAGAGGGTCGACATGCAGCGCAGCTGAGCTGAGCTGGCAGAGTCCTGCGCCCTCCGACGAGGCCTCTCCACTGCTGTCCCTGTCTCCAGAATCTGCTGAGGCTCACTTGTGAGCTGTGAAACACCAGGTGACAACACTACTCTATGTCCCGAAGGTCCCCCCGAAGTGTGAGTGTCTGCGCTGGTGCTGGGTGCGCTTACTTCTGCTGACGCTGCACCCTCAGAGGCTGGAGCTTCCTCTGAGGAGTCTGGCTGCACATCCTCTTCCTCCTCCACAGTGGGGACGGGGGCTCTGGATGGTCCTGTGGGGGAGTAGAGGAAGGAGGTAGAGATGTGATGCCAAGGTTACATGCACATTCGAATTGACATCTGCTGACACCTGCATCCATGCAGCCTTGGTCTCAGTGGGAGGCCTCTTCCTGCCTGACCTAGGGAAGAGGACCTCCCTGTGGGCCCTAACCCCATCCAATAATGCCTGCAGTGAAGCTTCGTCAAATTTGGAGGCAGCTCGGGGTCTGGCACTGGCCACAGCTGCTGAAGGCTCCTCTGCCATCCTGTATGGTTCGTTTGGAAGCCAACAGAGGAAGCAATGCTTGCTGTGGACCTTGAAAGCATCATGAATGATGACATCATACTGTGGGGCTTCCTGACTGGAAATGGACAATTAGCAAGGCTGCCCACACGCTGGAAATTAATTGGCCACTTGAGGGAAAATTGCGTGCAGCTGGCTGACCCATTTTTTTGTGTGTCAGAACCCCACATTCGGGGGAATCCGACCATTTCCCACACAATCCACAAAATCGGGCCCACTCTCTCTCTATCCACTCTATCAAAATCTTTCAGGATTTTAAAGACCTCTATTAGGTCACCCCTCAGCCTTCTCTTTTCAAGAAAAAAGACCCAGCCTGTTCATCCTTTCCTGATATGTGTACCCTCGCATTTCTGGTATCATCCTTGTCAATCTTCTCTGCACCCTCTCCAGTGCCTCTATATCCTTTTTATAATATGGCGACCAGAATTGCACACAGTAATCTAAGTGTGGTCTAACAAGGGTTCGATACAAGTTTAGCATAACTTCCCTACTTTTCAATTCTATCCCTCTAGAAATAAACCCTAGTGCTTGGTTTGCTTTTTTTATGACCTTGCTAACCTGTGTCGATACTTTTAGTGATTTGTGAATTTGTACTTCTAGATCCCTTTGTTCCGCGACCCCATTTAGATTCTTATTTTCCAAGTAATATGTTACCCCTTATTTTTCTTATCAAAATATAATACCTCACATTTATCTGTGTTGAATTTCATTTGCCTATTATATGCCCATTCTGCAAGTTTATTAATGTCTTCTTGTAATTTGTTGCAGTCCTCCTCAGTATTGGCTTTCCCCCCACCCCAATTTACTGTCGTCCGAAAATTTTGAAATTGTAATTTTGATTCCAAGGTCTAAGTCGTTAATATAAATTGTGAACAACAGTGGTTCCAGCACTGATCCTTGTGGAACACCACTTCCAACCTTCTGCTACACTTAGTTACACTTTACCCCTACTCTCTGCTTTCTGTCTTGAAGCCAGCTAGCTATCCATTCTGCTACTTGTCCCCTCACTCCGCATTCCCTGACCTTATTCATTAGTCTATTATGGGGTACCTTATCGAAGGCCTTTTGAAAATCTAGATAAATTACATCTACTGCATTACTCTTGTCTACTCTCTCTGTTACCTGTTCAAAAAATTCAATTAGGTTGATCAAGCAAGACTAATAGATGGCAGGAAAAGTGGCAATCAGAAGCCCAGTCCCTCAAAGTTCTGATAGTGACTAGCAATGTGCTGAGAGTGGGTTCAGAGGTTGCAGAAATGACCTGCAAACTCCTGACAGCTAAATCTCTGCACAAAATGGAATCAGCAAGAGCCTTTCCTTTAGGCAAAGAAGCAGGTATAATGTAAGAGTATTTATGTGTATTTTCCAGCTGTCACTCAATGAACTCGCACAATGGCCACTGAGCTTTCGCCTCCTCTTCTCAGGCGAGGTTCCTGAGGTGCGTGAATCCCGTGCTCGAGAAGCTAAAGCCAAAACCTGATGTTAAAAAGGCTCTTAAGTGTCTCTCAACAAGCAATTAAGTACTTCAATGAGGTCGCCCGCCTCTCCCGAGTGGGTACGTGGCGCGCTGGGAAACATGCCCGACTTAAATGCAGAAGTTGGTGGGATGACAGCGGGTTCCTGACGTGCTGGCAATTTCCGCGATTTTTACTGCTGACTCGCCCCTAACCCACCACACTCGGCACTGGGAAAATTCTGGCCATTGTGTCAGCCGTGGCTCAGTTGATAGCACTCTCACCTCTGAGGCAGAAGGTTACAGGTTCAAACAAGCGATAGACTTGAGTTCAAAATTTAAGCTGACACTTCATTGCAGTGCTGAGGGAGTGCTGCGCTGTCGGAGGTGCCATCTTTCGGATGAGACGTTAAACCGAGGCCCTGTCTGCCCTCTCAGGTGGACATAAAATATCCCATGGCACTATTCGAAGAAGAGCAGGAGAGTTATCCCTGGTGTCCTGGCCAATATTTATCCATCAACCAACATCATTAATAAACCAGATGATCTGGTCATTATCACACTGCTGTTTATGGGAGCTTGCTGTGCGCAAATTGGCTGCTGCGTTTCCTACATTACAACAGTGACTCCACTTCAAAAGTGGCTCATTGGCTGTGAAGCATTTTGGGATGTCCTGAGGTTGTGAAAGGCGCTATATAAATGCAAGTTTTTCTTTTTATGAGGGCATCACTTTCGAACCTAATTCTGTCCCCACCCAAAGTCCACTCATACTCACTTCCAGCGAGGGCCGCTGGATATCGATCAGGAGCAGCAACCCGGGACGATCTTTCCCTCCGCAGCACCGCCTACCACCGCCCAGGCTTAACTCAGCACAGACTGGCGGTCAAACCAGGGATTTTCCTGGCCTGTATGGTTTACCTCTCGACTAGATCATCCAGCTAAGCCGCCGGGGGAGCTTTGCCTCTGCTGCTGTTAAATTGAATAGCAGAAGTTGTACAGGCGAGCTATGTTTTGAGGGCTAATTCCACAACGTGGCACTCCTGACACTTGCGCTCCTCGACAGCACCGCCCGATTGCCTTCAAGTCTTTGATTCACCCTCTCCCGGCACAATGCCAACCGAGAGAGTAAAGATAACCTTGGAATATTCTCCTTTACTACCAGAATGATGTACAGTGCTAGGCGGTATGCACAGTGTCTCCTGATTTTTCCCTATGCAACCTCTAAGTTGCAAGGAAATTCAGCCACTATTATTAGTAGCAACATAGTTAACAATTGATTTTGTTTGCAACCATCAGGTTTTCGGATGCCATCACATTCATTGTTTAAGAATAAAAGAGCAATCTCGTAAAGATATCCGCCACATTATTGTTATCCCAGCATTTACAGAAAGGAAATATTACAGCAAATTCTTTCATCCTGAGGAAGGACGTTCTTGCCATGGAGGGAGTGCAGTGAAGATTCACCAGGCTGATACCTGGGATGGCAGGAATGATGTATGAGGAGAGATTGTGTCGATTGGGCTTATACTCACTGGAGTTTAGAAGATTGAGAGGGGATCTCATCGAAACTTATAAAATTCTGTCAGGTCTGGACAGACTAGATGCAGGAAGGATGTTTCTGATGGCCAGGGAGTCCAGAACCAGGGGTCATAGTCTAAGGATAAGGGGTAAGCCATTTAGGACTGAAATGAGGAGGAATTTCTTCACCCAGAGAGTGGTGAACCTGTGGAATTCTCCACCACAGAGGGCGGTGGAGGCCAGTTCATTAAATATATTCAAGAAAGAGTTGGATATATTTCTTGAGGCTAAAGGGATCAAGGGATATGGGGAGAAGGCAGGGACAGGGTACTGAAATTGGATGATCAGCCATGATCTCATTGAATGGCAGAGCAGGCTCAAAGGGCCGAATGGCCTACTCCTGCTCCTATCTTCTATGTTTCTATGTTTCCTCTGATGTGGCCTGCCTATTTTCCATACCTGTTGAACAGGCGTCAGTTGTTGCTGTTTAGCTTTTCAAGCCCTATTCATTGTTGAGATTTACACAGCCATGAGGCAGATCTGGCATTTTCATTTCATTTTTTTTAATGCCTTTTGCACCTGATTTGTTTTATGTAGCAAGTAGTAATACATTTTTAATGGGAGTCTCTAACAAGCCTTTATACTAACCTACATTTTTATGACTACCTGATGTGCTTCTTCCTTCAGGCAGGAGGTTAAAACAGGCAGTTCCTGGACTTTCTTTTGATCCCAGACAATGGTGCTCTAACATTAGCTGACCGGATGTGATGTATTCGTCTGATGTATTCAATGGCCCAGAAATTCGGGTCAGAGGCTTCCCGTGGGTGCAAGCCCCCGACCTGCACTTACCTAGCGCGCCGGCCGTTGAGCTGTGGGCCCCCATGGAGTTCCGATCCTGGGCCTGCTCCAACTGCCGGCGCGCAGTGCTTGCGTATCCCAGGGGCGCAGTTAGTTCGATGCGTCCCCTGGGATCACGTGGGCCATGGGGAGCCAATCAGAGCAGGGAATGCTCCATTCATAAGTCTGACAGGAAGACCTGTCAAAACTTAGAAATACTATGGCCCCATAACATCACTAAATCTTCAAATAAAGTTTTAAAAGCATCACATTTTTTAAATAAACTATAAATTACATGAAATAACTATTTTAAACAATAATTTAAATTTTTGAAAAAAATAATTTTATTTTCTAACGGGGCTAAAAATAAACTTACCTTTCTTTAAAGTATTTAAAAATAATAAACCTGTGGGAAAAATGTTTTAATTTTAATTAATTCACCACTTACCTTTTAAAAAGCAGGCCTTACGCCTGCTTTTTACATGTCTAACTTTTGCAGACTTACCCTCACGGGAAAACCTGTAAAAAAAATCGAACTTCGATGCGTACGCGCAGCCTCTCCCGCGCACGCGTTCGACCTCTGAACCCCTGCTTTCAGGGGAACGGAAGTGCCGGTTTCCCGCGCATGCGCAGTGCATGCAGGAAACTGGCACTTCCATTGGGCTTACGGGTGAGTACCCTGTGCGTACTCACCCGTGGAGACCCGAATTTCTGGGCCATTGGCTCACATGCTTCTTAGGTAATCTGTCTGCCTGCTGTGTACCAGTGACAGCTGAATAAAATGTCTACTGTAATGTGCAACAGTTAGCGTATGCATATTTAAAATCTTCAAAACTCACCAGCAGTGTCCCATTCACCCTTCATTCCTGTGCTTGCTGACCTACATTGGCTCCTGGCCCACCAATGCCTCAATTGTAAAATTCTCATTCCCATGTTCAGATCCCTCCATGGCCTTGCCCCTCCTTTTCTCTGTAACCTCCTCCAGCCCTCCAACCCTCCAAGTACTCTGCATTCCTGCAACTCTAGTCTCTTGTGCATCCCCCGCTTTCTTTGCGCCACCATTGGCGGTTCTGCCTTCAGCCATCTAGGCCCTAAGCTCTGCAATTCTCTCCCTAAACCTCGTCGCTTCTCCACCTCTCGCTCCTCATTCAAAGCACTGCTTAAAACCTACCTCCTTGACCAAGCGTTTGGTCACTTGTCCTAACGTCTCCTTCTTTGGCTTGGAGTTGAGTGACTGATTACGCTCTTGTGAAGCACCTTGGGATGGTTTGCTATGTTAAAGGTGCTATAAGAATGCAAGTTGTTGTTGTTGTTGAATGATAATGCACATTTCTTAAAGGAGTCCACTTTCCTCACTTCCATCCTTCCTCACAACCATTCCGGCTGTTGATCAGGTTTTGCATAAAGTTATAATTCCTGAAATCCCCCCTATCATTTTTACCAATTTAGTCTGTGTTTCCTATAGAAAGAAAGACTTGCATTTATATAGCGCAGTTCACGACCACTGGACGTTCCAAAGTGCGTTACAGCCAATGAAGTACTTTTTGAAGTGCAACCACTGTTGTAATGTAGGAAGCGTGACAGCTAATTCACGCACAGCAAGCTCCCACAAACAGCATTGTGATAATTTGTTTTTTCAGTGATGTTGGTTGAGGGACAAATATTCACCAGGACACCAGGGATAGCTCCCCTGCTCTTCTTCGAAATAGTGCTATAGGGTCTTTTATGTCCACCTGAGAGCAGACGGGGCCTCGGTTTAACATCTCATCCAAAAGACGGCACCTCCAACAGTGCAGAACCCCCTCAGCACTGCACTGGAGTGTCAGCCTAGAATTTTGTGCTCAAGTCCCCAGAGTGGGTCTATGAACCCATAACCTTCTGACTCAGAGACGAAGGTGCTACCAACTGAGCCACGACTGACACTAAAATGGAAAGAATGTTTCACACAGAGCACGATGAAGAATATAGTTTAGTCCCCTAAATTAAGATGCTCTACTTCCACAGAGAATGGGCATGGTGTTTAATATTCTGACTAATAAATGGAAAATTCCATTTTGTGTGAATGGTAGATTCATGTATCGGGTAACATTAGGATGTGAGCCATTGACTTCCTAGGATCAAATGAAGGTTCTCAATGGAAACATTGTCAGACTGCAGTGGTTTTTCTTAAAGTTTTTTTTCCCAAACTACCCGTACTAAACAACCCAAATTGAATCTCAAAACTCATTAAGCAATTCTCAAACTTTGTTAAATAGTCATTGAACAAACCAAGAGGTACAGTTGTCAGCTGATTTTGAAGGATCCATTATTATTTTACTGCACTTAGCATATTTAAAGTGTAGTAAACATTATTATCCTATGAAAGTATTTTGATTTTAAAAATTACATTCAGCTAGCAGAGCCTACATTCCTTTGATCCTTGTTAAACTACCACTGTTTGAGAGTCTCAGCAAATTACAGCTCAGACATGAATTATTAACATTAAAGATGCACCAAAGATAGCTGTTCATTTTGTTTGTATCTCAATAAAGTAAGGATTATACTCACCAATATACCTCATCTTCTGTTACAGCGTTGGATGAAATGCTCTACTTTTGGATCTCATATAGCAGCCCCGATGGCTTTTAGCCAGGATTGCTGAATAGGCTCTATACAGTTAACAGATTGTGCATTTATCTGAACTATGAGTGGCATTTCCTCCCTTGCTACCTGAATCTGAGTCTATTTTGTATACAGAACATAAGAATGATACTAAATGCAGTGGTGTATGCTTATCTTTAGTTTCCCATGAGTAAGTGTGTGACTATATTTTTTTCTTTTACAGTATTTTTATGTAAACTTCAATGTCCTTTTCAATTATATAATAGAGAGGAACATTAGAATCCACCTTACTGAATTTCAGCATTAAAACCACATTTTTTCTTGGATAAAGATCAGGGCAGACACTACATTGTAAATGATACGTACACTGAGTATGAGCTTAGACTCTGCCACATGCTGCTATATTAGGCCAGGTAAAACTAACACTGTTCCTCAGGAAGATTCATGATTGTGTGACAAAAAAGCCATCTGTGTATTGCTTTAGACTGTACAGTACAGGTGGGTAAGATCAGCATCGGAGTCCGATATTAATCAAAACTGCCGCTCCTCACTATTATGTTAAAATTGCTTTCTGCGATGTATGTCTGAGAGTAGGGATGTTCTCCCTGGTGTCCTGGCCAACATTTATCCCTCCACCACCATCACTAAAAACCCAGATAATCTGGTCATTATCACATTGCTGTTTGAGGGACCTTGCTGTGTGCAGATTGGCTGCCCTGTTTCCTATATTACAACAATCACTGCACTTCAAAAGTACTTCATTGACTTTAAAGTGCTTTAGGACATCCTGACTCGTGAAAGTGCTACCGTATATAAATGCAAGTCTTTCTTTTCTTTATTTTTTCTTTTCATCTTAGCTTTGTAAAGAATTGTTGCTCGCACCAACTATTAGAAAGAGGTTAATTAAATTTATGAAAGAAGTAAGTCAGAAAAGCAGTCTTCATGAAAAATACTTCTTGTTTTGAAAGTGCAATGTAATGACATAAATTACATTAGAAAGGAACTGGTGCAGAATTTGTGGATGATGCCACCTTGAGATATGTGACATGTGGCTCTTCAAGCCTCCTTCAGCCCCAAACTTAAAGAAAACGTTTGCCAAGCACTTTTCATGAAGATAATATATCCATTCAAATCCTGTGAAGTTGTTGTAAACAGGGCCCGGTGCTCAGTTCATTGCAAGGTCAGAGCATTCCAATAGGTTGTTGAATGCACTTTCTCATTCTGTCGAGCTCAAAATTGCTAGCTTTCTGTCTTACAAGCAATGACTTGTGGATCAATTTTCATCTTCAGCATTCCTGACACAGAACATCACATGAGTGTATAGCATGAATTGAGGCTCCAGCCTGCCACCATTTCTGTGTCGGCAGCAACTAAACAAATAGGGGGAAAAATTCAGTATCGCCCCGTTTGAGGCGCCATTATCGGCCGTGCGCAAAGTTTAGCGCCTGGCGCTATTTATCGTCTCTGACGGCAGACTTGGCTTTTATCGTCCCTGGAGGTGATTGGAGCGCTAAATCAGGTGCTTCACACCTGTATTAAGGCGCAAAGTCCGAGGAGCGAGGTGCTACCTCAGAGCGCTGGTGAAGCAAGGAAGTACATATTAAAATAAACCTGCAAAGTGCTGCTCAGTACCCAAAACTCCTTCACACAGCATTGAATCTCTCCAGAAGTCTCTCTCCCTCTCTCTCAGAATGCGTGGTGCACAAATGTCACCAACAAAAAAAGGCAGGAAGCGGTCGCCTTTAAATTGCGCTCCCCCAGTCCCGTTCTGACTGCAAAACGCTCCCCTCAACCTGTCATTGCTAGCGGCAGACGGTAAGGCAGGGGGCACCACTCAATATCCGGTCCGGGGCGCTACCGGGGCGTTGCGCACTCGACTGACGTCACGATCTGCCGGCGCAAGAGATCGTGGCAGCAGTGTTTAGCACCACCGCGAAATGTCTAGTTAATTTCACGAGCGGCGCAAACATCACCGCGCCCGGGCGCTAGTTGCTTTGCGCCCCATTAGTGCCCTCTTAAGGCGCTAACGGGAGGCGCAAACAACTGAATTTTTCTCCCATAACTTGTATTGGAAAGATTTGTTAAGTGAAGCCCCACTAACCTTGCCATGTGGCAGCAGTTAGAGATGGAAGTTACAGCCTGTATATTACATAGAATTACATGAGATATACGGCATAGAAACAGGCCATTCAGCCCAACTAGTCCATGCCGGCATTTATGCTCCACTCAAGCCTCCTCCCGTCCTTCCTCATGTAACTCTATCAGCACAACCCTCCATTCCCTTCTCCCTCATATGCTTATCTAGCTTCCCCTTAAATACATCTATGCAGGGGTACAGTAGCAGTGTGTGTAGGGTATTGGACTAGTAATCCAGAGGCCTGGACTAATGATCTCAGAGACATGAATTCAAATCCCACCACAGCAGCTGGGGAAGTTAAATTCAGTTAATTAAATAAATCTGGAATAAAAAGTTAGTATCAGTAATGTTGACCATGAAACTACTGAATTGTCATAAAAACCCATCTGGTTTACTAATGTCCTTTAGGGAAGGAAATCTGCCATCCTTACCCAGTATGGCCTATATGTGGCTCCAGACACACAGCAATGTGGTTGACTCTTAACTGCCCTCTGAAATGGCCTTGCAAGCCACTCAGTTATATAAGGTGGGTCACCACCTTCTCAATTAGGGATGGACAAAAAATGCTGGCCTTGCCTGCGACGCCCACATCCCATGGATTAATTTAAAAAATACTATTTGCTTCAATTATTCCCTGTGGTAGCGAGTTCCACTTGTAAAATACCTTCGTTCTCTAATTTTGTGATCAGTCACTGTTTATATGGGTAAAATTTACAGTCTATTTCCTTGTTTGTGTAGTCATTATCCTAGTCTATGCCAACTACAGGAAACTCTTTTTTATCCGGCACCGATGGGACCGGCGTGGTGCCGGTTGATCAAAAAGTCCGGATTACAGAGAGGTATACTTACCAAGGTACGAGAGCCCCGTAGATGGCCACAGGTGCAGGAGTCCCGGTTACACGGCACTTGTGCAGGAGTCCCGGTTACACGGCCACAGATCCAGGAGTCCCTGTGGCATGGCCACAGATCCAGGAACCCCGGTTACATGGCCACTAATATATAGTAAAACTTCCCTGAACCTACTCCTGAATTTTGCCGGTTAAAAGAGAGTTTCCTGTATATATTTTTTTATCTCGCTATGAATGAAATAATAACACTCTGATTGCAGTTTACTACCAAAGAAATATTTATTTGGCTGCTTCAGCCCTTTTAACAGCTGCAGCAGTGATTTAAAATTATATCTCTATGCTTGTGAGCTTCCATACTGTCCTCATACGAGCTTTTAAAAGGGAAGTGCATATATATTTGCAACATAAATGTAAGATATTTAATAGATGAGAATCATATATGTGTAAATTCAAGTGTAGCCATTGACCAAATAATATTACCCATAATTACTCCTGGGTAACTAGAACTTGTTCAAAATGTAGCTGCAGACAGTTCAAAAGCAGTTTTGACGAAGTTTTGATAACAAACAGCCACAGACTGCAAGTGAAGGTCAAATCATTAAATTGCTAAGAAAAACATATTACAGTATAATGCTGTTAGAACTTAGAATTCGCTTAACAAAACCAATTGCAACAATATTTAAAGAATAATTAGTATAAATGAGAGAGATCATGGAAGTTAAGGGCCTAGAAATTCAGTTCGGACGCTATTGCGGCGCTAAAGTCGGGCGCTCGGCAAATTTAGCGGCCGCCGGAAAGTGCAGGCGAGCTCGCCGAAATTCAGTAGATTTGGCCAACTTTTTGGCCGAGCGCTGCAAAAGGCGTTGGAACCCTGTGTTCAGGCGCTAATCCGGCGATGCAGCCTGATAACGCCGATTCCGGGCGCAGCGCAGGTGCGATCATGTGGTGAGTGTCAGCAGACACCCTGACGCCGGCCAGCTCTTAAAGGGGGAAGGGTCAACTTTGACTGCAGCCACGCCCTGCATGCTGTAGCCCTGCAACTAGGCCTCAGGACTGGTTGTGTACCAAATCAACGCCTGGAGGTCATGGAGAGGGCCCGTGAAAGAGCCCAGCGGTTCTCTGAGCATGCGCTGGGTGTGCTCCTTCATGGGGTACGCAAGAGAAGACGGGTCGTGTGCCCGGCTAGTGGCAGGAAGGCTCCCAGGAGCCAGTTCAGGGAGGCGTGGACCAAAATTGCCCGGAGGGTCTCCTCCAACTCCGATGTTCCCAGGAGTGCGGACCAGTGCCGCAAGAAATACAATGACCTATGTCGGCTGGTCAAGGTGAGTACCCTTTCCAGTGTCCCCCTCATCCTTGCATGTGCACCTCCCATTAGGGCCAAAGGGACATCCAAGGTCTAATGCCCAGCCCTGCTGCCGCTGCAATGGCACTTGCATGTTAATCAATAGCTCTTTCTGCACTTATCACACTGTGCAAGCTATTCCACCATGGGAGGCCTCACACACAGCAACAGGGCACCACACTGTGCAAGCTATTCCACCATGGGAGGCCTCACACACAGCAACAGGGCACCACACTGTGCAAGCTATTCCACCATGGGAGGCCTCACACACAGCAACAGGGCACCACACTGTGCAAGCTATTCCACCATGGGAGGCCTCACACACAACAACGGGGCACCACACTGTACTTAGACGCCCTCCTTTCTCTTGCAGGCCAAGCTGGCGAGGAACGCCAGGAGCCTGCGTGTCACTGGTGGAGGCCCTCGCGATTACCAGGAGCTAACGGTTCTGGAAGAGAGGGTGGCCCGACTGCTGCGTCACCCGGTGATTGGGCCTGTGGCGCTCGGCGACGCCGACCCTATACTGGAACCCACTGGTAAGGACAGGACCGGGTGCACCTCTCTCCTTGCCCTCGCGCATCAGATCTACATCCTTCCCCACTGGCCGAAAAATGCGCATAATGCACCAGTGCGGCCTCCCTCGCTGTCGGCCTGTCCTCACTCTAAAGCTACACTTGTGCCTTCCTGCTTTCAGCTGGTGAGGAGGAGGTGCTCCCTGAAGCCCAGACAGCCAGGTCCTCGGAGGAGGAGGACGTCGAGGAGCAGCAGGAAGGCGCCACCTCGGGGGAACCCTCCTCCGCTCCAGGAGATGGCAATGAAGGGGAGATGTCTGGCGTGCCGGAGAGCCAGGGGGAGGCGGGGGAGGGGAGCCCCGAACCTGGTCCCAGTGGCATGGACGCACGCGGCAAGGCTCCGGCGGCACACCAGCCTTCTGCCCAGAGGGGGGAGGCGGTGGAGGGGAGGGCAGAACCTGGTCCCAGTGGCGTGGCCGCACGCGGCAAGGCTCCGGCGGCACGCCAGCCTTCTGGCCAGAGGGTGGAGGCGCCCTCCAGTCCGGACTCGGACGTCGCCCAGGAGGTGCGCCTCCTGGACGAGATGTCGGCGGCGTCAGAGCGGTGGCACGTCGAAATCATGGAGGTGGTGGCACAGATGCCTCACGCCATCGAAAGCCTCGCACAAAGTGTGGTGGCTTTCGGCCAATCCCAGGCCAGGGGCCTAGAGCAATTCGCAGCAGCGCACGCCAGGGGGGTGGAGCTCCTTGTGGCAGCGCATGAGAGGGGGGTGCAACAACTCGAGGCAGCGCAGCACGCCAGTCGCCAGCTGAGAGGTGCTGTGCAGACAATGGCACTGCAGATGCGGGCACATGCCGGCGCAGTTGGGGCACTGACTTCTGCCACCCTCGCACTGGCGCGGAGGCGTCGCCAGGCCAGCCGCCGCCCTGCTGCCGCACACCGGTCTGGCGACCAACAGTTTGGCGTGCTTGCTCCCCGGCCAGGCCGCCCGAGTGCACGTGTGTCTGGCGACCAGCGCGCGCCTGGCATCACCCACCTTGTCCCCATTGGTGCAGGCGAGCCTGCCACTCCCCCAGCCAGGGTGCAAGGAGCTGCTGCAGGCAGTGAAGAGGGCCACCCACAGCTGCAGCAGCCACCAGCCGGCCCCTCCCGGGCCCGCCCTCGTGTAGGCCGACCCCCAAGGGCATCTGGCGAGACGCCTTGTCGCCCTGAAGATCCTTCCCCCAGCCTCGCCACAGCCTCACGGCCCAGCTTGAGGCGCAGCAGCAGGACGGGCCGGGGCAAAAGACGGCTGTCGACAGACTCGCCCTCTCGCCACACCGAATAGAGTGTGCTGAGCGAGGGTTTGGGTGATGCGGGGGCTTCTGTCCTGGGGGGCATTATGTGGTTTAGTTTTATGGGGGTGTTTGTGTTGTGGGGGGGGGCTTGTTTTTGTTAAGCCAGTGAGGAAGGCCATTTGGATGGTGATGTTTTGTTAGTCCTCCCCAGGTTTTGGGAGTGACAGAAGTTTGTGACTGTTTTTTGGGGGTCTTCTCTGTTTTGCTCTTCCATGTGGGAAGGGCCCTGAGTTTTTGAAATAAAGATGTTTATTTATTCACCATGTGCAGGTGTCATGTTTCAAGTGGTTGTTGGGTTAACCGGCTGAGGGCTTGCGGAGCGGCTGCCTTCAGCTGCGTTCAGTGGCCCAGGCCATTCCCTGACAGGGGGCCTAGAAGTGTCGAGCAATAAGCCCCCGGCAGACGGCCCTTGGACCTTGTCGCTCCCTCCTGGCCTGGTGCTCCTCCTCCTCAGGGTCCTCCTGCTCGTCCTCCTGAGGTGGTGGGGCAATGTCAGGTGGCAGTGCCTGAGTCCTGCGGATAGCCAGGTTGTGGAGCATGCAGCACACCACGACGAACTGGGAGACTCTATCCGGCGAATACTGAAGAGACCCGCCCGAACGATCCAGGCAACGGAACCGTTGCTTGAGGACGCCTATCGTTTGCTCTATTAGGTTCCTTGTGGCTTGATGGCTTTCGTTGTATGCCAGCTCCGCTGGGGTCCTGGGCGCGCGGAGCGGGGTCATGAGCCATCTGCACAAAGGGTAGCCCTTGTCCCCGATAAGCCATCCCCTTGGTGGAGGCTGTGCCTGGAACATGTCAGCCACAGTAGTCTGGCGCAGGATAAAGGCATCGTGGCTGCTTCCTGGGAAGCGGGCATTGACAGCTAGGATGCGCTGCCTGTGGTCACACACCAGCTGCACATTTAGGGAATGGTAGCCCTTCCGGTTGCGGTATTGCTCGGCATTGTGGATAGGTGCCCGCATAGCCACATGCGTGCAGTCAATGGCGCCCTGCACCATGGGGAAGCCCGCGATCCTGGCAAATCCGACTGCACGCTGCTCCTGCTTGTGTTGGGTCATGGGGAAGGAGATGAATTGGTGCCTCCTCGCGAAAAGTGCTTCGGTGACCTGTCGGATGCAGCGATGCGTGGCGAACTGGGAGATGTTCGCAATGTCCCCAGCAGCGGCTTGGAAGGAGCCGCTTGCATAAAAGCTGAGAGCCACCGTGACCTTCACTTCCACCGAGAGAGACGCCCTGGACATGAGCTGTGGCTGCAAATCTGCATGAAGCAGCTGGCAGATCTCTCCAACCACCTCCCTTCTGAAGCGCAGCCTCTTAACACAATGCGCCGCAGTCATGGTGAGATATGAGACCTGCTCCCGGTATTGCCTGACTGGGTAAGGCCTACGTTGGCGACGCCTAATGGCCCCTCTGCGTCTAGGCATGCCTGGCCCTCTCTCAAAGCGTCTGCGAGCCCTTCGCACAAAATGTAGCAACTGAGGGTTGGCCCCCCATGCAGCCCCCATTACAAAGTTCCAAACAGCAAAATCACAAGGATGCAAATGTCAAAGCACTGGCTAGAAGCCAAAAATACCTCTCCTATGGTGTCCGAAATCAGTAATCTCTGTGCCTTGCTCTCTGTGCAGAAATCCAAACCAGTCAAGTCATTGCAGCGAAATGGCTGGCTTTTATGGGTGAGTGGATGTGCCCTTTAATTAGCGCTCCCCGAATCCCACAGGGCCTCTGTTGAGTTCCATTTCACAGTTCTTAGCAGCGCCACGCCCACATCGGCCGGGCGCCACTGAATTTCCGGTTTGGGGCGCACAAACGGCGTTGCACGACGGAATGACGTCATAAGATGCGCGCGCAGCTGAGCGGGCGCTAACACTTTGCGCCGGCACTAAAGCCCAGCTGAATTTCGGCGTAGGCGCAGATCCGGCGGTGCCTGGGCGCTAAGTGGATAGCGCCGGAAATCTGGCGCTAACGGCTGGCGCAAACAGCTGAATTTCTAGGCCAAGGTATTTATCTGGTAGATTAAAGTGAGATAGTCTGGATACATCAAGACTAGTGAAACAGCGCTGAAATGATCTGGGCCCTTGGTATAGAAAGGCCTTGTACTGCTTGAGACATGAAATGAAAGACATGGTAAATTCCAATGGGGTGTAAAGCTATAAACAAGATAACACGACAGCAGAACAGGGTTAATGGAAATGTACTGGAAAAGGAGTGGCCAGGTTACTAGCCTTAACCTGAGTGACTATTGTATTTTGACCATTAGAACCAAAAAGTGATTTTTTTAAAGACCATATATGGACACTGGCCAACCAAACTGTTGATAAGGGATGGGTTAAAACCTCGAGATTCAAAGAACAGTTTCACACAGAGTTTTGCTGCGAAGATAAGGAACAGACCTGCGATGACGTTGCCTGTGTCCGAAGGACTCCAGAAACCAAGGGCTGCGAGCTATTCGTTACTATCGCCTAATGTTAAGTATATTACGCTGTAAGCTTAATAAATCTGATCTATTGCTCAAACATACAGGCTGCTGCCTATTTGTGTCTTGTCCAAGAAATCTGAGTGGTCATTACTCTATGACTCACATAAGTATATAAAAGGTTAGGGCAATAGGATTACAACAACAACAACAACTACATGTATTTATATAGCACCTTTAACGTAGTAAAACGTCCCAAGGCGCTTCACAGGAGTGTTACAAAACAAAGTTTGACACCGAGCCACATAAGGAGAAATTAGGGCAGATAGAGGTAGGTTTTAAGGAGCATCGTAAAGGAGGAAAGAGAGGTAGAGAGGCTGAGAGGTTTAGGGAGGGAATTCCAGAGCTTAGGGCCTTAGCTGAAGGCACGGCCACCAATGGTTGAGTGACTAAAATCAGGGTTACTCAAGAGGCCAGAATTAGAGGATATCTCGGAGGGTTGTGGGGCTGAAGGAGATTTCAGAGATAGGGAGAGGCAAGGCCACGGAGGGATTTGAAAATAAGGATGAGAATTTTAAAATTGAAGCGTTGCTTAACCGGGAGCCAATGTAGGTCAGCGAGCACAGGGGTGATGGGTGAATGGGACTTGTTGCGAGTTAGGACATGGGCTGCCAAGTTAAAACTAGGATTGAAAATGTAATATTTAAAACTTGATGATCTCAAGTTTAGGTAGGGTAGAACGTGGGAGGCCGGCCAGGAGTGCATTGGATTAGTCAAGTCCAGAGGTAACAAAGGCATGGATGAGGGTTTCAGTAGCAGATGAGCTGAGGCAGAGGCAGAGACGGGCGATGTTACGGAGGTGGAAATAGGCGGTCTTAATTATGGCGAGGATATGTGGTCGGAATCTAATTTCAGAGCCAAATATGACACCAAGGTTGCTAACAGTCTGGTTCAGCCTCAGACAGATGTTAGGGAGAGGGATGGAGTCAGTGGCTAGCGAATGGAGTTTGTGACTTCGGTCTTCCCAATATTTAATTGGAGGAAATTTTGCTCATCCAGTACTGGATGTCGGACAAGCAGTCTGACAATTTAGAGACTGTGGAGGGGTCACGAGAAGTGGATAGCTCTTCTGGGCTGTAAGATTCTATGGATACTTATAACAAGGGCTCCTGGATTGTGGTTAGGAGTGTAACCTCAATCTGTTTTTTTCTCCTTCTTAACTCAATTACAACCCCACTGCAACCCCTGCTAGGTACAGGCCAGGGATCAAGCTAAGGCACTATATGGGCCCAGTGTCATATCAGGAAAGCAGTAAGGAGCATTTAATATTCATCTATACTGGTCTGAAAAATTAGTAATAATGCTACAATGATGAATGTGCTTAGACCATTTGAAACTTGTGTGTTGTGGAATCTCCTTCCACTATTGTGCAAATGCTATATTACAATGTACTCACCGCTTGCCTTTATTCGTTGTCATCCATGTGCTGAAACCATTCATGTTTTTAAAACTAGGATTGAAAATGTAATATTTAAAACATTAGGCGTTCAGTAATTGTAACTATAGTGTCAGCCTTGGCTCGGTAGTAGTAATCTTGCCTCTGAAGCAGAAGGTTGTGAGTTCAAGCCCCTCTCCAAGTACTTAAGCACATAGGGGGAAAAATTGGGTATCGCCCATTTTGGGGCGCTAATACCGGCTGGGCGCAAAGTTTAGTGCCCGGCGCTAATTATCACCTGCGGCTGCAAAATTCACCCCTGGAGGTGATTTGAGCGCTAAATCAGGCACTACACACCTCTCTTAAGGTGCAAACATCAGGGAGCGAGGCGCTACCTCAGAACGCTACCGAAGCTCAGGCGATGTCAGTGACCATGGAAGCCAGACAGACTGGCATGACCAGTTCTTAAAGGGGAGGGGCCATCTTGCTGGCCAGCCACACCCTGCTCATTGCAGCCTTGAATCTCGGCCTGGAGAGACCTCTAAAGCAATTGTGTTGGAAGCACTAATGGATAGGCCCAGGGAAAGAGCTCGGTGCTTAGGAACCTCTAGAGTGGTGCTGAGGGCCAAAACTCCTTAGGACAGCGTTAAATCTGTCCAGACGTGTCTCTCCCTCTCAACCTGTGTGTACCAAAAATTTTGCCGACAAGAAAAGGCAGGAAGTGCCCACCTTTTAATAATGTTCCCCTCTACCTCTTGTTCCTAGCAGCAGACGCTAATGCAAAGGGCGCGACTGAATATCTGGTCCGGGGCACTACCGGGGCAATGCACGCTCGACTGACGTCACGATCTGTGGGCGCTAAACTTGCCGCGCTCAGGCGCTAAGTTCCTAGCGCCCCGTTAGCGCCCCCGGAGGCGTTAACGGGAGGCGCTAACCAACTTAATTTTCCCACCATAATCTATGTTGATGTGTCAGTGCAGTACTGAGGGACTGCTGCACAGTCGGTGGTGCTATTTCAGATGAGATGTTAAACCAAAGCCCCAGGTGAACTCTCAGGTGAACGTAAAAGGTCACATGTCACTATTTTAAGAAGAGCAGTGTCGTTCTCCCAGTGTCCTGGCCAACATTTATCCCTCAACCAACATCACCAAAACAAATGATCGGGTCATTTAGCTCATTTGCTTTTTGTGGGGTCTTGTTGTGCACAATTTGCCTGCTGTGTTTCCTTGAATTACAACAGTGACTACACTGGAAAAGCAGTTAATTGGCTGTGAAGCAATTTAGGACATCCTGAGTTCATGAAAGGCGCTATATGAATGCAAATTCTTTCTGTACTAAATATCGGTCAAACCTTCCCATGATTTAAAAAAATCTAATCTGAATGCTTACAGACTGAGAATTTAAACATTCCAGTCACATGTGCTACATTGTGGGAGGAAGACACTGCAGAAAGCCAAAGGGGTGAAATTTGGTGCCCTTGTGCCTCCCGTTAACGGGGTGCAAATGGCTTTGCGACCAGGCGCGACGCTGACATCGACTCCTGCCATATTCGGCGGGAGTTTTGCGGCGGCGCTACGGCGTTGCGACCCGATCTCCTTCGCCCGGAGATCGTGACATCATCACCGTGCGCATTGCCCTGTTAGCACCCCAGACCCGAAATTGACTTTCACCCCCTGCAGCCTCGCCGGTCAAAAACACTGACAGCTGCAGGAGGCGTGCATCGGGCGGCTGGCCGCTTCAGGGGCGATCATTAAAGGTGGGGTGGCCGAGGTAAGTAAAAAAACTTACCTTTGCTGTTCTAGTTATTTTCGTGGGTTCCTGCCTGTGATCGATCAGCCCGGCACTCTGCTCGAGTGCTGGGCTGATCACGCGGGATCGCGGCTGCCTTGGTGGCCCAGGTAGTACTTTTTTTATTGCAGAGCCTGCAGCGATGGCCCTTCCCTTTAGGGGGGGAAGGAGCTTTTGAACGCAGCAGTGCTGCACGGCCCAGTGTGCAGTGCTGCTGAAGTCTCCATCCCGCTATCTGACGTTAGCGCCCTAAGAAGGAGGTGATTTAGTGCTCCACTTCCCTCCTGGGGCGCTAAAACACAATTTTGCGGTCGCCGGTGCTAATTAGTGCCAAGCGCTAAAGTTAGGGCCCATGCGATGTTAGTGCCTCAACATAGTTGATACCGAATTTTTCCCCCAAAATGTTAAAAGGAAAGCAAGGAAAATTAGCATCCAAATATGATTATTTGTGGTTTTTGAAAATTCTCCTGATAATTACAGCACTGGCAGATAAAGCTTTAGTGTAGCAGAATGTCACATGACAGGAAGTTTAGTTGGCACACAGTATCCTGCCTATAATTGCCAGGCATAAAGTTTTTGTGCATGTACTGTAACATAAATCATCATTTACAAACTGCGGCAACATTCAATTGGGAATAATATTGGCACCAGTAATTTGTTAATAATATCTCAGAGATGTTATTGCATTTTATAATTATTTGTGTTATAACTGACTGGAATGCAGTTTTTCCACCTCTCTACTGTATTAGAAATTAGGGATGATTAAATAGAATTACACATTGTAGTAATCAACCTTTGCTACGAGGAGAGTCACACATTGATTCATCAGGGATGAAGAGTTTAAGCACTTAATGTATCAAGAATGCTTAGTAACACCTTTTACATTGCTAAGCCCCTTAATATTCCATTCAGTTCAATTTCCTGGCTATATAAAGAATCTCTGGAAAACACTCATTCTTGCTGTTTGACAATGTGTATGCAATTCACTGTACACAAATATGCAGAAATATAAATGAGTTTAATGGCTTTCTTGTGTAAACTCTGACTGACAGAGGTATGCACTCTAAATTATTAAGCAGATGGCAGCTTAGGAGAAATAGGGTTTGAATTCTTTTGCTAAAACGACATGCAGCCACTGAAAGATTTGTAGCTACTAGCCGTTGTACTACCAAGACAGAGTTCCAAAGAGTCTGCAGACCAAACGTTCACTTATTTAATTGTAACTCTTGTAAAGGTTATGGAATAAATGGGAGTAAAAGAAAAACCGCATCAAATGCTAGAAATCAGAAATAAAAACAGAAAATCCTCAAAATGTGAAGTCCGTCGGCATCTGTAAAGAGAAAACGCAGGTTAGCATTTCCGATGTGGGCCCTTCAAATGAATATTGACAGTATAGTGGCTGTTCAGATTCCTGACTTGGCAGGAGCTGTGCAAACATAATAACCGGGACTCCATCTCACAGTTAACTACAAAGTAGTAAACAGCTGCTGACTTTAAGTATACTGAGTAAAATAAATGACTGAAGATAGCCCATCATTTTCTATCTGAATAATTTAACAGCCTCATTTGTAAAATAACCATGACACTGCAAAAGAGAGAGTGCTAGAAATTCCCTCAGGGCGTTCAAGGTTAATGGTGTGGTAAAAACAATACTTCTTGGGAAAGCTGTTGGTTTGCTTTGATGAACTCATGTCATCAAGTCTGAATCTCACAGGTCACCTCAGCACCATCTGGAAGCTTCATCAAAAGGCTCCTAATGTAGTGCGCTGGTATACAAAGCCCAAAGACTGTGCTGAGAGAGAAAGCATGGCACAGACACGTTACACAAGTCCTGGTGGTCTCCATACCACCTTCTGTGAAAAATGCGGCCTCTCCCAATCTGACTGGGTCTGTAATTCAATGCCAGCACAATAAGCCTTGGACTAAGCCCTGCCTTCCTTAGGATCACAAGAATAACTGGAGGCAGAAGAAAACAAGTATAGACCATGTTGACCTTTGGGTCATGAGAATTTCCACAGGTGAAAAGGCCATGTGAAGATATCTAGAAAATTTGCATCAAGTAACAGGATCTAAACCACACCAAAGTCCTAATTTTCCCTTTGAAATTTCAAATTGCCCGTTGACATAGGCAAGGTCATCAGTTACCTTTAGTTAAATGACAATTCAACCCATCTAAATGTCTTCTATTTATACCTCCTACTACATCAAATGAGGAGTATTGTGGTACCTTTGTGCATTGAGTGCTGTTGGAGTTTTGCTAAGTGGGAGAAAAATCATTTAAGTGTATTTTGTGAATTTTAGTGTTAAGAAGTCAATTATTTGAAGTAAGTTTAATTTTTTAAGGGTTTTTTAAACTCTTGGGCAGTTTAAACAGGAAGTAGAATCCAGGTATAAAAGGGGAGGGGCTAGTGCGGTGCACGGAGTGCTTTGTGCATTGAGTGCTGTTGGAGTTTTGCTAAGTGGGAGAGTTCGGATAAGTGAGAGGTGAGGGTGTGTTTTTTGCTCTGTTTTATTCCCCACTCCCAGGCTTAGACAGCACTGTGGAGGCGGAGCAGCGAGACGAGTCAACCAAACAGGCTCCACAGACAGTATTCAAGGAGGAGGTTGGTGATCAGCTGGTTGGTTGGTTTTCTTCCTTCTCTTCTCTTTCATACCTTTCAGTTGGTAAGTTCTATTGAATAGTGGTGTGATATTATCATATATATCCGGGCAGGGTCTTCATAACTAATAATAAGAAATTTAATTAATTATATAGAATGGAGCAGGTGATGTGTTACTGTTGCGAGATGTGGGAGCCGGTGAACCCCATTGAGGCTAACGGTGATTACATCTGCGACAAGTGTTTGCTGCTAGAGGAACTCAAGTTCCATGTTATGGAGCTTGAGACCGAGCTTCGGACACTGCGACACATCAGGGAGGGGGAGAAGTTCCTGGACTCTATGTTTCAGGAGATGGTCACACCTATGAAGTTAATTACTGCAGATGTAGTCCGTGGTCAGGGACAGGACGGTGTGACTACGAGTGAGGAAGGTACAGGGATCCAGGATGTAGTGTTGAAGGAGACGCAGCCCTTGTTCTTGTCCAGCAGGATCGAGGTTCTTACTCCCTGTGAGGGCGGGAGCGGGGACTGCAGGGAGGATGAGCAACCTGGCCACAGCACCGTGGTACAGGGGGCCATTCAAGTGGAGGGAGTAAAAAGAAATGTTGTAGTGGTAGGGGATAGTATCATTAGGGGGATAGATAGGGTTCTCTGCAGTCAAGAGCGGGAGTCCCGAAGGCTGTGTTGCCTGCCTGGTGCCAGGGTTAAGGACATCTCTTCTGGGCTGGAAAGAAACTTGCAGTGGGAGGGGGAGGATCCAGTTGTCGTGGTCCATGTTGGTACAAACGACGTAGATAGGACAAGGAAGACGGTTCTGTTAAAGGAGTATGAGCAGCTAGGGGTCAAATTAAAAAACAGAACCTCAAGGGTAATAATCTCTGGGTTATTACCTGAGCCACGAGCGAATTTGGCTAGGATAAATAAAATTAAAGAGTTAAATGCGTGGCTCAAAGACTGGTGTGGGAGAAATGGGTTTTGCTTCTTGGGACACTGGCACCAGTACTGGGACAGGAGGGAGCTGTTCTGTTGGGACGGACTCCACTTGGCCAGTGCTGGGACTAGAGTCCTGGCGAATCATATAACTAGGGCTGTAGAGAGGGCTTTAAACTAATTAGTGGGGGGGAGGTTTCTAGAGAGCAAATAATAGAAATGACAACAGAGAAGGTCATAGACTTAGGTAGCAGTGGGGGAATTAAAAAACAGAATGTGTCAGGAAGGGACAGAAGGTATGGAGTAAAAAGTAAAGTACTAAAAAGGGAAAAAACAGGAACTAAGTGTTACAAAACATATTTGAAAGTTCTTTATCTGAATGCACGTAGCATTCGTAACAAAATGAATGAGTTAACGGCACAAATAATGACATATGGGTATGATCTTGTGGCCATTACAGAAACATGGCTGCAGGGTGACCATGACTGGGAATTAAACATACCAGGTTATTTAACAATCAGGAAGGACAGGCAGGAAGGGAGAGGAGGTGGGGTGGCTATGTTAATAAAGGAAGGAATCACTATAATACAGAGAAATGATATTGGGTCAAAGGAGCAGGATAGTGAAACAGTTTGGGTGGAGGTAAGGAATAATAAGGGGAAAAAAACACTAGTGGGTGTAGTCTATAGGCCTCCGAACAGTTGCAACTCTGTTGGATGGAGTATTAATCAGGAAATAGTTGAGGCTTGTAATAAGGGAACAGCTATAATTATGGGGGATTTTAATTATCATATTAACTGGACAAATCAAATTGGGCAGAGCAGCCTTGAGGAAGAGTTCATTGAGTGTATTAGGGATGGGTTTCTTGAGCAGTATGTAACTGAACCGACCAGGGGGCAAGCAACCTTAGATTTGGTCCTGTGTAATGAGACAGGATTAATTAAAAATGTCCTAGTAAAGGATCCCCTTGGAATGAGTGACCATAACATGGTTGAGTTCCATATTCAATTAGAGGGTGAGAAGGTTGGATCTCAAACAAGCGTGCTGAGCTTGAATAAAGGAGACTATGAAGGTATGAGAGCGGAATTAATTAGAGTGGACTGGGAAAATAGATTAAAGGGTAAGACGGTACATGACCAGTGGTGTACATTTAAGGAGTTATTTTACAACTTCCAAAAAAAATATATTCCACTGAGGAAAAAAGGGTGTAAAAGAAAAGATAGCCATCCGTAGAATGACAAAATTGCAAAATTTGTTTATACCAATCTGGCATAAAAGGAAATCTAAAAAGGTGACTCAACCGTGGATAACAGGGGAAATTAGAGACAGCATAAAATCCAAAGATAGGGCGTATAAAATAGCCAAAAAAAGCGCCAGAGCGGAAGATTGGGAACAGTTTAAGATAGAGCAAAGGAGGGCAAAGGGCATAATCAAGAGGGGCAAAATAGCTTACGAAAACAAGCTGGCGGAAAATATAAAAACTAACTCCAAAAGCTTTTATAAGTATATCAAAAGGAAAAGACTGGTGAAAACCAAAGTTGGTCCATTGCAGTCAGATACGGGGGAATATATAATGGGAAATAAGGAAATGGCAGATCAACTAAATGCATACTTTGGGTCAGTCTTTACGAAGGAAGACACAAAAAACCTCCCTGGGATATCGGGAAAAATAGGGACATTGGCAAAGGAGGAACTGACGCAAATCAATATCTCTAAGGATATGGTGTTAAGGAAGCTAAAGGGATTGAAGGTGGACAAATCCCCAGGGCCTGATAACATGCATCCTAGGGTACTGAAGGAGGTGGCCCTAGAGATAGTGGATGCACTAAGGATGATTTTTCAGAATTCATTAGACTCGGGAACAGTGCCGATGGATTGGAGGGTAGCTAACGTTACCCCACTATTCAAAAAGGGGGGTAGGGAAAAAGCAGGTAATTACAGACCTGTAAGCCTTACATCAGTTGTGGGCAAAATGCTGGAGTCCATCATTAAGGATGAAATAGCGGAGCACTTAGCAAATGGGGACAGGATAGGACAGAGTCAACATGGATTTACAAAGGGTAAATCGTGCTTGACTAATCTATTGGAATTTTTTGAGGGAGTAACTGGTAGAATAGATGGGGGAGAGCCAGTAGATGTGGTGTACCTGGACTTCCAAAAGGCCTTCGATAAGGTCCCACATAAAAGATTAGCATGGAAAATTGAGGCTCATGGGATAAAGGGGAAAGTTTTGGCGTGGATAGGGAACTGGCTGTCAGATAGAAAACAGAGAGTTGGAATAAACGGCTCATTTTCTGAATGGCAGGCAGTAACAAGTGGGGTACCACAGGGATCTGTCCTGGGCCCCCAGCTGTTCACAATTTACATTAATGACCTGGATCAGGGAGTCGGATGCAGCATTTCCAAATTTGCAGACGACACTAAACTAGGAGGGGGGGTGGGCTCAGAGGAAGAGACCAGGAAGCTCCAGAGCGATTTGGACAGACTGGGCGATTGGGCGGATAAATGGCAGATGCACTATAATGTGGACAAGTGCAAAGTTATCCACCTTGGGTGCAGGAACGGGAGGGCAAATTATTATTTAAATGGCAATAGATTGGGAGAGGGGGAAGTACAGAGAGACCTGGGTGTTCTTGTACACCAGTCACTGAAGGCGAGCATGCAGGTGCAACAGGCGGTCAAGAAGGCAAACGGTATGCTGGCCTTCATAGCAAAAGGGTTAGAATACAGGAACAGGGATACCTTGCTGCAGCTGTACAGGGCACTGGTGAGACCACACCTCGAGTACTGTGTACAGTTTTGGTCGCCTCATCTGAGGAAGGATGTTCTTGCCATGGAGGGGGTGCAGCGGCGATTCACCAGGCTGATACCAGGAATGGCGGGAATGACCTATGAGGAGAGACTATGTAGTTTAGGGATGTACACACTGGAGTTTAGAAGATTGAGAGGGGACCTCATAGAAGTGTATAAAATTCTGACAGGTCTAGACAGACTGGATGCAGAAGGAATGTTTCCCTTGGCGGGTGAGAACAGAACTAGAGGACATAATTTAAGGATAAGGGCTAAACCATTTAGGACAGAGATGAGGGGGAATTTCTTCACTCAGAGAGTGGTGAACCTGTGGAACTCATTGCCACAGAGGGCAGTGTATGCCAGCTCATTAAATATATTTAAGAGGGAATTAGATATATTTCTACGGGCAAAAGGGGTTAAGGGTTACGGAGAGAAGGCGGGGACGGGATACTGAATTAAAGGATCAGCCATGATCTCATTAAATGGCGGAGCAGGCACGAAGGGCCGAATGGCCTACTCCTGCTCCTATCTTCTATGTATCTATGTATCTATGTAAAGTAATTAAGGATAGTATCCGACTAAAAACAAGGGCATATAAGGTAGCCAAATCTAGTGGGAGGATGGAAGATTGGGAAGTCTTTAAAAGACAGCAAAAAATAACAAAAAGATTGATTAAGAAAGGGAAGATAGATTATGAAAGTAAATTAGCAAAAAATATAAAAACAGACAGTAAAAGTTTCTATAGTTATATAAAAAGAAAAAGGGTGGCTAAAGTAAATGTTGGTCCCTTAGAGGATGAGACCGGGAAATTAATGGTGGGAAACATGGAGATGGCAAAAACACTGAACAATTATTTTGTATCAGTCTTTACAGTAGAGGACACCAGGAATATCCCAACACTGGACAAACAGGGGGCTCTAGGGGGGGAGGAACTAAATACGATTAAAATCACTAAGGAAGTGGTACTTGGTAAAATAATGGGACTCAAGGCGGATAAATCCCCTGGACCTGATGGCTTGCATCCCAGGGTCTTGAGGGAAGTAGCGGTAGGGATTGTGGATGCATTGGTAATAATTTTCCAAAACTCACTGGACTCAGCAAAGGTCCCGGCAGATTGGAAAACTGCTAATGTAACACCCTTATTTAAAAAGGGTAGTAGGCAGAAGGCTGGAAACTATAGACCTGTTAGCCTAACATCTGTGGTTGGTAAAATGTTAGAGTCCATTATTAAGGAGACAGTAACGGGACATTTGGATAAACATAATTTAATAGGGCAAACTCAGCATGGTTTCATGAAGGGGAAGTCATGTTTAACAAATTTGCTTGAGTTTTTTGAGGAAGTAACATACAGGGTGGATAAAGGGGAACCAGTGGACGTAGTGTATTTAGACTTCCAAAAGGCATTTGACAAGGTGCCACACAAAAGATTATTGCTCAAGATAAAAAATCACGGGATTGGGGGTAATATTCTGGCGTGGGTGGAGGATTGGCTCTCTAACAAAGCAGAGAGTTGGGATAAATGGTTCATTCTCAGATTGGCAACCAGTAACTAGTGGTGTTCCGCAGGGGTCAGTGCTGGGTCCCCAACTCTTTACAATCTATATTAACGATTTGGAGGAGGGGACCGAGTGTAACATATCAAAGTTTGCAGATGATACAAAGATGGGAGGGAAAGTAGTGAGTGAGGAGGACATAAAAAACCTGCAAAGGGACATAGACAGGCTAAGTAAGTGGGCAGAGATTTGGCAGATGGAATACAATACTGGAAAGTGTGAGGTTATGCACTTTGGCAGGAAAAATCATAGAGCAAGTTATTATCTTAATGGCAAGAAACTGGAAAGTACTGTAGTACAAAGGGATCTGGGGGTCCTGGTGCACGAAACTCAAAAAGTTAGTATGCAGGTGCAGCAAGTGATTAAGAAGGCCAATGGAATGTTGGCTTTTATTGCTAGGGGGTTGGAATATAAAAACAGGGAGGTATTGCTGCAGTTGTACAAGGTATTGGTGAGGCCGCACCTGGAATACTGCATACAGTTTTGGTGTCCATACTTAAGAAAAGACATACTTGCTCTCGAGTCAGTACAAAGAAGGTTCACTCGGTTAATCCCGGGGATGAGGGGGTGGTCATATGAGGAGAGGTTGAGTAGATTGGGACTCTACTCATTGGAGTTCAGAAGAATGAGAGGCGATCTTATTGAAACATATAAGATTGTGAAGGGGCTTGATCGGGTGGATGCGGTGAGGATGTTCCCAATGATGGGTGAAACTAGAACTAGGGGGCATAATCTTAAAATAAGGGGCTGCTCATTCAAAACTGAGATGAGGAGAAACTTCTTCACTCAGAGGGTGGTAGGTTTGTGGAATTTGCTGCCCCAGAAAGCTGTGGAAGCTACATCATTAAATAAATTTAAAACAGAAATAGATAGTTTCCTAGAAGTAAAGGGAATAAAGGGTTACGGGGAGCGGGCAGGAAATTGGACATGAGTCTGGGTTCGGAATGGTCATGGCCCTGTGGGTAGTGGAGCGGGCCCAGGGGCCGTGTAGCCTTGTTCTGCTCCTACTGTGTTCTAATTCTGTTAGATTTCAGGAGATGGTTTTATTCCTGTTCCTGGCTGGGGTGGAGATCGCCTTTACAGAAGGTAAGTACTGTAGAAAATATAGGGACAGAGTGATCTCCTGGAAGAATTTCGATCGCCTAGATGGGTCGGAGAGGAATTTCCCAGATTTTTTTCTCCCAAATTGGCCATTGGGTCTTTATCTGGTTTTTCGCCTCTCCCGGGAGATCACATGGGTTCGGGTGGATGCAGAGTGATAGAAGATTTGAGGTTAGGATCAGATCAGCCATGATCTTATTGAATGGTGGAGCAGGCTCGAGGGGCCGATTGGCCTACTCCTGCTCCTATTTCTTATGTTCTTATGTTCTTATGCCTTATGAATTGTGTATGAATTATACTTCTACTCTTGTCTCATGCTTACATGGGCTATTATTACCTCCAGTTGCACTGTGTCTTCAATCTTGATAATACACACACAGATAGGAAAGTTTATTAGTGTGCAAAAGATAATTCAAAAATCACAATATTCAAATCATTTTTAAGAACCGAGGTCTGTACAACTGAAGTCAACATCATAAAGCATAAATCATTTATGACTTGGCTACATAGTGGTAACAACTATAACAAACAATTTGCATTTATATAGCGTCTTTAATGTAGAAAAATGTCCCAAGGTGCTGCACAGAGGAGAGAAGAATCTGGCATTGACCATTTTTGGGAGGTTTAGAAGATATGACGGAAAGTTTAATTGAATAACTGTATTCTGAGGTGGCTTTTAAAGGTGGGTAAAGAGACAGAGGAGTTTGAGGAGGAATTTTCAAAGAGTAGGGACAAGGCAGCTGAAGGGTCAGCCGCCAATGGAGGGGTTGGGGTGGGGGCTGGTGGGGAGGTGGCTGTTGGTTCACAGGAGGCCAGAGCCAGATGACTGGAGGACATAGAAGGAAATGTAAGGCTGAAGAAGGTTGCATAGATAGGGTTGGGAGATGCAATGGAGGGATTTGTAGATGAGGACAAGGATTTGAAACTCAATCCATTGGGAGACAGGAAGGCAATGTAGGTCAGCGATGACAGCAGTGATGGGTAAGAAGGCTTAGTGTGATGAATATTGGACATATGGTAATAACCGTACTTGTTAAATTCATTTTGTTATATGGTGCAATAAGAAAAAGGGAGGTGATTAAAACACAAACTGACAAATGAGCTTTTCATTTTTAATTAGAACTGAGTTTCTACAACATACTAAGGGCTGAATTTTGCCGTCGCTCAGTCTGGGTTTGGAGGCGGGTCTGCTGTCAAAATCTAAATTATTGACAGCGGGTTGGAAACCCAATGTGAACCCGCCTCCAGGTAAGTTTCCAAAGTGTCAGGACTGCGATTTCAGAACAGACCTAACACCAAGCAGCAGGGGAGGCATTTAAGATACTTAAATGCTTGTTAAGTGCTTGTTAACCACTATTTTGCCAGCCTTTTTGTATTTAACCACATTTATAACAGGGTTCACGTCGTTCGGAGATCACGTCAGGTAAGTAGGTCGGGTTCTCTATGTCTCCCCATTGCTGTGAATAGGTGACAGCTGCAAAAGTGGTATGAAAGCTACCATTTCACAGCTGGTCACTTTCCAATATCAGAAGCTTGAGCCTTCAGGACTTGGAAGACACTTTTGAGCTGTATGCAGTTTGGAAGTGTTTGGAGTAAACTCTCTATCCACTGTCACTTCCTTGGAGCATGCTCTCTCACCATTGACAGATCGCTTCTGTCATCTCAACTTCAGCTGCCATCTATTCCAGCAACATCGGTGCCCTTGAAAAAATCTCACCTTGGTCCTCTGAATCCCTCCACGATCAGCCCCAGCACCAACATCACCAGGCACACCAACATCAACAACAACAATACCAACCTTCTCCGCAATCACCTGATACTGCACAGGACACAGGGCATCAGCACCCGGCAACATTGCTGCCTGGGAGGCCAGCGATGGCATCACCATGGCCAGATTTAGTTCACCTGATGCTGTACACCCTGGCTGCCACATGATGCACCAGGTTGACACCACCCCACACCAACACCATAAAGCATTCCTACAATGTCCAACCCACTCCTATTACACTCATCACCATTGCGGGGGATACCGTTATGTCTCACCATTCACTGCAACTCACTAAGACACTTCCAAAGGTGAGCACAGATCTGTACAATAAGGCAAAGTGTTGAGAATAAAGATTTCAATGTTTAACAACACATTAGCAGAAAATTTACATGAACATTGCATAAAAAACCCAAGTGCCTACCCTTGTGTGTTGTTAGTTGATATGCTTGCAGTAGGATGAGGGTGAATGTGAGGGGTGTCTCATGAGATAGGAAGTGCTAATGTAGATAGAGAGGGATGGGTGGAGGTGCAAGGTAAGTTGGTGTGAGTAAGGATGTGCAGGAATAGGGTAGGGAAGGCAGAGTGATGGGGATGTGATGAGTGGCACAGCAGGATGAGGTTGAGTGTGGCTTTGCAGTAATGTTTCGTGATCTACTGAGATCATTGAAAGGTTTGCGCCACTGCAGCCTGGTCCTCCTTATGACATCCCTGCTTGTGTCCTCCTGTGCAATGTGCAACCAGGCTGCGGTGATCTCCTGGGGAGGTCTCTTCTGCCCATTGGACGGGAAGAGAACCTCCCTGAATGCTGTGACTCCCTCCATAAGCATATGGAGGGAGTCAGGCAAGCGCTTGGGTGCAGCCATGCACCTTTGTGCAGTGCTCATCAGTGTTTGCAGCACCTTAATGCTGTAGAACACTGACAGCACAACTGTCAAAATGAATGTGGCCATGGTCCCTTTAAGGAAACCGTCTGATGACACGTCATCAAATGACATAATCAGACCCGCTTCCTTTTAATTGGCCGGGAACCCCGCAGGGCGGGCTTAACAAGCCCTATTAATGGACAATCCCTTTCACAGAACGGCTGCAGCCGGGAACGGGACCGGAACCCGCCAACTACCTCTCCCGCCGTGGACCCGCGAAATCGCGGCCTAAATCTTATTGAAATAAGTAAACACATAAAATGGTATAAACAAGTAAGGGGCACTCAGTCCATTCCCATGTGCATTAGGTTGATCTGGGCAAACCAGTTTTATCTCTCCTGCTTTTGCTCCCACCCTATTTCCCTCTCCTCCCTGAGTGTGCTTTAAATTGGGATCCTATCCAACATTAGTGACTGGTGAGCAACCAATCAGATAATGGCTTTCGATAAACTTTCTTTTCATTCTATGATTCTATGATTAACACATGCTGTACTGTGGATAAGTTTGCTTGTCTGGACATGATTGAAATGCCGAAGTTGTGGGCAAGATAAACATATCCAGTGACGTAAGAGAACTACTAGGCACTTGGTCAGAGTATTAAACAAGGCTTTAATCGACTGTTTCACAACATGGAAGTCTGATTATCCTTCACTAGTTCCTGTTTACAAAATGTCCCTGAGCAAGCTGGGCCTGTGCCAGTGTATTTATACTCTCCCTGGACAGTGCCACCAGCAGGCCGCCCAGTATATTTCATAAATCATTTCTACATGAATGGCATGATTTATGTCATCCAGCATATCTAACACATGAAAATTATAATGGCCCGGATTTTCCGGGGCCTCTGACCGCGTATGCAGCCATAAGTTTCCTGTATGTTCCCGGTTTCTGCGTGCGCTGTGCATGCGCGAAAACCCGGAACTTGCGACCTGTTACGTTTCAGCTTGACAGATCCTCCGCATCCCCGGGAAATGGACATTCGCTGGCGGAGAGTTGAGCTATTTGCCCAACTACTGCCCAGCGAATGCCCATGAAACTCTTACACCTGGTAAAAGCAGGCGTAGGGCCTTCTTTTACCAGTGTAAGAGTTTAAATAAATATTAAAATTATTTCTTTGATTATTCAAACATAAAAAAACCTTTAAAATTAGTTTAGGTTATTTTTTAGCCCCTTTAAAACATTTAAATTTATTTTTCAAAAACTTAAATTTTGTTTTAAATGTTTAATTAAATTGTATTTTAATTAATTTTGAACATGTAATGATTTATTTTTATTTAACTGGTGTGTAATTGTGTTTTTTAGGGGATTCCTATTCATGCTGATGGGGATTCCGTACGTAAATGGAACCCCAAAAGCATAATGGGAATCCCCCTTTCTGATTGGTTGGCCTGGCCCACGTGATCCCAGCGGGTGCTTGCGAACTGCGCGCGCCCTGGGATACGTGGGCCTTTACGCATGCGTACGTGTAGAGGCCCAGGAGCTCAAGTGTTCGAACCTCCAGGTCCATCAGGTCGGTTCATACTTTTCTTGCGGTTCGGAGACATTCGCCTGCGGGAAGCCTCCGACCGCAAATTCAGGCCAAATATCATGTAATTTCAGAGCACTACTTTGTTTAATTTTCAAATGTTTATTTGCTTTCCTGTAAAAGCTATTACAGATTCTACTTCCATCCTTGTTTCTAGGAGGGCATTCCATGTCTTTCTGGATTAAAAAAATGTCCTAACCTCTACCTTTGTTCATTTGGTGATGATCTTAAATGTATGCCCTCTAGTTGCTGATCTGTAGAAAAAGATTTTCCTTATTTATCTTATCAAAATCCCTCATAATTTTAAACACCTTGATCAGATTTTTCCTTAACCTTTTTTGTTCTGGTGAAAAGAACCCCACCTTCTCTAAACTATCCTCATAACTAAAGCCTTTTATCGCTGGTGTCATTCAAGTAAATCTCTTCTGTGACTACTCTATGGCAAAACTGGGCCTGGTCACATCTAGAACATGACCATGGAAATCGTGAGAATTTTAGGTCTCAATTTACTGGGAAAAAGGGCAATCTTTGGAAGTAGCTTTCATAGATACATAGATACATAGAAGATAGGAGCAGGAGTAGGCCATTCGGCCCTTCGTGCCTGCTCCGCCATTCAATGAGATCATGGCTGATCCTTTAATTCAGTATCCCGTCCCCGCCTTCTCTCCGTAACCCTTAACCCCTTTTGCCCGTAGAAATATATCTAATTCCCTCTTAAATATATTTAATGAGCTGGCGTACACTGCCCTCTGTGGCAATGAGTTCCACAGGTTCACCACTCTCTGAGTGAAGAAATTCCCCCTCATCTCTGTCCTAAATGGTTTAGCCCTTATCCTTAAATTATGTCCTCTAGTTCTGTTCTCACCCGCCAAGGGAAACATTCCTTCTGCATCCAGTCTGTCTAGACCTGTCAGAATTTTATACACTTCTATGAGGTCCCCTCTCAATCTTCTAAACTCCAGTGTGTACATCCCTAAACTACATAGTCTCTCCTCATAGGTCATTCCCGCCATTCCTGGTATCAGCCTGGTGAATCGCCGCTGCACCCCCTCCATGGCAAGAACATCCTTCCTCAGATGAGGCGACCAAAACTGTACACAGTACTCGAGGTGTGGTCTCACCAGTGCCCTGTACAGCTGCAGCAAGGTATCCCTGTTCCTGTATTCTAACCCTTTTGCTATGAAGGCCAGCATACCGTTTGCCTTCTTGACCGCCTGTTGCACCTGCATGCTCGCCTTCAGTGACTGGTGTACAAGAACACCCAGGTCTCTCTGTACTTCCCCCTCTCCCAATCTATTGCCATTTAAATAATAATTTGCCCTCCCGTTCCTGCACCCAAGGTGGATAACTTCGCACTTGTCCACATTATAGTGCATCTGCCATTTATCCGCCCAATCGCCCAGTCTGTCCAAATCGCTCTGGAGCTTCCTGGTCTCTTCCTCTGAGCCCACCCCCCCTCCTAGTTTAGTGTCGTCTGCAAATTTGGAAATGCTGCATCCGACTCCCTGATCCAGGTCATTAATGTAAATTGTGAACAGCTGGGGGCCCAGGACAGATCCCTGTGGTACCCCACTTGTTACTGCCTGCCATTCAGAAAATGAGCCGTTTATTCCAACTCTCTGTTTTCTATCTGACAGCCAGTTCCCTATCCACGCCAAAACTTTCCCCTTTATCCCATGAGCCTCAATTTTCCATGCTAATCTTTTATGTGGGACCTTATCGAAGGCCTTTTGGAAGTCCAGGTACACCACATCTACTGGCTCTCCCCCATCTATTCTACCAGTTACTCCCTCAAAAAATTCCAATAGATTAGTCAAGCACGATTTACCCTTTGTAAATCCATGTTGACTCTGTCCTATCCTGTCCCCATTTGCTAAGTGCTCCGCTATTTCATCCTTAATGATGGACTCCAGCATTTTGCCCACAACTGATGTAAGGCTTACAGGTCTGTAATTACCTGCTTTTTCCCTACCCCCCTTTTTGAATAGTGGGGTAACGTTAGCTACCCTCCAATCCATCGGCACTGTTCCCGAGTCTAATGAATTCTGAAAAATCATCCTTAGTGCATCCGCTATCTCTAGGGCCACCTCCTTCAGTACCCTAGGATGCATGTTATCAGGCCCTGGGGATTTGTCCACCTTCAATCCCTTTAGCTTCCTTAACACCATATCCTTAGAGATATTGATTTGCGTCAGTTCCTCCTTTGCCAATGTCCCTATTTTTCCCGATATCCCAGGGAGGTTTTTTGTGTCTTCCTTCGTAAAGACTGACCCAAAGTATGCATTTAGTTGATCTGCCATTTCCTTATTTCCCATTATATATTCCCCCGTATCTGACTGCAATGGACCAACTTTGGTTTTCACCAGTCTTTTCCTTTTGATATATTTATAAAAGCTTTTGGAGTTAGTTTTTATATTTTCCGCCAGCTTGTTTTCGTAAGCTATTTTGCCCCTCTTGATCATGCCCTTTGCCCTCCTTTGCTCTATCTTAAACTGTTCCCAATCTTCCGCTCTGGCGCTTTTTTTGGCTATTTTATACGCCCTATCTTTGGATTTTATGCTGTCTCTAATTTCCCCTGTTATCCACGGTTGAGTCACCTTTTTAGATTTCCTTTTATGCCAGATTGGTATAAACAATTTTTGCAATTTTGTCATTCTATCTTTAAATGTTTGCCATTGTTTATCTACCTCCAGTCCTCCCAGGAACGTTGTCCAATCAGACCTACTCAGTTCCCGTCTCATGGCATCATAATTCCCCTTGTTTAAATTCAGGACCTTAGTCTCTGAGTCAATTTCTTCGCTCTCCATTTCGAGTGAGAAATCGATCATGTTATGATCGCTCTGACCCAAGGGTCCCCGTACAACAAGATTACTGATTAGTCCCTTCTCATTGCACAGTACCCAGTCCAATATAGCCTGTTCCCGAGTTGGTTCCTCGACATATTGATCCAGATAACCATCCCTTAAACACTCAAGGAATTCCTCCTCCTCATTATTTTTACTGATTAGGCTAGTCCAATCTATATGTAAGTTAAAGTCACCTATGATGACAGCTGTGCTCTTATTGCACGCTTCTCTAATTTCCCTCGTGATGCCCTCCCTAACCTCTATTTTACTATTTGGAGGCCATTTCAACCAATAAGAGGTCAGTTCTTTCCCCTGTGGGTCCCACCTCCAAAATGGAAGATTGAATTAAGGAGGGAATAACATGTTTCAATCTCTAGCAGTGGCACCTTCACCTTAATGAACACAAAGGGCTGGATTTTGCCAATGGGGAGCTTTTGGAGGCGGGACTCTCACTTGTCGGGTTTCAGTCCCACCTCCATCAACTTCTGGCCAACCCACGTTATGTTCCCTTGATTGACCTTGTTAAGCCCGCCCAGCGGGCTTAGCAGGCCAATTAAGGGAAAGCCGATTACAGAGAATGTCAACGTATGACATTTCATCTGTCAAAAATTTTTGACAGATGAATTGTCATCATTTGACAGCTCTGTGAAGCTGTCAAACACTGACATTCTCTGTAGTTTGATGAGTTCTTGAATTCAAGACTCATCAAACCTCATTATTTAGCAGAAATTAGATCGTTGTTGCATTGGGGAATGCAGCAGCCATCTGTCATCTCTGCCGCGGAGGTGCAAGACTCTCCACTTACCCAACTCTTGAAGCCTGCAGGAAGAAACAAAGGTAAATAAACTTTTACTAACACTTCCCACTTACCTCACATACTCACCTCTCCACACTTGTACCCATCACTTACCTTCACAGCACACTTTTGCACCCCTCCGACACCCGTAGACCCACTGCTCGCCTCAGTGACCCTGGCGGGGTTTGAAGGCTTTGGGAAGCCCGCACTTGTGTGTGTAAAATGGGGATAATCCTCTTATCTGCCTGTTAACTACCTGTAAACAGGCAGAAAAGTGACACTAATCCCCTTCCTGCCTCCAAGGAGACGGGACCCGGCGTGGGTCAGGTACCCACCTCCTGGTAAGATGGCACGGAAATGGGTTGGGTACCCGCCCCCAGATTCTGCCATATTCCTGGCAGTCCCGCTTCCATACCCGTCTCCCCAGGGCTGGCAAGATCATGCCCAAAATTTCACTAAAACAAGAGGGAAGTAGGAAATGTAGAGTAATGTTATAAATAGACGACAGAAGTACAGGCACATGAAGCAAAAATAATGTTAAAATATTAAAGAGAAGCAAGAAAGATAACAATAAAGAAGATAAAATAAGGGGAAAAGACACACAGAGCCAGCAGAAATAAACAGTTCCACTTATTTTTAAATGCACTAAATGATTATTTTTATAGTAATATTACAACATTAAAACTACTCCTGACATATGAGTAGCTTCACTAAAGTAAAGTATTAGGGTTTGTTTCAATATCAGTGTGCGTATTGAAAAGTTATTGAAAAAAATAAGGTAGGCCCAGGGAGACTGTAATTCCCCTGATCCACTGGGAAAACTAGCAGTTAAACCAGAGAGAGAAAACTGATTAATGGATGAGGCGATAGGACCTGAAAGAGGCCTTTCATAAATAGGGGACTTAAAGCACTATTTCTGATTTCAAATAGCTTTCGAAGATTTACGGCGCTTGGCAATTGCGGTCAATAAGCTAGCAAATCATAATTCATAACTTGCCTTCCAATTTGTAGATAATGCATTAGCTTTAATCACAAGAGGTACTTTCATTCCATTTTTTAAATATATATTTTATATATATATATATTAGATGTGTGGTGCATCAATAGGATGTAGCTGCAGGCATTGTACAAGCAATTAATATCTCATGAATGTGATCCTAGTCTTTGTCGGCAGGACATAAAACTTGAAGGAATAGTAATTTGGCTCCAATGGGTTTGCAATATCAGCCCCAATTTTCCAAATACAGTAAAATTGAGGCTGCGTTTGCCGTGGCGTGATTGTGCCCATGGGGAAGGTTGTTCTTGCAAATTGTGAAAGACAAGCCTCTGCCTTTCATTTGAATAGATTTGCTGAGCATGGAAACCAAACAGAGAAAGGCAGGCCAGCAAGATGGTTGGCTGAAAAGAATGCCAGCAAGATGGTTGATTGAAAAGAATGTCAGCAGGATGGTTGGCTGAAACCCACAAAGCTCGGTGAGCCGTGAATCTGTAGAGGGCATTGGTAAGGGTGGGTTTGGATACCCAATTCCACCGCCCAGCAACTTTCAAATTATTTTGGCCCGGAATTTTTGTTCGAGATGGCGTTGAACTGGCAGCGTTGGCCGTCATTCCGCCTTTGAAATTGATCGCAACTTTGGGATTTGCCGCATGTGCAGGCGCGTGCGGAATTCACAAAGTTGCCGTCTGTCAATGACAGCTCCGAAACTGGCTGCGCTGTGCACCACCCACCCCACCCCCCCCACAACAGAGCCGACAATTAGCATAATCTCGTAAGTCGTTGAAACTGATGAACACTTTGGCTCTTCTGCAGTAATTACGCCGTTAAATTCCCCACTAAAAGTTAGACCCAAAGGGATTAGATGTTACTGGGGTTTGAATAGTGTATTGACTGCTAAACAAATGTTAAGGGCCTGGAAAACTAATTTTGATTTTGTGCAGTGTGAAATCTGTCCATTTTAATAAAAATTTAAATTTTTAAGAAACTTTTCAAAATAATTCTCCATTTTTTTTTTAAGTTTGTCCATCTTTATTTCAGGGTTGCCTTTTCCCCATGTGAGAATCCCAATCTTTGTTTTGCTCTAACTATTTAAAAAAGTTAGAAATTTAAGGGCTTACTCACTTCCTGTGAGAATTCTGCCTTTTGATTGGCTGCTCAGACAGCCTGTTGACGTCACAGCGGCTCGCACAAGGGGCTCCTTCGCTCGCTGCTGACTGCAAGTTCCGGGCCTATGATCCTTCGTATACTGATTGGGGTCGATTTTGACTTTTGGGCGATTGATTGGCAGAGCTCGCTGGTCGGCCAACCATTCCGGCGGCAAAGGGGCCTCCATGATTTGAGACACCGGCCTCATCTAAATCTGGCAGGAGAGCTGCAGGGCACCAAACTGTCTCCCTGATGCAGCTTGCCAAACTGAAGCCTCAAGAACAGGCCGGGGAAGACATCAGCAAGCTACGTTGCCAGGAGGGGGATTGCGATCACGGAGGGTGGGGGTCCCAGGACCCAAAATAGTAATTCCACACTTACCTTTGGTTGGCCTCTTCAGTTCTATCGTCCTTGGAACTGGTCAACAAGTGCACAGTGCAGACTCCAACCAGTTCTGACCGAAAATGACAATCGGCATCCTAAATGCATCATAGGGCCCAGATTTAACAACAACAACAACTACAAGTATTTATATAGCACCTTTAACATAGTAAAATGTCCCAAGGCGCTTCACAGGAGTATTTTAAAACAATGGCCCAGAAATTCGGGTCGGGGGCTTCCCGCGGGTGCAAGCCCCCGACCTGCACTTACCTTGCGCGCCGGCAGTTGAGCTGTAGGGCCCCGTGGAATTCCGCTCCGGGGCCTGGCCCAGCTGCCGGCGCGCTGTGCTTGCGTGTCCCAGGGGCGCAGTTAGTGCGATGCGTCCCCTGGGATCACGTGAGCCATGGGCAGCCAATCGGAGGAGGGAAAAGCCCATTCATAAGATTGACAGGAAGACCTGTCTAAACTTATGAATGCTACGGGCCTCAAAATAACAGTAGACCTTCAAATAATTTTTTTTTTAAATCACACTTTTTAAATAAACTATAAATTACATGAAATAACTATTTTAAACAATAATTTAAATTTTTGAAAAAAATAATTTTATAAAAAAACGGGGCTAAAAATAAACTTACCTTGCTTTAAAGTATTTAAAAATAATAAACCTGTGGAAAAAATGTTTTAATTTTAATTAATTGACCACTTACCTTGTAAAAAGCAGGCCTTACGCCTGCTTTTTAAACGTGTAAATCCTGCAGGCTTACCCTCCCGGGAAAACCTGCAAAAATAACCTAAGTTCAAAGCGCATGCACAGCCTCCCCTGCGCGCGCGTTCGACCTCTGAACCTCTTCGTTCAGAGGATCGGAAGTGCCGGTTTCCCGCGCATGTGCAGTGCATGCAAGAAACCGGCACTTCCATCGGGCCCACACGTTGGGACCCGAATTTCTGGGCCAAAATTTGACACTGAGCCACATAAGGAGAAATTAGGGCAGATGAACCAAAGCTTTGTCAATGAGATAGGTTTTAAGGAGCGTATTAAAGGAGGAAAGAGAGGTGGAGAGGCGAAGAGGTTTAGGGAGGGAATTCCAGAGCTTAGGGCCTAGGCAGCTGAAGGCACGGCCACCAATGGTAGTGCGATTAAAATTGGGGATGCTCAAGAGGCCAGAATTAGAGGAGCTCAGATATTTCAGGGGGGTTGTGGGGCTGGAGGAGATTACAGAAATAGGGCCATGGGGGGATTTTAAAACAAGGATGAGAATTTTGAAATTGAAGTGTTGCTTAACCGGGAGCCATTGTAGATCAGCGAGCACAGGGGTGATGGGTGAACAGGACTTGGTGCGAGTTGGGACACGGGCATCCGAGTTTTGGATGACCTCAAGTTTGCGTAGGGTAGAATGTGGGAGGCCAGCCAGGAGTGCATTGTCATAGTCAAGCCTAGAGGTAACAAAGCCAAATTTCCTTATTCAAAGGAAGGTGTTTAGGACACCTGGTAGTAGGCACTTTCAAAATGGAGCCAGATGCATCGCCGGTGTTAACGGAACGGTAAGGCCACTGACTCCATTTTGAAGCCATTCCTGCCCCATTAACACCAGGCGAAGGCAGTGAAAAATTGACCCCCAATGTGTCTAAAACCTCACAGCAGGGACTATATTTGCAAAGCAGCTGAATGAGCCACTTGCAAGTCATGTGATCTCACCTGTTTTGGAAGCCATGTTTAGGGGATGCAGTGTAAATGTTATTTATTTTCCTTCTAGAAGCAGTGGCACTCCAGAACCAGGCAGTTCACAGCAAGCTGACTGGTATTCCACACACTGGGGGCCTGCAAAGTTCTACATCAGCAACAGAACTTTGAAATATTTGGCTGAAGAACAACAAACTGCTATCAGGATGTTAGAAGACAACAAGACGATCAGGAGAGTTCAGACAAATCAGAACCTCTGGGAATGAATTCTGAGAGGTTTCTACAAGTTATCTGCAGCAATACTCAGTAACTTTTATTGCTGGCCAAAGTGCCAAGCGATGCCTCGTCAAAGTCCACTCTCAGAAATTTGCAATATACGGAGTGATGGAAAATAAGTTTGCTTCTGCAATTCTCCCCCCCCCCAATACAGTAAGCTTCTAATTTTAATTATGCTAGTTTTGTGAATTGACAAGTAAAATCTCCATAGGAAGAGAAAATAAAGTTAGTAAGAGCAATAGTTCTGTTTTAATAGGGCTCTTTCACTTGCTGTGTGGAAACTAGGACAATCCCACCTCCCGATGTAATTCCCTTGCCTTCATGTGCAAGTAAATGAACGGGCACAGCACCGAATGGGTCAAACATCCCACGGTTGGACAAGGTGAGAAAAAAGAATGACTTGCAATTATATCGCAACATCAGGACGTCCCAAAGTGCTTTACAGCCAATGAAGTACTTTTGAAGGGCAGTCACTGTTGTAATGTAGGAAACACGGCAGCCAATTTGAGCACAGCAAGGTGCCATAAACAGCAATGTGATAACGACCAGATAATCTGTTTTTAGTGATGTTGGTTGAGGGATAAATATTGGCCGGGACACTGGGTAGAACTCCCCTGCTCTTCTTCAAATAGAAACCCACAGCATTCAGGGCGATCAGGAGCTGGGATTCTGGTTAATTATCCTCCTGTTAATCCAGTGGCGCAGAGGTCATTTGTAACACCCTTACTGCCACCCAGGCTGAACTAAACCTCAGACCTTCCAAAGCAATGTGTTTACTATGCAGATTACATATATTCTGCAGATACCCCAACAACAACTTGTATTTATATAGCACCTTTAACATAGTAAAAGTCCCAAGGCGCTTCACAGGAGTATTATAAGACAAAATATTTAACACCAAGCCACATAAGGAGAAATTAGGGCAGACGGCCAAAAGCTTGGTCAAAGAGGTAGGTTTTAAGGAGCATCTTAAAGGAGGAAAGAGAGGTGGAGAGGTTTAGGGAGGGAATTTCAGAGCTTAGGGCCTAGGCAACTGAAGTCAAGGCCACCAATGGTTGAGCAATTATAATCAGGGATGCTCAAGAAAAAGAAAGTCTTGCATTTATATCATGCCCTTCACAACCACCAGACTTCTCAAAGTGCTTTACAGCCAATGAAGTGTAGTCACTGTTGTAATATAGGAAATGCAGCAGCCAATTTGCCCACAGCAAGCTCCCACAAACAGCAATGTGATAATGAGCAGATAATCTGTTTTAGTGATGTTGATTGAGGGATCAATATTGGCCAGGACACTGGGGATAACTCCCCTGCTCTTCTTCAGAATAGTGCCATGGAATCTTTCACATCCACCTGAGAGAGCAGACAGGGCCTCAATTTAACGTCTCATCCGAAAGGTAGCCCCTCCAACGGTGCAGCACTCCCTGCCTAGATCTTTGTGCTCAAGTCTCTGGAGTGGGACTTGAACCCACAACCTTCATGACTCAGAGGCAAGGGTGCTATCAACTGAGCCATAGCTGACACAAGAGGGCAGAAATAGAGGAGCGCAGATATCTCGGGGTGGGGGGTGGGGTTGTGTTTAGCATTGGTGCAAAGCAATTTTTACCTTTGTACCATTTCCAAACTGGCAGTATAAATCCAGAGTCAGGGCCATATCTGTTTTTGGAGCAAAGTGCAAGGAAAGTCTCTGGGGCTGGGGGAGGGGAAGTAGTCTCACGTTGCTTGGATTTAACACTGCATGGACTGTTAATACAGAACTAGAGGGGCATGCAATGTGTATTCAAAATTAACAAGCATTAAAAAAGACTTTCTAACACAAAGCAAAACCTTACTGCTCGAACTCTTGGCTTGGCGGTTTCAGCCAAGCAGAATAAAGTTTACTTGAATGAGACTGTGGCCTGATGCAAATGAGCTGTGACAGATAAAAGTCCCAGTGGTGTGTTTTTTTAACAGCACTAAAGTGGAACCGCCCTGAGTAAGACACAATGTCAGAGACTCCCAGGTAGGATTTTCTGAAATGAGATAACCCATAGGCAGCTGTAGTTACCTACTAATGTTAATGTCAAAAACATTTAATAAGGACTTACCCATTTAAACTTCCATTCCAAAAAATCATGCATTTTTATCCAACTCTGTCCAAATTATTTTAAGCATTTTCTTAGTTTTAGGTTTTTGACAGATGACACAAATATTCTGTAAAGAAAGGACCTTGTGTCACTACATCTGAGATTGTCCTTTGTAAACAAGAAGGCCTGACAAGTGGAAATGTGTGGAGCAGTACCTTTACTTCCATAGTTAGTAACTGTGATTGCTAACTCACCTTTTCCTGTTCTTCTGATTGGATCACTGTCATAGAATCATAGAATCATACAGCAAAGAAGGAGGCCATTCGGCCCATCGTGCCTGTGCCAGCTCTTTGGTAGAGCTATCCAATTAATCCCACTCCCCTGCTCTTTCCCCATAGCCCTGTCATTTTTTTTCTCTGCAAGTATTTATCCAATTCTCTTTTGAAAGTTACTATTGAATCTGCTTCCACCACCCTTTCAGTCAGTGCATTCCAGATCACAACAACTCACTGTGTAAAAACATGTTACCTAATGTCACCTCTGGTTCTTTTGCCAATCACCTTAAATCTGTGTCCTCTGGTTACTGACCCTTCAGCCACTGGAAACAGTTTCACTTCATTTACTCCATCGAAACCATTCATGATTTTGAGCACCTCTATCAAATCTCTTCTTAACCTTCTTTGCTCTAAGGAGAACAATCCCAGCTTTTCCAGTCTCTCCACATAACTGAAGTCCCTCATCCCTGGTACCATTCTAATAAATCTCCTCCACTCCCTCTTCAAGGCCTTGACATCCTTCCTAAAGTGTGGTTCCCAGAATTGAACACAATATTGTACTCCAGCTGAGACCTAATTAGTGTTTTGTAAAAATTTAGCATAATGTCCTTGCTTTTGCATTCAATTCCTCTATTAATAAAGCCAAGGATCCTGTATGCCTTTTTAACAGCCTTCTCAACTTGTTCTGCCACCTTCAAAGATTTGTGTACATACACCCCCAGGTTCTGGTTCTGTTTCTGTACCCCCCTTTAAAATTGTAACATTCAATTCATATTGCCTCTCCTCATTCTTCCTACCAAAATGTATCACTTCACACTTCGCTGTGTTAAATTTCATCTCCCATGTGTCTGCCCATTTGACCAGTCTGTCTATGTCCTCGTGAAGTCTGTTACTATCCTCCTCACAGAGGGGACTGTGTGATCCCTTATTTAAGTAATATGAGTTGCTATGCCATTACCTGCTGAGAATTACAGATAACCGTTATGGGTTATGTTATTGTTAAATTCTTTGTTGAAATCTGTATCCAAGATGTTATTTAAGTAACAAAAGAATTCTGAATCATTGGTATGATCATTTATCACAGCGGGGGGGGCGGCGGGGGGAGATCAGAGCAACTCAGACGGTGTAAATAATCAAGTTTTCTGCCCAGAATGTCCAATAATAGCTGAAAAACATTTCTCATTGAGAAAAAAGCAATAATATAATGAAAGTAACAAAGAGCGCTGCAGTTTAATTCACATTAAGGTTTCAAAGTAGACTGGTGAAGATAATGGTCAAGCTACCTTTCCGCTATTGGAAAATTCCCCGCCCCAATTTATATCAGATTCTGTGTGGAAATCGGGTTGCATTGCTTTGTCCAAATTTTACATATTTATTTGAGAGGAAATGTCTGTAAAGTGTTTAATTTCTAAATAATCTTCCACGTTGACTACAGCCTTCACCTATTGTGAAATTTGTCTAATGTGGTGCCAATTTCCCCTGAAACCACCCTCTCAGGTCTTACACCAATAGTAAGAGGGGGGAGGGGGCTAAATTGCTCATGATTTATATGATTTTTACACTATCATTTCTAAAAATACATTTATGTTGTTAAAGAAAAGTTTGGACTAGATACCCTATTCGAGTCCAAGTACCAATCCCAGCGCTGAGAAAATGATTGATGCCTCCCCATTCCAACTGACATAAAAGCATGTGCTAGACTGTTAACAGTACTTTTAGCAGTGTGGGACAAGTACAGAACAGCACTGTGTAAGCACCAAATCTGGCATTAGGATTACACAGTTACAAAACTTCACCTACAACCTCATAATTCTCCAACCCCGCACAGCCTGCTTCTACCTCCTTCCTAAGATCCACAAACAGGACTGCCCGGGTAGGCCCATCGTTTCAGCCTGTTTTTGCCCCACGGAACTTATCTCTTCCTATCTCGACTCTATCTTTTCTCCCCTTGTCCAGTCTCTTCCCACCTACACCCGCGACTCTTCTGACGCCCTCCGCCACTTTAACAGTTTCCAGTTTCCTGGCCCCAACCGCCTCCTTTTCACCATGGACGTACAATCCCTCTACACCTCCATCCCCCACCAGGATGGCCTGAGGGCACTCCGCTTCTTCCTTGAACAGAGGCCCGACCAGTCCCCATCTACCACCACCCTCCTCCGCCTGGCTGAACTTGTTCTCACATTGAACAACTTCTCCTTTAACTCCACTCATTTCCTCCAAATCAAAGGTGTTGCTATGGGTACCCGCATGGGTCCTAGCTATGCCTGCCTTTTCGTGGGATATGTGGAACACTCTTTGTTCCAGTCCTACTCGGGTCCCCTCCCTCACCTCTTTTTCCGGTACATTGATGACTGTATTGGTGCCGTTTCCTGCTCTCACCCTGAACTAGACAATTTCATTCACTTTGCCTCCAATTTCCACCCTTCCCTTACCTTCACATGGTCCATCTCCGAATCTTCCCTTCTCTTCTTCGACTTCTTTGTCTCCATCTCTGGGGATAGGTTATTGACCAACATTCACTACAAGCCCACTGACTCCCACAGCTACCTGGACTACACTTCCACCCCGCCTCCTGTAAGGACTCTATTCCATTCTCCCAGTTTCTCCGTCTCCGCCGCATCTGCTCCGACGATGCCACCTTCCACACCAGTGCTTCCGACATGTCTTCCTTTTTCCTCAACCGAGGGTTCCCCTCTACCATGGTTGACACGGCCCTCGACCGTGTCCATTCTATCTCCTGCACTTCTGCCCTCACCCCTTCTCCTCCCTCCCGGAACCACGATAGGGTTCTCCTTGTCCTCACCTTTCACCCCACCAGCCTCCACATTCTACAGATCATCCTCCGCCATTTCCACCACCTCCAACGTGATCCCACCACCAAATGCATCTTCCCCTCCCTCCCCTTTCAGCATTCCGTAGGGACCGCTCCCTCCGAGGCACCCTAGTCCACTCCTCTATCACCCCCAGCACCCCTTCCCCTTCGCCCGGCACCTTCTCGTGCAAGTGCAGGAGATGCAACACCTGCCCTTATACCTCCCCCTTTCCCACTGTCCAGGGCCCCAAACACCCCTTCCAGGTGAAACAGCGATTGACTTGTACTTCTTGCAATCTAGTATACTGTATTCACTGCTCACGATGTGGTCTCCTCTACATTGGGGAGACCAAACGCAGATTGGGTGACTGCTTTGCGGAACACCTCCGTTCAGTCCGTAAGGGTGACCCCGAGCTTCCGGTCGCCTGTCATTTTAATTCACCGCCCCATTCCCACTCAGACCTCACCATCCTTGGCCTCTTGCATTGTTCCACAGAAACCCAGCGTAAGCTCGAGATACCGCACCTCATCTTCCGATTAGGCACTTTACAGCCTTCCGGACTCAATATCGAGTTCAACAATTTCAGATCATAACCTCGGCCCCTATTACATTTTTACATATATTTTTTATCCACACCTTTGTTTTGTGCCCTTCCCCCTTTTTTTCTCTCCCACATGGCAGCTGTCTCTCATTCTGCCAGTGCATTTCACACCTAATCTAGAGCCGTCTTTTGTCTCCACTAGTCCTATCACCATCTCGTCTCGTTTTGAATTCCTCTTAATGTCTCTTCACTTCTCTTTGTTCTTTCCCAGCCCCCAAACTGGCCTTTTAATCTGTTTTATTTCCTGTGTTTTTTCAGTTCTGAAGAAGGGTTTCGACCTGAAACGTTGACTCTAGTTCTCTCTCCACGGATGTTGCCTGGCCTGCTGAGTTTTTCCAGCATTTTCTGTTGTTATTTCGGATTTCCAACATCCACAGTATTTTGCTATCCTACAAGTGTAATACGTGTAATATTTAGTGAACACTGCAGATTATATAGAAAGGGAGTCATTGCTGTTGTTGGCATGCTGCTGTCATGTTTCACAAGGACAGCATGATGTTCCAAAAGCAAAGACAAGTGGTGATGATGGTCGCGTAACTGGGACGTTACTCAATGTTCATGCCGAATTTTGATTGGTTTCTCATTCAGCACCGACAGTAACCCATTAAAGTGATTGTTTATGGTTGGCAGAAAACCTAGGTCAAAGTACCATAGCTGAGAGGAATTTAAACCATTCAGAATTCCTGCTGTGTATCTGGCTTATGCTAACAGTCTTCTTCTTAGGCAGTCCCTCGGAACCGAGGATGACTTGCTTCCACATTAAAAATGAGTTCGCAGGTGACTGATGAGACAAATGTGGGACCTACAATCTCTGTCACAGGTGGGGCAGACGGTGGTTGAAGGGGTGGGTGGGTGGGGTGCTTGGGTTGACGTGCGCTCCTTCCGTTGTTTGCGCTTGGCTTCCGCTTGCTCCCGGCGAAGAGACTCGAGGTGTTCGGCGCCTTCTCGGATGCTTCTCCTCCACTTTGTGCAGTCTTGGGCCAGGGATTTCCAGGTGTCGGTGGGGATGTTACACTTTTTCAAGGAGGCTTTGAGGGTGTCCTTGAAGCGTTTCCTCTGCCCACCTGGGGCTCTCTTGCTGTGCCGGAGCTCCGAGTAGAGCGCTTGTTTTGCTAACAGTACTGTGACTGATGTTGGTATTGAAATCACTGCCTTCTTGGTTTGGTGTGTGTCCTTAAATATAAAATTTGTTGGCAGCTGCTTTCAGTTTCAGTTTTAAAACTATTGTCACGGTCAGCTTGGAAAGCCAAATGTAATTAGCATGGTTTTAGTTACAGCTAAATATAGCGCAAAATAATCACCAGAATGTCGAGATATATTTTATCATTAATGAACCGCTTCTGACGAAATGTCATCGACCTGAAGTTAACCCTACCTTCCTCTCCCCTACAGATGCTGCCTGACCTGCTGAGTGTTTCCAGCATTTTCTGCCCTTATTTCTATAAAAGAAGAAAGACAGGTTGATGTTTTGGGTGTAACCCTTTGTCAGAATGTTCCAATGTTCATCACAACTTTCCAACAAATACTAGTTTGTCCTTTTTACAGATGCTGATTGTAACTGACCAACTGGGGGTGAAATTCAACTTTGGCGTTGGCGCAGAACAGGCCGGTAGTGGATTGGCCGCCCGTTACACACCTCGCCCCGACTTTCCTTTCCATTGAGGTCAATGAATAGGAAGATTGGGCGGAGCGCAATGTTCCATGTATGCGCGTTTTTTTCAATTTAAAAGCCGGCTCACTGGCTGCGCGGGGGCTCAAGAGTGCTGCTTGGCCACGCCACCGCGAAGCTTAAAGGGAACGTTGGCAGAGAGTATAACGGGCGGCCGATTTGTTACCACCTATTTGCACCCCTCCATAGTTGAATTTCACCCCTACTGTGTTTTTCTACATCATTAGCAATCCGCTAATGAAATCACGGAAGTGCGCAACTTTAAAACACATGCCTTCTGAGAATGCAGTTACTAAATTCAGCACAAGACAGGCATTCCCATGTTTTTTCATTTAAAGACAATTTTTGGGACCTCAGTATTTCACAGATTTGCTGCATTTAACACTTCAGAACATTGGGCAATATTTGCATTTGTAACTCATTTGGTAATACATAAATTTTGGTTTTCGGCTTCCTTTGTCTGCTGTGACACATTTGTCTCATAGAATCATACGCCTAAAAATTGGCCCACTTACCGCCATGAGTTTTCACCGCGATTTGGTCTAAAAATGGCCTTATCAACTTGCCCTGTCCCAGTGATGTAATTCATCATTAAACTGCTTTTACATTGCACAAGAGTTGCACTAGAGAGACCAGTTTCCAGACCAGTTTCCAAAGCACAGGTCTTGTGTAGCGGCTGAAAGCTGAACCACTGGGACTTGCTAAGATTGACGACCTTGAATACCCGTGGGTCTCATGCAATGTAAAAGCAACTAGTGGGGGGCGATGATTGACACAAGGTAACACCAAGTAACAGCTGAAGCTATTCTATTACTTCAAAGGACATAGGCCCACCATGATGGTGTGATGTCTCACAATACTCTTCTCCTCTTGGAGTCATTAAATAGAAATTGTTATCTCATTTTTTTTAACATTTCAATTTGATTTGCAACTGTTCAAATTATTATTTTTTTTGTCTGTTTATATGAGTGTATTAAAATGTTAGGATTAGGAGGATCACACACATCTAGTTTCTCCCTGAAATCTTATCTGTAATGTCAAGACGGGGAAAATAAGCCATTAAATATCAGCAGTCAGTGGTATGAGTATAAATGAAATATTGCCTCAGTGTAGTGAGAATCACACCCATGTTAAATAATAGAACTTCACTCATTCACTGTGGGGTGCGGGTGTGGGCAAACAAGTTAGCAATTTTTAACTAATGACTTTCCATCTCTACTAAATGAATAATAATGGGGTGTATGGCGTGAGCCCTCAAGGCAGCACCTGTACATGGCAAGCAAACTTGTGGGGGAGCTCAAAACTAGGGGTCATAATTATAAGATAGTCACTAATAAATCCAATAAAGAATTCAGGAGAAACTTCTTTACTCAGAGAGTGGTTAGAATGTGGAACTTGCTACCACAGGGGGTAGTTGGGGCAAATATCCGAGATGCATTTAAGGGGAAGATAGATAAGTACATGAGGGAGACAGGAATAGAAGGATATGCTGATAAGGGGAGGTGAAGTAAGATGGGAAGAGGCTCATCTGGAGCATAAACACCGGCATAGACCTGTTGGGCCAAATGTCTTGTTTCTGTGCAGTGAATACTATGGAATTCTATGTACTGTGAAATGTTATGTAACCCCGCCCAGAAGTGTTGTTTTACTAGCAGCTGGTCCTGACAACTCGCATGGCTCTCACTTGTGGATCCAAAAGCCACAGCCCGAGACCTTGGCTCAGTTGGCACACTAAATCTAGTGAGAGTAGCCAAGGAGTAATGGTCAAACACTTGGCGAATTCCAGGCCTCTGAAACGGATTCAGCCCCATCGTTGCTGCTGAGCTATTGAATGGCAATTTAGTAATACAGGTAGACTATCCTTTATCCGAACTTCTGAAAACCGAAAACCTCTAAAAAACCGAAAGTTTTTTCGTTCAGCGTAAGTCGTGTGCACGACATGACCAGAGTGGCGCACGACTTACGCTGAGCAGGGCAGAGGGTCACAGAGTTCCCTCCTGGGTAGGAGATTGCAGGCCGAGCCAGGCAGTGTGAAGGAGGTACCGGGAGAGTGAACCCAACAATACAGCGGCCTGTCCGATAGCTGCAGCGGCCCGTCCGATATTCTTTTCTCCCCCCGACCCAACCCGAACCGAACTGCGGCCCGTCTGATATTCTTTTCTCCCCCCCCCACCCGACCCGACCTGACCCCCGACCCTTCCGATATTCTTTTCTCCCCCCCCACCCGACCCGACCCCACCGACCCGAACCGCGGACCGTCCGATATTCTTTTCTCCCCCCCGACCCCCCCGACCCCCGACCCCCGAACCCCCCCGACCCCCGACCCCCCCGACCTGAACCGCGGCCCGTCCGATATTCTTTTCTCCCCCCCGACCCCCCGACCCCCGACCCTCCCCCGACCTGAACCGCGGGCCGTCCGATATTCTTTTCTCCCCCCCCACCCGACCCCCGACCTGATTTGCGGGCCAGCTTAGTAGAAGTCAGCCGATATCCGGCTTTCCAGAGAAGCAGGAAGGGGAATGAGACACGGAACAGTTGCAAGAGGTAGCCTGAACTTTTAAAATTTATATTAAATACAAATTTCCCAGTCTTATAATAATACCTTCTGAAATCCGAAAAATTCCGAAAACCGAAACTCAGCTGGTCCCAAGGCTTTCGGATAAGGGATAGTGGCCTAGAAATTCAGTTGCGTTCGCCAGCCGTTAGCGCCATAAGAGGAGTAGACCTCGAACGCTAGGCACTTAGCGGCCGGGCGCAGAACGATCTGCGCCTACGCCCAACTTCAGTAGACATTTAGCGCCGGCGCAAACTGTTTGCGCGCGCTCAGCTGCGCGCGCAACTTATGATGTCATTTCGTCGTGCAACGCCGTTTGTGCGCCCCAAACCGGAACTTCAGTGGCGCCCGCCCAATGTGGGCGTGGCGCTGTTAAGAACTGTGAAGTGGAACGCAGCAGAGGCCCTGCGGGCCTCGGGGAGCGCTAATTAAAGGGCACTTAGACTGAACTATAAAGGGCAGCCATTTTGCTGCAATGACTTTAGTGCAACGGATTTCTGGACAGAGACCAAGGAAGAGACCTTACTGATTTGGGCCAACATAGGAGAGGTATTTTTGGCTTCTGGCCAGAGCTTGGAAATTTGACTCATTGTGATTTCACTGTTTGCAAGTATATTATGGGGGCTGCATGGGGTTCCAACCCTCAGTTCCAGCGTTATGTGCGAAGGGCTCGCAGACGCTGTGTGAGAGGGGCAGCCATGCCTAGACGCAGAGGGGCCATCAGGCGTCGGCAACGTAGGCCTTACCCACTCAGGGAATACCGCCAGCAGGTGTCCTATCTCACCATGACTGCCGCGCAGTGTGTTAAGAGGCTGCGCTTCAGAAGGGAGGTGGTTGCAGAGATCTGCCAGCTGCTTCACAGAGATCTGCGTCCACAGCTGATGTGCAGGACGTCTCTGTCGGTGGAAGTGAAGGTCACGGTGGCTCTGAACTTTTATGCAAGCGGCTCCTTCCAAGCCGCTGCTGGGGACATAGCTAACATCTCCCAGTTCGCCGTGCATCGCTGCATCCGGCAGGTCACCGATGCCCTTTTCACAAGGAGACACCAATTCATCTCCTTCCCCATGACCCTAGAGAGGCAGGAGCAGCGTGCAGTCGGATTTGCGAGGATCGCCAACTTCCCCATGGTGCAGGGCGCCATTGACTGCACGCATGTGGCTTTGCGGGCACCTATCGACAATGCCGAGGATTACCACAACCGGAAGGGCTACCATTCCCTCAATGTACAGCTGGTGTGTGACCACAGGCAGCGCATCCTAGCTGTCAATGCCCGCTTTCCAGGCAGCAGCCACGATGCATTTATCCTGCGCCAGACTACTGTGGCTGACATGTTCCAGGCACAGCCTCCCCCAAGAGGATGGCTTATCGGGGACAAAGGCTATCCTTTGTGTACATGGCTCATGACCCCGCTCCGCGCGCCCAGGACTCCTGCTGAGGAGGCATACAACGAAAGCCATCAAGCCACAAGGAACATCATAGAGCAAACGATTGGCGTCCTCAAGCAACGGTTCCGCTGCCTGGATCGCTCCGGCGGATCTCTGCAGTATTCGCCGGATAGAGTCTCCCAGTTCGTCGTCGTTTGCTGCATGCTGCACAACCTGGCTATCCGCAGGACTCAGGCACTGCCACCTCACGTTAGACCACCACCTCAGGAGGACGAGCAGGAGGACCATGAGGAGGAGGAGGAGGAGGAGGAGGAGTACCAGCCCAGGAGGGAGCCACAAGGTCCAAGGGCCGTCCGTCGGCGGCTTATTGAACAACACTTCTAGGCCCCCTGTCAGGGAATGGCTTGTGGCAATGAAGGCACATGAATGCAGCCGCTCCGCAAGCCCTCAGCCGGTTAACGCAACAACCACTTCAAACATCACACATGGACAAGCTGAATAAAGAAAAAGCTTTATTGAACAAACTCAGGGCCCTTCCCACATGAAACCCAAAAACACACAACACCCCCAAAAAACAGTCAAAAACATATCTCACTCCCACAACCTGGGGAGGAATAACAAAACTTGTCCATCCAAATGGCCTTCATCCTCGGCCTTACCAAAAGAACCCCCCCCATAGACAGCACAACCACCCCCATATAAAAAAACATTTGCCAACACACTCTACTTTGTGTGCCGACAGGGCGAGTCCTTGTCCAGCCTTTTCCGGCCCCTGGACGACCTGCTGCTCCGCCTCAACCTGGGCCCTGTGGGTGTTGCAAGGCTGGGGGAAGGCTCCTGAGGGGCACAATGCGTGATGGCAGATGCCCTTGGGGGTTGGCCTAGACGAGCTCTGGCCCTCGAGGGGCCGGCTGCTGACTGCTGCAGCTGTGGCTGGGCAGCATCAGTCTCTCCAGCAGCTCGTCGCAGCTTTGCTGGGGGAGTGGCAGTGGCGGCTGCAGCAATGGGGGCAAGCTGGCTGATGGCAGGCGCTCGCTGGTCGCCAGAGACACTGGCACTCGGCCGGGCTGGCACTGCAGCAAGCGCAGCAATCTGGTGAAGGCCAGACCGCTGTGCTGCAGCAGCGCGGCGGGTGCCCTGGCGATGCATGCGTGACACAGCGAGTGTGGCAGCAGTGAGTGCCCGTACTGCCCTGGTCTGTGCCCGCATCAGACCAGCCAGTGACTGCACGGCACCACTGATCAACTGTCCACTCGCTGCCTGTGCTGCCCTGAAGTCGTCCCGACTCGCGTCCTGTGCTGCCCTGAATTCGGCCCGTCTCGCGTCCTGTGATGCCCCGAATTCCACTGGGCACAGGAGCTACACTCCCCTGCAACACATCCCCCCTCTGGGGAGAAGGCAGCCGAGCTGGCCGACCCTTCCCGCGTGGCTGCACGCCACTGGGCCCAGCAACTACACTCCCCTGCAACACTTCCCCCCTCTGGGGAGAAGGCCGCCGAGCTGCCCGACCCTTCCCGCGTGGCTGGACGCCACTGGGCACAGGAGCTACACTCCCCTGCAACACGTCCCCCCTCTGGGGAGAAGGCCGCCGAGCTGCCCGACCCTTCCCGCGTGGCTGGGCGCCACTGGGCACAGGAGCTACACTCCCCTGCAACACTTCCCCCCTCTGGGGAGAAGGCAGCCGAGCTGGCCGACCGTTCCCGCTTGGCTGGACGCCACTGGGCACAGGAGCTACACTCCCCTGCAACACTTCCCCCTGGCTCTCCTCCAGGGAACACGTGTCCCCTCCATTGCCATCCCCTGGCGCGGATGAGGGTTCCCCCGATGTGCCGCCTTCCTCTTGCTCCTCCTCGTCCTCCTCTTCCGAGGGACTGACACTCGCAGCTTCAGGGACCTCTGTAGTGTATGTAACTGTTCTACCTTTAAGAGAACTATTGTATGTAACCGTCCACCTTTAAGAGAACTATTTTAGGTGTGGCACTACTTTATCCTGGCTGCTGTATACTGTAATACCGACGGTGACCACACCGGTATATAAGTGCTGTGGCAGAATTTATTGGGCAGATTCGCCCTGACCTTCGAATAGTAAAGTCCTGTTTAAGTTACTCTTGTAGTCTGTGTATTACTTCGCTATACAACCCACAGACTTTACAGTGGCGACGAGTTCGATCTTACCCTGCGGCAACAATACTTCTGAAGAAGTAAACGAGCGTCGAGAAGAGGCACCCGCCCTCGTCGTTTTGCTGAGAGAAAACTCGAGTCTGCAGACCAAGGAAGGAGGAAGATTTCAAACACGAAGTCTTCCATCAGCAACAGGCACGGATTGTCCCTTCTGCTACGGTGGTGAGTGAGCCGATCAACACGAGAAGCAAGTTGGCCACAGTGACTGTGAGTAAAGGGAAAATAGAAACAAATAAACGGAGGATAAGGGCGGTGCACTCGACCACGGTCGAGGGGGAAAGGAGCCGGACAGAAGTCGGGCCCAGAGGCGCTGAGACTGGGGCAGCGTGGAGCAGAAGCCGCGGTACAAGCGGGCTGGGGAGCGTCGTGAGACGACTAGACCGCGACGGCGAAAAAGGCCGGACAAATACCGCGACCACGAGACGCTGCGACCGGGATCGTAAGGCGCGGGAAGATATAAACATAAATAAGCCACGGAGAACTCAGCCACAGCCGGGGAGGAAAGCACCGGACTGCAAGAAGCTGGGAGGCGCGATTGGGGTGAAAAAGGCCAGACAGTGACTGAGGCCACGAAGCGCTGCGACCGGATCGTAAGGCGCGGGAAGAGATAAAAATAAATAAACCGCGGAGAACGCAGCCGCAGCCTGGGAGGAAGCACCGGACTGCGAGAGGCTGGGAGGAGCGATTGGGTGAAAAAGGTCGGACAGTGACCGAGGCCACGAAGCGCTGCGACCGGGATCGTAAGGCGCGGGAAGAGATAAAATAAATAAATCGCGGAGAACTCAGCCGCAGCCGGGGAGGGAAGCACCGGACTGCGAGAGGGCTGGGAGGCGCGATTGAGAGCCGCGCGAGCGGGAGAGACAGAGCCCGAGAGAGAGCGAGCGAGAGCCGCGCGAGCGGGAGAGACAGAGCCCGAGGAAGACTAAGCGAGATCCAGCCCAGCGGCTGAAACTGTTCGCCGTCAACGGGTTGTACCCAGCACCGGAGAGACAGAGCCTGAGCGAGGGAGACTGAGCGAGATCCAGCCAGCGGCTGAGACCGTTCGCCGTCAACGGGTTGTACCAGAGCCGGTTGCCCGGCCGAGAGAAGGGAACGCGCTGAAGCCGAAGAGCAGGCTGCGAACCCCGAAAGCCAGCGGCCGTCGCCCGAGGGAAAAGCTTACCCCTCCCGCCAGGGGAAGAAAAGCGGGAACCGCCATCTTGAAAGTGGGCGGGGAAAGAAGATAAGCGCGGGAAACCGCGGGAAGCCGCCAGTAGGCGGAGAAAAAGACAGAAGCGGGAACCGCCATTTTGAAAGGGGCGGGGAAAGAAGATAAGCGCGGGGAAACCGCAATCTTGGAAAATAAATAAATAAATAAATAAAAAAGAGTTAAAGAAATATTTCGTTGTTGTTTATCAGGGAGGTGAAGATGCCTAAGCATGGTAACATCAACGATTTCGATTCCAAGGTAGAAGATTGGGCCACGTATGTAGAACGCATTGAGATATATTGTGAGGCCAATAAAATAGAGGATGATGATAAAGCTATAACCTTGCTAAACTCGATGGGGGCGAAGACATACGGGCTATTGAAGTATCTTCTAGCACCCGTTAAACCGGCGGATCAAACCTTCGATAATATTGTTGCTGTTCTGAAGGATCACTTGAACCCCACACCGCTGATGTTGGCGGAACGATTCAAATTTTATGCGAGAACGCAACGGAAAGAGGAAAGCAACGCGGAATACTTGGTCGAACTGCATAGGCTAGCAAAATACTGCCAGTTTGGAGGAAATATGACAGAGGCATTGCGAGACAAGTTCGTGTGCGGGTTGTCGAAGGAAGGGACGCAAAAGCGACTGCTCGAAGAGAACGACCTTACACTGGGTAGGGCTGTCCTTATTGCAGCATCACATGAAGCTGCAGTGAAAGGAACTGCGGAAATGCAGCTGAAGGCAGCGGTCCTCAGTGTGGATCAAATTACTTCGGGTGCAACGAAATGTTATCGTTGTGGGAAGACAACACACGACCAGAACCAATGCTGGTTTAAAAACCAGGACTGTAGGAAATGTGGCAAACTGGGTCACATAGCCAAAGTATGCCGGTCAGGGAAGAAGACCAACAACCAAAAAAAAAAGCCATCACAGGAAAAGTACAACAAAGTACACAAGGTGGTTGAGAAGAGTTCAGATGAACAGAATTCGGATTCAGACCCAAGCGGCCAGGAACTGGGTAGTCTGAGAATTCATAATGTGTGTAAGGAAGCTGACCTACAAACTATCTGGGTCATGCTAAAAATAGCCGGAGTCCAAGTGAGAATGGAGTTGGACACTGGATCAGCCCTATCAGTCATAAATCGAAGGGATTACAACCGGCTATTCTCACATATACCCTTGAGAGATACCAAGTTCGTATTGCAGACATACATGGGGCATAAAGTATACCCCATGGGAAAGATAAGAGTCAAGGTGAGAGACAGGGGCAAAGAACACCCCGGAATGGACTTATACGTACTACCTGAGGGAGGACCACCACTTCTAGGATGGGGGTGGATCAAGAAAATAGACATGGAATGGCACTACCTCAAAGCAATAATGAGTGAGGACTCGGGGCAGACAATCAGCTCAGACTCTGAAACGGATGACGATAAGACCAGCCCAAGCATGAAAGACAAGTCTAAAATGAACTTGCTGACTAAGGTTGGTAGAACGAATGTGGGCATAAAGGCTTATGCTCCAGAGGAGAACAAAGTTTCAGAACAGAATTCCTCTGAACAACAACAACATAGCTTGACAGAGAATTCTGAGTCTGTTCAAGTTACAGACATATATATTACTGAGGAACATCGAGCTCGAACGCAAACTTATTTCAGATTACGACAGCAATTAGAACAATTGAATTGCCGTCTCGAGCAAGAGATGAAAGCAATGAAAAAGTTCTATGATACTGAATGGGAGAATCTGGAAAGACAACAGAAGCAGCTGGGGAAGAAAAGGGAGCAGGAGCACACAAACCGTCTGCACGAGGAGGCCAAACGAATCAAAGCTGATTCGGCTTCTGAAGGGGCGTGCTCCAATCCGGTGGAACAAGATGTGCCGCAACTGAAGGCGCTGGTTAGCAGGTTGCAGGCAGAAAAAGCTGAGTTGGTCGACATGACTTCCGAGCTCCTACTGAAGTTGGGTGCAGCATCACCGGACGATTCATTTGTGGAAATTCGAATGATGGGGGCTGCGGATGATGGCGAAGTAGAAGCAGCAAAGGAGCCCCAGGACAAGGTTCTAAACAGCCCTGCAGCTAATGGAAAAGGGATGAGGACAGAAGAGTTAACAGTCAGCCAACTCCTCCAGGGCAAGGTTATAAACAGCCCTGTAGTTAATGGAAAAGGGATGATGGCAGAAGAGTTAACAGTCAGCCAACTCATTCATATGCTGAGGGATAAAACTCTAAAATGGGAAAAACTTAAATACGAGCCTCAATCTTCAAAGGGAAGGGAGCTCTCAAAAGTCATTGGAAGAGCTGAGGTGGCAACCCAGACTGAGAAGTCTGCAGCAGAACAGCCCTTGGATGCCAAAAGTACGCTGACGCACGGCAATGTAGAACAACAGAATACTGAAACAGCTACTTCAGTAGAGGGATTGAATAGTCCGATCAATCAATCTCCGAATGAAGTTGAAGTATTGAAATCACAAATGAGGTCATTAGTAAAAGACTTGCAGGAAGCCCAGAAAAAGCGGGATGAATCTGAACGCATGATGAAGTCTCTTCAGGACAGATGTCGGGATTTGGAACAAAAGTCGGCTAACGTCCAGCTGGGTAAGGAGGAAATAGAAGACCCTCTCGCGGGCCTAGCTCAGGATGACACCGAATATTACCATGATCTGTTGAGTGACACTGAATATTACGAGGACCTGGTCTGGCCAGCTTGTGCCGAGAACTCCCAAAGTGCCGAAATCAGGATGAATCACTTAAAGTCTAAGGAACATAGGGAGATGGTGGCGTTACAGCTGGCAGCTGACAATGGAGCCCCGAGAGTCTCCAAGAAGCAAAAAAGGAAAAGACGAAGCAGAAGATGATAACCATCTGAACCATTATTACCTCTACCCGATCACACACGTGGTCCCCCGAACGGAGCCAAATCAGTTGGAAAGTAGGAAAATTTCCCAAGGCAATCCAACTGTTTTTTGTTTGTTTTAAAAAGTCAGCAATGCTGGTTCAGAAGTGATGGAAGTAAAGCTGTTAAGTCTAGGGAAGGACTATGGGATGAGTCCCTCTAGCAAGGTGACCCGACTACACCACGGAGGCGTGGTCCGGACCGAGTCAAGAAGATCAGAGACTGAATCTGTGAACTGTTTCCCGCAGAGACTGAATCTGTGAACTGTTTCCGCAGAGACTACCTCTGTGAACTGTTGTAACATGAAGTTGGATATGTTATGATGTTATGTTAATGGGGAATAAGTATGTTGTAAGCTAAAAAGGGAGGATTGTAGTGTATGTAACTGTTCTACCTTTAAGAGAACTATTGTATGTAACCGTCCACCTTTAAGAGAACTATTTTAGGTGTGGCACTACTTTATCCTGGCTGCTGTATACTGTAATACCGATGGTGACCACACCGGTATATAAGTGCTGTGGCAGAATTTATTGGGCAGATTCGCCCTGACCTTTGAATAGTAAAGTCCTGTTTAAGTTACTCTTGTAGTCTGTGTATTACTTCGCTATACAACCCACAGACTTTACAACCTCCTCCTTACCAGCTGAAAGCAGGAAGGCACAAGAGTAGCTTTAGAGTGAGGACAGGGCGTCAGCGAGGGAGGCATGAGTGGTGGCATTCTGCGCATTGGTCGGACAGTGGCAAAGGATGTAGATCTGAAGCGCAAGGGGAACGAGAGAGGTCAAAACGGTCATGTCCTTACCATTGGGGCCCAGCACAGGGTCGGCATCTCCAATTGCAACGGGGCCAATCACCCGGGCACCCATGACTCGACCCACGCGCTCCTCCAGGTCACTGAGCTGCTGGAACTGGGCACGGCCTCCCCCGGTGACAGTCCGGCTCTTCAGATTCTGGGCCAGCTTGGCCTGCAAGAGAAAGGACGGCCTCTAAGTACAGTGTGGTGCCCTGTTGTTGTGTGCACTGCCTCCCATGGTTGAATAGCTTGGCCAGTGTGTCAAGTGCAGAAAGTGCAATTGATGTTCATGCCAGTGCCATAGCTGCTGGATGAGGGCTGGCCATTAGGGCTTTGAGGTCCCTTTGCCCATAATGTGAGGTGCACATGCAAGGATGAGGAGGACACTGGAAAGGGTACTCACCCTGACAATCCGAGTGAGGTCGTTAAACTTTTTCCGGCATTGGACACCAGTCCTGGGGACATCGCTGTTGGCTGTGACCCTCTGGGCGATTTCCCTCCAGGCTCTCCTGTACACCCTCTTGGGAGGCTTCTTGCCACTGTCCGGGAACAAGATATGGCTTCTCTTCTCCAAAGCCCTAACCAGCACCTTTAAATCATGGGCAGAGAAGCGCTGCGCTCGCTCACGGGCCCTCTGCATCCTTCCTGGCGCTATTTCTCTCCAGCAGCAGTGTTTAGGCCTAGCTGGAGGGCTGCAGTATCCAGGGCGTGGCAGCAGACCAAGTCGACCCTTCCCCCTTTAAGAGCTGGCCGGCGCCAGGGTGTCTGCTGTCAATCAAAACATGACCGCACATGCACTGCGCCCGGCCTCGGCGGTATCAGTCTGCACCGCCGGCTTAACGCCTAAAGATAGCCGTGCAACGCCAGTTTGAGCGCTCGAGCGAACTCCTTGGCCAAAGCTACTGAATATCGGCGAAGTGGCCTCCACTTTCCGGCGGGCGCAAACTTTAGCGGCCGCCCGACTTTACCGCCCCAAAAGTGGCTATACTGAATTTCTAGGCCAGTGTACCTGTAGTAGTAATATTAAATGAATACTCATTTTTACTTTACTGGCAGCTTGTTATATCAGTCACTATCGGCAGCCAAATCTGTGACCCCAGTGAAACCAAAACTTGAACCACTGTGCCTCCAAAATGCTTGGATTATTTTCCTTAGCAGAACTGTGTCTTTTTATGGCTTTAACTTTGCCACATTCCTGTGATTTGTGGAAATGTTGCTTTCTAATCCCCAAATTAGTATTGTTTAGTACAATGTGGGCGTCGTTCCAAAGTAATCTGTACTCCATTATCCAACAACGCACACCTTGACAATTGCTGATACATCATATCATGCACTCGTCGTGTAACATTAATTTGAGGATCAATTTTTTCATCAGGTGCGATATGGTCCAAGAATGTACACCTGTCATACAGCTACATTTCATCAGTGGCTCAAAGATACTAATCCCCGTCAATCTTGGAATATGCCTGGAATGCACAGGTGTGAAGAATTTCTAGCATTCTCAAACAGACAGCTCTTACTGGTAGAAAGCACAATGTGTAGTGTTAACCTGATCAAAGAGATTGAATGTGATGCTGAATTTATGCTCCATTTGGTAGCAATATTGTAATAGACACAAGGAGGTATGAATGTCTTGAGCACATAAAGCTAGGCTGACACTCCAGTGCAGTGTTGAGGGAGTGCTGCACTGTCGGAGGTGGCGTTTTTTGGATGAGACGTTAAACCGAGGCCCCGTCTGCTCTCTCAGGTGGACGTAAAAGATCCCATGGCACTATTTTGAAGAAGAGCAGGGGAGTTATCCCCAGTGTTCTGGCCAATATTTATCCCTCAACCAACATAACAAAAACAGATAGCAAAATACTGCAGATGCTGGAAATCCGAAATAACAACAGAAAATGCTGGAAAAACTCAGCAGGTCAGGCAACATCCGTGGAGAGAAATTAGAGTCGAAGTTTTGGGTCAAAACCCTTTATCAAGACTAAAGAGGCACAGGGAATGAAATAGATTAAGAGGCTGGGCTGGGAGAGAACTGGGAGACCGGCCTCTTAATTTATTTCATTCCCTGTGCCTCTTTAGTCTTGATAAAGGGTTTTGACCCGAAACGTTGACTCTAATTTCTCTCCACGGATGTTGCCTGACCTGCTGAGTTTTTCCAGCATTTTCTGTTGTTATAACAAAAACAGATTATTTGGTCATTATTACATTGCTGTTTGTGTGACCTTGCTGTGTGCAAAATTGGCTGCCGCGTTTCCCACATTACAACAGTGACTCCACTTCAAAAGTACTTCATTGGCTGTAAAGCGCTTTGAGATGTCCGGTGGTCATGAAAGGCGCAATATAAATGCAAGTCTTTCTTTCTTTCTTTCTCCAGCAGCACAGAGTAGCACCTCAACAAGTATTAATTTCCCCCTGTACTACTGATGATACAGCACTGATTAATATGGCGAATACTTCTTCTATCTGTGGACAGACTGACCAATAGAGACCAACAATGAGGTTTTTGCATTGTTGGCCTGCGTGGAACTTTTCACAACACCCATGAAGCCACAAAATTAAAGTCTTATTTGCGCCTTTGAAACAATTGCTTGTGCATGGGCAGTGAGCAGCACTCTGAAATCCATCCCACAGTGTTAACCAAGCTGATGCCAGAGCACCAGCAGCCTTGGTACATCACAAGTGCCACCACTAACAGAAGAGATTCTGCAAGATAAACTGGCCATTAAAGGTTGCGAGGAGCCAGTCTTCACCACTGACCAGCTGAATCTATTTGTAATGTAGGATGCTTAAACCTATGGGAAGTACAGAGACTTCCTTCATTGTCAAGTAGCAACGAGTACTCCATGTATTCCCTGTCCACTACTCCTTCTAATGATGTTGACATTGGTTTACTAGGGCAGAAACATCAGGACGAGGTCCTCCAGGGAAACACCAGTTCAGATACAGTAGATTCTTGTGTGAGGTTTGCTCAACGAATTGATTACAGTGAGGCTAAATTAATAGTCACGATTCAGCAAGAGACTTTAGAAGAGAGCTAAGTAGCGTCGGTGAGGCAGCTGTTGAGGACTGTGATCCTTTCAAAAGCCCGCATTACATTGAAACTGAAACGAGCAAAACTTGGAAATGCAATAGATGGTTTTTTAATTCAAAAAGTCTCTCCTTCAGAGAGTTAGATCACTTCAAGCAGAGCCCAACACTGGGCTCCCGTTTTAAAAAGTAAAAAGAAAGACTTGCATTTATATAGCGCCTTTCACGGCCACCGGACATCTCAAAATAGCATGTTTGAAGTGGCATCACTGTTGTAATGTGGGAAACACAGCAGCCAAATTGTGCACAGCAAGCTCCCGCAAACAGCAATGTGATAATGAGTAGATAATCTGTTCTTGTTATGCTGGTTGAGGGATAAATATTAGCCAGGACACCAGGGATAACGCTGCTGCTCTTCTTCGAAATAGTGTCATGGGATCTTTTACATTTACCTGAAAGAGCGGACAGGGCCTCACTTTAACGTTTCAGCACTGCAGTGTCAGCTTAGATTTTTTGTGCTAGCCGTTAGCGCTGCGCCGGCACCGATGACGTCATCGGTGTGCGCAGTGCCCCGGTTCCGCCCCGAAACCGGCCCGATCCCCATATTTAGTTGCGGCCGCCTCCTCCGAAGCGGCCGCAAACAGCGACCAGAAAACGGGGCCGTCCTGCTGCCTTAGTGGGGCGCTTTAAAGCGGAAGGTGCGGCCGGCCGCTTTTTCGGCGGCCGCCTGCCCGCACCTCCTTCCCCAGCCTCCTCCACCCCCCCCCCCGCGGCATTGCCGGCACTATCCAGCGGCGATCTCCCCGTTGCAGGCAGCTCCCCCTTAAGAGAAGGAGGAGGCCTGCAGTACCGCAGCCTGCCGCTCCGCAGCGGCTGGCGCAGCGGCGCCAAGAGCGCTGATATTCAGTGTCAGCGCCCCAAGCGGAGGCGGGCACACCCTGGTATAGCGCCCGGTTCCGAATTGGGGTGCTAACAATGAATATCTGACGATCGCTATAGGCTTCCCGCCCAGCGCTAACTTTTGGGCGCTAGCCAGCTGGCGGGGCCATAGTGAATTTCTAGGCCCTTACATTTAGGCAGGGTACATAAATAGGAGCTGTTTAGTACCTATAAGTCCTACTGCAGAAATAGTGGTGAAGAAGGAAAGATGGCAGTTTATCATTTTTTGATTATTCTATGAATCTATGATTTCCTTGAGTTTTAGGCTATTGATTTTCAAAATAAAAACCCACCCTCAAGCTCAATGGATCTACTTGTTTTACTTTTATAAGCCCTAAGTTTGTTCTTTCTGGGAGGTATTATGATTTGTATTTTATTCAGAATATTATATTTTGTACATCTAAGCATGCACGGAGCATAGAAATAATTTCAAGGCAGATTATTTAATATCCCTGACTTTTGGGTGGGTGCTGACAAAATGCTTATTTTCTTTCTATCAGTCTGTTTGTTTGATTTTTGTAGTGTGAGCAACTCGATGAGATCGCTTCAGTAGCAAATAAGAATTGCTTTTAATCTTACTCAGCTGATTCCTATGCCTAACTGAGATAAAGACACATTGTAGAGGAAAAAAGGTAACAAATTCTAAAACACAATGCAGAACATCCATTCGGACTGGTCAGATTTGTAGTGGATATTAAAAGCTAAAAGCTTGGTTGACTTATGAGGAAAGGTTGAGTAGGTTGGGCCTCTACTCATTGGAATTCAGAAGAATGAGAGGCGATCTTATCGAAACATATAAGATTGTGAGGGGGCTTGATCGGGTGGATGCGGTGAGGATGTTTCCACTGATGGGTGAGACTAGAACTAGGGGGCATAATCTTAGAATAAGGGGCTGCCCTTTCAAAACTGAGATGAGGAGAAACTTCTTCACTCAGAGGATAGTAAATCTATGGAATTTGCTACCTCAGAGAGCTGTGGAAGCTGCGACATTAAATAAATTTAAAACGGAGATAGACAGTTTCCTAGCTGATAAGGGAATTAGGGGTTACGGGGAGCGGGCAGGGAAGTGGACGTGAGTCTAGGTTCGGATCAGCCATGATCCTATTGAATGGCGGAGCAGGCCCGAGGGGCCGTATGGCCTACTCCTGCTCCTACTTATGTTCTTCTGTTCTTATGTTAACGTTGTTGTGATATGATTCTAAAGCTACGAATCAGTCTAACAGTATCTTTTCCAACGTAATTTTTTGCTATTAATTCATCTTTTCAGACTCAGTTAATACACTCAATCCTTAATCTTGTAGCTGTGATATCTCCGGGATGAACCAATGCACTTCCTCTTTATTTTGTCGGGTAAGGAATATATGGATGGGATTTTTTTTTTTAAATGACCACCTCATAGAAAATCTGTTTAATCTCTGAAGAAACCATGTTCAGAATCAGTGGCAAGACTAAAAATGGAAGTAGACAGGAAAAGATACCATCAGCTGTCAACAGTATGGCCTCTCAGACTGCCAGTCCACAAACATTTACTTAGGACAGGGCCACAAAACATTAGAATATAACCCCCCACAAGCCTGAAGATTGTAATGTCATTGATAAAACAAAACTGTATTTGCATTATTTTAGTTCTCTATTTGTTCATTAACTTCTTGGCTGATTGTGTACTGCTTGAATGGAAAGATAAACAGTCCTGGGATTTGCCCAGAGTTTCATCGGGGATCAGTATTTGACAATGTGGGTGTTCTTACTTTGTAATATCTGCCTCTAAATATTTGTCTCTTTTTCACTGCGATCCCTTCTTAGTTGTTTAGGTTAGTTTGGATATAAAGCATTTAATGCTTTGTATTTTCTTTTGACAGCCCTTACTTCAGTGATCAATGAAGGGAGTGGGGTCATCATAACACAGGTAAGTATCAAGTTCTGCTGGTGCTGCCTTTCTGGTAGCTGTACCACTCTGGGGGAGGTGGGGGCGGGGGGGGGGGTGGAGGCAGGTGTGTACAGAGTGACTCAAGCTGCCCAGTACTTACAATTTCCAGTCTCTGACCTTCTCACTTTTGACATACAGATATGGCGTTTAGAGAAAGATGAGGCAGGTGATTTTTAACCCTACTCACCTGGCAGAAACCAGTAAGTTAAAAGTTACTTACCTGCCCTGCAGCCACCGGGAGCCGACTGATCGCAATTTTAACTTGCTCCACTGCGCCAACAGCAAGGACACCTGCCCAAAGCTCTTTATATTTATTACCAAGCATCCGGATCGGGAAGAGGGCAGTGACTTTTCCACCAGGCCAACCCAGCAAGGAAGCAGATCGGGACCAGAAAAGGCCCAAGAAGGTAAGTTTTTAGCTTTCCTTGTGGGGCCAGGAGGAGCAGGAGTACTCCCCCAGGTCCCACACGGAAAACATAGGCCTCCCCTGCCACAATCCCAATTGTAGGAGGCCCGCGGGATGGCCCACCAGCCAATCTCCCCACATTCCTGCTCTTGGTGGGCAGCCTTTTGGACCACGCAATTTTCCGCTGCCTCCCACCCAGAATGGGTAGGAAGTTGTCCGGTGGGATTTAAATAAGGCTCGGCTGTTAAAATCATTTTACCGTGGGTGGGCGGGAAATTAACCTGCCAGTGCAGTTTCCCGTTGGAAAATTTAAATGCAGGCCGAAGTCTGCCATTTTCCTGTATTCATGATCATGTTGTTTTTGATATTTCATACAGACCAGGGAGTAGAATTCAGTCTTTTTTAGGTTTTACCTCAGTTTCAGAACTGGAACTAGTAAACTTGGTCGATTCCCAAAATCAAACCCAAAAGATCTAATCCTGAACCTATAGTCTGTCTTGTAAGTCCTGAATACAGATGTCTCCATCCCACTGGGGAATATGCAGTCGTACTCACTGCTATATTTGACACGCAGATTGTCCATATTGTTTAGCATGCTAATGCCTCCAGGAAAAATACATGCATCTCTTATTGGATCAACAGAGCAGAGTTGGAGCCAAGACATATCTTTGCCTTATTCCAGATCTAGGGTAGAACTACTCAGACTTGTGGTTTCCCAGTTATACCCATACTCCTGGGTCATTGTGTAAAACTTGAATTAGCCTCAGGAGGATGCCTTGTAGAGCCTTCCATGGGCGTTTCTGTCAACAAAGTCAAAGGCTGCCTTGAGGTCTATGTATACAACTGCCAGAGGGCAGTTGCATTTTGCAATGAATCTCAGACAATAGGCAGAGAGCAAGTATGGCATCCATTATAGATCGCTGTCGGTGAAACTGATTGCTCAGGGTGTTTCGTTAGGAATGATTTAAGCTAGTCAAGTAGGATGTATAAAAAGACTTTTCCTGGAACAGCAAGGATATTTATTGGTAAATAACTGCAACACTCAGTGCATGGGCCTTTTCAGTTATATAGCAAAATAATGATCCCTTCCTTCCACTCCGCTGGCAACTTTCCAGTCATCGGTAATTGTTGCCGTCGGGCACTCTTTGGTCAGGTTGCCCACCTCAGTGACAAAGTTCCCATAAAATGGACACAGAAGATCAGAATCAAGGTCAGGAAGGGAGGAGGCCACAGAGTTATCCTGGGATAACCTGGCTATATAAGCTCAGTATAGAACCAGTGGAACTCTCTGACACTTGAAATGAAGCCATACAGCCGCAGATATGGATGGTCAATACTACGGACCTCTGCTGTCTACGCGTAATTGTTGCGATGAGCCACCTACGCATGCAATAAGTAACGATGATTAATGAAACAATATGCCATATTTCAGAATCATATTTTGAAACAAGGTTGATAGTAATAGAAACAGAACACAATGGAAATGAATAGGAGGCCCATCAGAAAATACTACATCTTTGATTGGTGAAACCCCAAAAAATTAACGCGGCTATAAATGTAGCAGTGGGAAGGTCAGTACGGTGTCCCAAAGGTGAGATAGTAAGTGAAGGCCATAGTTTCAGGCAATACTGTAAACCTGTGGGTCTTTTACAAACTGAGAGGGACTGCAATCTTAGGAGCCATTTTCAATCTCAGGCATTTAGTAGTAATTACAGTGAGTGCATAAAAACATTTACAACATTTTGAGGCAAGGAATGAATACCCTTTGCTCCAATGATATGAGGAAGATGGTGATGAGTACATGGAGGAGGTTGGAAACAAGGAGACTGAAACACCATTGAAGGCGACAATATCGTACTCATTGATACTCATTGTACAGGATATACCAAGCTAGGAGGTACTACCTCAGTTTATTCAATGAGGCAATGTGTTGGAAAGTTGTGCTCCCCCATCCCTCCCCACAGAGGCTTTTGAAGAGTTATGTCAGCCACTGGTCTCAAGCTTGCAGCCCACATTAACATGGAGTATAGTTTTTTTCAATGACTGTAAAAATGATCAGAGCCTTGAATTTTTATGACACCAGATCCTTCCAAGCAGCCTCAGGTGACCTCAGTCCCATATGCCAATCCACTGTATATCAGGTGAGCATCACAATTTATAACCTTCTCTATGGACTTTGCCAGGCAAAGAGATTAAGTAGTGAGCTTTCAACAAATAGCAGGATTATCCCAGGTATAGAGGCAGGCAATGAAACTTTTTACCTGGCCCATATGAGAACCCCCTCAATTTCATTAACAGAAAGAAGTATCATTCTATTAATGTGCAACCTGTGCGTGGTGCTGGTCCCATGATCTTGCATGTGAATATGTGCTACACAGGATGCTGCCATGGCTTGCCAATCAACTGTACCATCATTGTTGAGCTTGAATACTGTATCAGATTGGTTGATTAGAGACTAGGGATACCCTTTGCAGCCCTGGCTGATGATATCCTCCTGACTTCCAAGTTCCACAATGGAGAACAGGCATCACACAAATTGTTATAGGGAAAACAATTGACGTGTTGAAGTCCTATTTTAGTTGCCTCAATAGGTCTAGAGGATCCCTGCAGTGGACAGGAGGCGGTTTAGAGAAACAAATTGCCACTGACTTGTGAAAAACAGTAGCAAATAATCACCAACTGTTTCCAAATAATATAATTCATGGCCTTCATATTAGACAATGATACACTAAGTAAGACCCCATGGTTGGTTTACTTTGAACTCTATTACTCAGTGTAAAACAAATCTTGGATCTTTTCATGGAGAAGTCCTTCCCGCACAATATTAAGTAACAGAAAAGAAGGAAAGACTTACATTTATATAGGACCTTTGTCAGCTGTAGCTCAGTGGGTAGCACACTCGCCTCTGCGTCAGAAGGTTGTGAGTTCAAGGCCCACTCCAGGGACTTGAGCACACAAAGCTAGGCTGACACTTCAGTGCAGTGCTGAGGGAGTGCTGCACTGTTGGAGGTGCCATCTTTTGGATGAGACGTTAAACCGAGGCCCCATCTGCTCTCTCAGGTGGACGTAAAAGATCCTATGGCACTATTTTGAAGAAGAGCAGGGGACTTATCCCCGGTGTTCTGGCCAATATTTATCCCTCAACCAACAAAACAAAAACAGATTATCTTGTCATTATCACATTGCGGTTTGTGGGAGCTTGCTGTGCGCAAATTGGCTGCTGTGTTTCCCACATTACAACAGTGACCCCACTTCAAAAAGTACGTCATTGGCTGTAAAGTGCTGTGAGGCGTCCGGTGGTCGTGAAAGGCACTATAGAAATGCAAGTCTTTCTTTCTTTCTTTCTTTCATGACCTCAGGACGTCCCAAAGCCCTTTACAGCCAATGAAGTACTTTGAAGTGTAGTCACTGTTGTAATGTAGGAAATGCAGCAGCCAATTTGCACACAGCAAGCAAATAGAAATAAGCTTATTCCACAAGAATAATGCATAATAATACACTTTGGTTGACAGATTTCCAGTTTACTATTTAAAATGTCACATCAAACTGCTTCTACTTCTTGACACTGTATCTAACCCTGCTGCCTAACTTCTTACTCATTTATACTCCTGGCTTCTTACTTCTACATGGCGCGCTGAGTGACAGAAGGTTGAGAGACGGGTGGCTGAGACAATTCTGCTGGAGCCTCCCAGGACTGAGGTGACACTTGTTTCAGTGAATTTGTTGTCCCTGACGGACCAGCTCACAAGGAAAGCACTCATCATCACCTCCTTCAATTTCTCCCCCCTCTAGGCATTCATTAATAAATGTAAGAAATCACACAACACCAGGTTATAGTCCAACAGTTTTATTTGAAATCACAAGCTTTTGATTTCAAATAAAGCTGTTGGACTATAACCTGGTGTTGTGTGATTTCTTATATTTGTCCACCCCAGTCCAACACCATCTCCCCACCATGGCTTCATTAATAAAGAGGCGGCATTGACACAGCTATTCTGGGGAAATTCCACTGGGAAGCCACCTGGATTGGGCTACTTCCCAAGTGGCATCAATGGCATCAACCAACAAATCGGAAACGTTGCAGGTCAGTAATCTGCCTCCCTGATGGTCCTGCTGAGAAATCACCAGATCCATTGTCTTAATATTGACAGAGTGAGTCGATATATGTATTCTCCATTTTGGATCCCATCTATACGTGCAATGAAACTAGATAACCTTGCATTTACTTTAGATTTACGAATACAGCGACTTTGACACAAGACGATAAGAATTCCTCTCATTTCAATGAGTAGTGATATCACAAATTACATTTTGAAGATGTCCTCATTTTGGGATTTGTAACAAAATATTAAACAGTTTATAACAAAAAATGACACATTTCTGATTTTACTATAAATACTGAATGGGAGAGTTTTCCTGAATGTATTTATGATGTCCCTGCACATGCCAACCACAGGAAGTCGAACCCCAAGATGGAGTTGAGTGGCAAAACTAACTGCTGTATGTTGTGCGGAATCCCGGATAAACATTCGCATTGAGTTAACAACAGAAAATGCTGGAAAAACTCAGCAGGCCAGGCAACATCCGTGGAGAGAAAATAGTCAACGTTTGCTATCATTCGCATTGACTTAATTGTTCCCACTTGATTCTGAGTGTGTGTAGGATATTTTAAATATAACTCTTTAAATTTTAACTGTTGCCTGTAATTCTCTTGAATTCACTTCAAATGCAGTGTTAATTAACAGTTCAAGGCTGAATTAAATTGCAAAAACACCAGGATTTCATTTAGGAGTCTTGACAATCAGTACCCTCTCCTTACTTTATCTTATTGCTGTTTTAATTGTCAAGTGAAAACTCATCTAGAACTAATTACTTCTATAACGTGTTACCTTTTACTGCAAGTACTGCCAACCCTCTAATTGCTTATCCCTGAGATTCGTAAATGTCGACATGATGCTCTTAGGAAATGACAGAATCAAGTTAAAAAATTAACACTTGTCAATGAGAATTGTTCACTTCTATATAAATCACAGACATTAAAGGTGTTCAAATCATTTTAAATGAATGGACTCCACTTAATTATCACCACGTTAATCTGTCCCTGAGAGACAGAGGTATGTCATCCACAGATGTTCACACTGATTGTGCCCCATGCTAATCGATAGCTACTGGCACTGGTAAGGGATCTGGGCCAGAGCCGCGGCTGTCAACCCACGTGCCTGACATGAGTTGGAATAGAAAAGAATTGCTTTGACTACACAGCCTATCTAGCCTGGAGGCATGATGCCTTAGTCACATTAGTAACTACTTACTGAATCCTGTGGTCCACATAGAAACATAGAAACATAGAAGATAGGAGCAGGAGTAGGCCATTCGGCCCTTCGAGCCTGCTCCGCCATTCAATGAGATCATGGCTGATCATCCAAATTCAGTACCCTGTCCCTGCCTTCTCCCCATATCCCTTGATCCCTTTAGCCTTAAGAAATATATCCAACTCTTTCTTGAATATATTTAATGAACTGGCCTCCACCGCCCTCTGTGGCAGAGAATTCCACAGGTTCACCACTCTCTGGGTGAAGAAATTCCTCCTCATTTCAGTCCTAAGTGGCTTACCCCTTATCCTTAGACTATGACCCCTGGTTCTGGACTCCCTGGCTATCAGAAACATCCTTCCTGCATCTAGTCTGTCCAGGCCTGACAGAATTTTATAGGTTCTCAATATACTGTGACACTTTATGGTTGGAATGCATACACTTTTGTTTCTTGCCAGCTAATTAATATAGCTTCAAGGAAATTTTTATAAATAATATTCTGTTATGTTTTTGCCATAAATATCTTGAGTAATTGTAACAAATCCTATGGGATTTGATATGATTGGAAAAGAACCTAAGGAAAGTCAAGAATGAGAAATAGCTATTCTGCCCATAGAGGTTTATCCCTCCAGTACTTTACTATTATGCCAACTAACTGCATTTGATTCTATTGGAATATAACATTAATGCTTTTACAGCACATCCCTGAGAGTGTTCCTATTAAATCCTGGAAGTGTGAGACGCAGGAAAATTACATCTTACTTTGGATAGATTGATTTAACACTTAGCTTCTTTTCCTCAGGTTGCCAAAATGTTTCTAATAGGTCTCCCATCGCACTGCTCAGGGTGAGTTAGAGGGTAGAATAGGATTATGTGAGAATTGTGGTGGGAGGCAATGAAGTAAGTGGCTTGTCGTGAAGTGCGCTCAAGTTTCCCACAAACCGTTCAGATTTTTTTGGATGACGGACCCTTTAGCCCCGATATTAATGTGAAGGTGGCTTCCAAGCGGGTGGGGGGGTGGAATTGCGTGTGCGAAACCCGGAAGTCAAGTCTGCGTATCGGATTCTCCGATTTCAGCTTGATTGAGGCAATACGTTTTGACTTCCGGGTTTCACGTCTCCGAGCTGCGCAGCGAGCATGACGTGCACCCGCATGACGCAATCTCAACTCTATTTAAAGGGACAATGTAGAAATGGAATTTGAAGGAACCAAGAGGTGTTGATGATGGAGCCAGAGAGGGCAAGGGCAGCACCCAGATTTAATGATGCAGCCCTGGAATTACTGTTGGGTACAGTCCGGTGCAGAAGGGACACACTTTTCCCCAGCAATGGGAGGAAGAAACCTGCAGCTCTCACCAAGAAGGTGTGGTTGGAGGTAGCTGAGGAGGTGAGCAGCGGGAGTGTTGTGCCCATGTCATGGATGCAATGTAGGAAGTGGTTTAATGACCTTAACCAGGTCAGGAAATGTGAGTACATTTGCTGATTCACTTACATTCTATGCTTTAAGCCCAACCGCCACCCCCCACCCTTTCACTCTGTCTTGCCAAGCGTATTCCATCATATCACTCCTCACACCTACTCAAAGTTCAGCAGCACCCACCCTTCACTTTCTATGCACTTCCTCACCTCCCCATATATCCATCCACCATTAGCCACTCACCCTAATCCTTATGCAATGCAATGCATCTGTCTCATAGTCACCCTCAGTGAATGCACTGCATCCATCGGGTGAATAACAGACCTTCGTCACTCACATGCCTGTTTTTTCGGCTCTTGTAGGAGAGCACAAAATGCAAGGGAGAGGGACAGGACTGGAGGTGGGCCACCACAAATAGTATAGCTCACAGATGCAGAGGAGGATGCCTTTGAGATAAGTGGCACATCTGCGTGACTATCAATCGGAGATGGAGAGACAGGGAATGCTGGTGACAGAATTACAAATATCTCTGACATGGAGTTGCGGGAAAGATGGGCACGGTTTTGGGAGGCGACAACACATTCAAGGACTTTGGAGAGGAAAGGGAGGTTGGAGGTGGGATGGTAGTTTGCAAGGACAGAGGGGTCTAGAGTGTTTTATTTGAGGAGAGGAGTGATGATGGCAGGTTTGAAGGGGAGGGGAACAGTACCTGAGGAGAAGGAACTGTCAACAGTATCAGTTAACATGGGGGCCAGAAGGGAAGTTGGGTGGTCAGCAGTTTGGTGGGAATAGGGTCAAGGGAGCAAGAGGTGGGTCTCATGGACAAGATGTCTTGTTGTTTTCATTAGAGCAAAGGAGGTTGAGGGGTGATTTGATAGAGGTGTACAAGATTATGACGGGTTTGGATTGGCTAGACGGGGAAAGGCTGTTCCCACTAGTTGAAGGTACAAGGACTAGGGGACACAGATTTAAAGTTTTGGGCAAGAGATACAAAGGGGATGTGAGGAAAAACTTTTTTACGCAGCAAGTAGTGAGGACCTGGAACTCGCTGCCAAAGGAAGTGGTGGAAGTGGAGACACTCAATGTTTTCAAGGGGAGACTGGATAGGCACTTGAGGGAAATAAACTTGCAGGGCTACGGGGATAGAGCGGGGGAATGGGACTGACTGGATTGCTCTACAGAGAGCCGGCACGGACACCATGGGCCGAATGGCCTCCTTCTGTGCCGTTATGACTCTATGACTCTATGAGCTCAGAGAGGGCATGAGGGGAGATAGGAGAGAAACTAGAGCAAGATGCAAGTTCAGGACTAGAGCAGGGGGAGTCCTTAGGGAAAATTTGGTCCGGTGGGCTAAGAGAAGGGAGGGAAGCAGCAGAGGCAGCTGAATGAATGGTCTCAATCTTAGTGACAAAGAAGTCCATGGACTCCTTGCACTTGTTGTTGGAGGTGAGGGTGGTGGAGCAGGAGTGGAGAAGAGAAGCCGGGATTTATCTTTGCATTCAAGGATGATCCTGGAATAGTGAGCCGTTTTGGCAGAGGAGAGCAGAGCACCAGAGAAGTGCTTTTTGTGGTCCATCCAGACCTGGCGATGAATGGCGGAAACAGTTGTCCTCCATAAACGTTCAAGTTTGCATCCCTTGAACTTAAAGGTGCAGAGGTGAGGCTGTAGTAGGGGGAATGACCAGAGTGAAGAGAGTCATGGTTTTAATGGGGATAAAGGTGGAGATAAGGTTGGGATTGAGCAGATTGGTAGCTGCAGAAATGCTGTGGTAAATGGAGGGCCAAAGGCTAGACAGATGGGAATTTGAAAGTGAAGTTGTAAGTGACTTGGAGGGAAAGTTTTTTCCCAGGGGCGGACACAGAAGGAAGTGGGGTTGAGAGGGGGAAGGGGGATGTGGGTGGAGACCGATACAAGGAAGTGATCAGAGATGGCCTTACCTGTGATTGACACGATGGGGGCAGAGAGGCCATTTCAGACAGCACGGTTGAGGGGGCTGCTGTGAATATGGGTAGGGGAGTTTATATGGAGGGAGAGATTAATGGAGGATAGGAGAGCGGTGAACTCAGAGGAGAGAGAGCATGATGAGTTAAGATGGATGTTGAAATCACCGAGGATGAGAAATCACTCAGTGGAGAGGTTGAGGGAGGAAAGCAGTGAAGATATCTCAGTGAGAAACTTGGCATGGTATTTGGGTGGGCGATAGAGAATGAGGATTTTAAATGAGAGGCAAGAGGGGCAGAACAAGGAAGGATGCTCAAAGGGGGAGAAGGTGCCAGAGGAGTAGGGGGACAGACCAAGGTTTGATTTGGTGATAAGAGCCACACTGCCACTGCGGCAGTTTGTGCAGGGCAAATGCTGGAAAATATAGGCAGGAGTGGCAGCTTCATTAAGAGGGAAGGTGTCATCACCAATGTCCCCCATAAGCTGCACTGCCTCCTGCACAGCTTAGTGGGAACATTGGTTATCACCTGTCAGCCAGGTTTCCGTCAAGGCCATGATGCCGATGCAATCATCCACAATAAGCTCATGGATGTCAAGGGACTTGTGATTGGACATCCTGGAGGGAGATGCGAAGAGGGGCAGTGATAGCCGATCTGTTGGCTGACTCTACAGGGTCAGCATTGGGAGAGGTGAGTGGGACGGGAAGCAGGTTGGAATGATTAAGCCCCAGCGGATGCACTGGGCAGGAAGGTCAGTTGTCATCGTCGTCGTAAGTGTCTTCACACTGTTCCCTTTGGGGAACTGTATGAAGTAGTGGAAGGATTTCTGGCTGCGTTAACGCCCCTTCCGTGACCGTAACCATCTTCGTACCAGCCATTAGGGTGGTTAGTCCTATGGCGAGAGGGTTTTATGGGCTCCCACAACCCATACGAGGTGGGGGGCCACCCACACCCACAAGTATCCCGCTGGATGTCAACCCAGAATTTAGAGCCGGAGCTCCGACTCCACTTGCCGGGACTGTCTGGAACGGGGTTCGAAACCCTACACCTTCTGGCCCAGCGGCGGGGATGCTACCGCTACGCCAAAGGCCCACTCCAGGAAGGTCGGTGAGAGGGTAGGATGGGGCACTTGGGGTTTCTGCTCATAAGGAGGCAGTGACGAGTGCCTCGATGAGCCATTCAGAGTTTGCCAAGAGAGGCACAGAGGGAAGCTCTAGGCTTATCTAACAAGGAATCAAGCCTCGGGCAGCGGCAAGAGAGTACGAAGGCCGAGGAGTGCTGAAGGGTTGGGATTTGGGAGGGCAGCGTATCCGAGAGGGGAGAAATGAAAGGAGGCATGACGACAGGAGCGAGGGGCCTAGGAGGAGTAAAGAGAAAAGAAGAACAAAAGATGGAGAAAAAAGGGGAAATAGAAGTGATGGGCTCGGGTCCGGAGCAGCAGCCAAAACGCACAAGCAAATGAGCACAGGGAACCTCAAGTTACATAGGCCTGGTTAGGTTGCAATTATTTGGATACATATATCCTGGTAGTAACTGGGAATAGATAGGAGACAATAGGAGGGAGTCCAGAGTTAAAGTCAGAGGTCCCGTGTTGGAATAAAGTTGACGTAGGTAGGGTGGAGTCAGCATGGAGCATCGTCAGATTGTTCTCCAAGTTCAGAGACGTGTGTAGTGGGCGAGTGAAATCCAGAAGATGTTGTACTTAACAAAAGGTAAGGAGAGCAACTTCACACTCTTCCATATATTTGAACGGTGAGTCTTTGCCCACTGATTTGGTTACCTCCTTAAAGAATTCCAATAGATTTGTGATGCATCACCTATTATTTCTAGAAACATTTTAACTACTGTACTTCTTATTGCATCTGCTCTCTTTAGATGAAAACTGATAGCATTCCATAAAATGCTTTCAAGCATCTTCCTTGCTACAAATGTTAACATAACTGATCAATAACTCCTTAATTTATTCTTGTAAGTCCAACAACATTTGGGAGTCTAAGTAAGCCTGCAAAATGTACTGGGGGAAAGAAGCCTTCTAGTCCTATAAGGATTAACATAAAGGGATCAATTTTAACTGTTCTCACCAGGTGGGAGTGGGTCAGCTATCTGTTTAACAACCCGCCTGATTTTCCTTTTTTTTATTCATTCCTAGGATGTGGGCATCACTGGCAAGGCCAGCATTTATTGCCCATCCCTAATTGCCCTTGAGAAGATGGTGGTGAGCCGCCTTCTTGAACCGCCGCAGTCCGCGTGGTGAAGGTACTCCCACAGTGCTGTTAGGAAGGAAGTTCCAGGATTTTGACCCAACGACGATGAAGGATCGGCGAAATATTTCCAAGTCAGGATGGTGTATGACTTGGAGGGGAACTTGGAGGTGGTGTTGTTCCCATGCGCCTGCTGCCCTTGTACTTCTAGGTGGTAGAGGTCGCAGGTTTGGGAGGTGCTGCTGAAGAAACCTTGGTGAGTTGCTGCAGTGCATCTTGTAGATGGGACACACTGCAGCCACGGTATGCCAGTGGTGGAGGGAGTGAATGTTTAAGGTGGTGGATGGGGTACCAATCAAGCGGGCTGCTTTGTCTTGGATGGTGTCGAGCTTCTTGAGTGTTGTTCAAGCTGCACTCATCCAGGCAAGTGGAGAGTATTCCATCACACTCCTGACTTGTGCCTTGTAGATGGTGGAAAAGCTTTGGGGATTCAGGAGGTGAGACACTCGCCACAGAATACCCAGCCTCTGACCTGCTCCTGTAGCCACAGTATTTATGTGGCTGGTCCAGTTAAGTTTCTGGTGAATGGTGACCCCCAGGATGTTGACGATGGGGGATTCGGTGATGGTAATGCCGTTGAATGTCTAGGGGCAGTGGTTAGACTCTTGCTTGTTGGAGATAGCTATTGCCTGGCACTTGTGTGGTGTGAATGTTACTTGCGTGGTGTGAATGTTACTTGCCACTTATCAGCCCAAGCCTGAATGTCGTCCAGGTTTTGTTGCATGCGGGCATGGACTGCTTCATTATCTGAGGAGTTGTGAATGGAACTGAATACTGTGCAATCATCAGCGAACATCCCCACTTCTGACCTTATGATGGAGGGAAGTTTATTGATGAAGCAGCTGAAGATGGTTGTGCCTAGGACACTGCCCTGTGGATGTCCTGCAGCGATGTCCTGGGGCTGAGATGATTGGCCTCCAACAACCACAACCATCTTCTTTTGTGCTAGGTATGACTCCAGCCAGTGGAGCGGTTTCCCCCTGATTTCCATTGGCTTTAATTTTACTTGTGCTCCTTGATGCCACACTCGGTCAAATGCTGCCTTGATGTCAAGGGCAGTCACTCCTTCATGGACTTCCAGAATGAGAAGAGTCTAAAGTATCAGAGAATCAATTGCGGTGGGCAGTGTGCGCCCGATTCATGCCATTCATGATGTCCACTCAATGACCAGAACTCTCCAATTCATATTCAAGTCAAACAAGTCTCCACACTGGAATTGGAGTCTCTGAAAATGTATTCATATTTGAGTTTATGAATACTGTATACTCTTTTAAGACCTGATCTCTGCTTTGAGTTTCCTCCCTTACGTTAAGACAAACAGTCCTAAACAGTACAAGTCATAGAGTCATCGAGTCATCTCTGTAGGGCAATCCAGTCAGTCCCATTCCCCCACTCTATCTCTGTAGCCCTGCAAGTTTATTTCCCTCAAGTGCCTATCCAGTCTCTCCTTGAAAACATTGAGTGTGTCCACTTCCACCACTTCCGTCGGCAGCGAATTCCAGGTCATCACCACTCGCTGTATAAAAAAGCTTTTCCTCACATCCCCCCTGTATCTCTTGCCCAAAACTTTAAATCTGTGTCACCTAGTCCTTGTACCATCAACTAGTGGGAACAGCCTTTCCCTGTCTAGCCTATCCAAACCTGCCATAATTTTGTACATCTCTATCAAATCACCCCTCAACCTCCTTTGTTCTCATGAAAACAAATCCAGCTTCTCCAACCTGTCCTTGTAACTAAAATCCCCCATCCCCAGAACCATTCTGGTAATGGAATTTCTTGTTTAAAAGAGAGCTAAGTAAGTCCCAGCAACCCTTTAAACATCTTACATGGATAATTAGAGCCATTTAAAAATATATATATTTAGTCAAATCTCCAAAATGGGTATTTCTATGATTTAAATCAGAATTGGAAATCCAGAAGCACTATCTACACTGATTGTATGAATTCCCTATTGACTAAATCACTTTAGCTGCAACTTTCCATTAAGTAAAACATATAAGCCTTCACTGTGTATTTCATCATATACACAAAAGAAGTTATGCCATTGAAAATTCATGCTAGTTCAGATTCGTAGATTCTGACCTGTGCTATCTGGCAAGAGGAATGGCTTGGCATACATCCAGGCTACTAAACATTGTTTTCTTGATTATCAGTGCAGCAACAATGTTCAAACTTTAATTCGAAGGATCTGAATTTTGAACTCTCCACGTCTGAATTCAATTGCAAAATTATCTTCTAATACAAAAAGAAAGTACTGCAGATGCTGGAAATCTGAAATAAAAACAGAAAATTCTGGAGATACTCAGCAGGTCAGGCAGCATCTGTGAAGAGAGAAACAGAGTTAAGGTTTCAGGTCGATGACATTTAACCCTGTTTCTCTCTCCACAGATGCTGCCTGACCTGTTGAGTATCTCCAGCATTTTCTGTTTTTATTGCAAAATTATCTTATCTGAAATCGAAAAAGGAATTCAGGAGAAACTTATTTACCCAAAGAGTGGTTAGAAAGTCGAACTTGCTACCACATGGTGTAGTTGAGGTGGCTAGCATAGATACATTTAAGGGAAAGCTTGATAAATCCATGAGGGAGAAAGGAATAGAGGATATGCTGATAGGGTGAGATAAAGTAGAGTGGTAGAAGGCTCGTGTGGAGCATAATCACCTTGGAATGTGTTATAAATCTCATCATCATCAAGAAACTACTCATGAAATAATGCTGGACGGCCAGCTGGTGGCGCTGTCCAAGGAGTATAAATACTCGGGCATGGGCCCAGCTTCCCAGGGACATTTTGTAAGACAAGGAACTAGTGAAGTACAACTAGACCTCCATGTTCTGAAACAAGTTGATTAAAGCCTTGCTTTATACTCAAACCAAGTGTGTAGTGAGTTTTATTACATCAGAATGTTTGCGTTATCTGTTGTAGTTCTTGATCTTAGTCACGTTGCCGTGGGGGAAAGGGGGAGGACATCAATCAGAAATGAAGTACATCATGAGAGGTAGGGCAGGAAACTTCAAGGACAAGTCAACTTATACTCCTTGCATGCATTTCCAATCAGCTGTTAAAGGTAGTGCAGTCCATGGCAGCAGAGGAGGGGATTTCAGAGACTTAAAAAGTGGAGGAGCAAGGGTGGGAAGAGGACCACATGCTTGTTAAATAGTACATATGATAGAGGGAATGTTTTTTTTTTTTGCTCCAATCCTCAGGAAAGATGTATTGGCCTTGGAGGGAGTACAGCACAGATTCATCAGAATGATAGCAGAGCATGAAGGGTTAGTTTAGAAAAAAAAGCAGGGTAAAGCAGTAACAGAGCAATGGAAAGCATTCAGGGAATAGATAGTTCAGGTACAAACTAGGCATATTCCTTTGAAGGGAAAAGGTAGAGCACCCAAAGCTAATGTGCCCTGGATGACAAAGGAAATAAAAGTTAAAATAAAACAGAAAAGGGAGGCTTATAACAAATGTCAGGAGCAAGTTTCAGTTACTAACCAGGAAGATTATGGAAAGTACAGGAGGGAATTGAAAAAGTTAATACAGGAGGAAAGGAACGGTTACGAGAAAAGATTAGCAGGCAACATTAAATTAAGTCTTAAAACATTTTATAAACATATAAAGTGTAAGTGATTAGCTATGAAAAAAGTTGGGCCTATTAAGGACCCAAAGGGAAACCTTCATGTAGAGGCAGAGGGCATGGCTAAAGTATTAGATGAGCACTTTACAATTGTGTACACAAAGGAAGCAGCTGATGTGAAGGTTACACTAAAAGAGAGGAAAGTTAGGAATGGGATAGCAATAGATAGAGAGGACATACTAAAAAGATTAGCATTACTGAAAGTTGGTAAGTCACCTGGTCCAGATGGAATGCATTCTAGGTTGCTGAAAGAAGCAAAGGTAGAAATAGCAGAGGCATCGGTCACAATCTTTCAATCCTCATTGGATACAGGAGTAGTGCTGGAGGACTGGAGGGTAGCTAATGTTGTACCACTATTCAAGAAAGGGGAGAGGGATAAACCGGGAAACTACAGGCCAGTCAGCCTAATATCGGTGGTAGAGAAGTTATTGGAAACCATTATCAGGGACAAAATAAGCTTTCATTTGGAAAGGCATGGGTTAATCAAGGATAGCCAGTATTATGTCCGTGTGTAATTGAGACACGGGCTGCAGGAGTTGGTTACAACAGGTCTTTACTGAGTGGAGACAAACTGGAACTACTATGCAAAGTTACTACACAGGCTTATATACAGGGGTGGTCACTACTGGTACTGCAGTATACAGGGGCTGCAGAATATAGTTCCTTCTGCAAAGTACATACACTACAATTCCTCCCCTTTTAGCTAAACAGTACATAACATTCGATTAATAATTAAATAACATATTTACAATTACAGTTGCTAGATACATTAGCTGAAGTTAAGCAATTATAAGTTCAGTCTTTGAGGAGGCTTCCTGATTCTGTCTGGATAATGCCTCTTTGGGGTATCAGGTTCTTCTGGCAAAGTTGATTCGGGATCAACGTCGTTGTTTGGTTCGTCTGCTTCCAATATCACCGATTCTGAGGTAGATGCAATTGGTGCTTCGGTTTCATCACCAGGTGTATCGGATCGTGGTGTGGAATTGACGTTTTCCAGTGACTCTAGAATCTGGTCAGCATGGCGTCTTACAATGCTCTCTCCAACATCCACGGTATACATTAGGGGTCCTTGCCGTGTGCAGATCGTTCCTGGCTGCCATTTCTCTGTGCGGTAGTCCCGAGCCAAAACTAGTTGACCTATCTTAAAATTCCTGGTCGGCCTTTCATTCATATTCTGAAACTGCCTGTTCTCCACATCTCTGCTGATGTTTGGCTTAACCAAATCCAAGCGGCATCTTAGTCTTCGATTGAAGAACATCATGGCTGGAGGTTGGTTGGTAACCGCATGTGTCGCATTCCGGTAGGCAAACAAGAAGTTATCCACCTTGTGTTGTAGGGGTATGTCTTCATTACACATTGCCTTGATAGCCTTCTTGAATGTTTGAACGAACCTCTCAGCCAATCCATTGGTGGCTGGATGATATGGGGCGGATGTGTAATGCTTAACACCATTGTTCTTTAAGAACCTCCGGAACTCTTCAGACACAAACTGTGGTCCATTGTCGGAGCAAATCTGTTCAGGCAGCCCATTTCTGGCGAATATGGTTCGTAAGACTGTGATAGTTTTTTCTGTGGTGGTTGAGGACATTTTTATTACCTCTGGCCACTTTGAATTTGCATCCACCGCAATTAAAAACATCGAGTCCATAAATGGACCAGCAAAATCAATGTGCACCCTTTGCCATGGAGATGAGGGCTACTCCCATGGATGTAGAGGGGCTTGTGGTGGGGCGTTTTGGACCTTCTGGCATCCTGTAAAGCTCTTGGTCATCTCTTCGATTTCTCTATCGATTCCAGGCCACCACACAAACGCTCTGGCTAAGTTCTTCATTTTTACCCCTCCCAGATGACCCTCATGAAGCTCATTGAGCACTCTATCCTTCAATTTGGGTGGAATTACTACTCTGGATCCAAACATCAAGGTTCCTCTGCACACTGACAGCTATTCTCTTCTCGGCGAGAATGCTGGCAACAGTGGTTCGCCATGTGCTGGCCATCCCTTCACCGTTAAATCATAGACCCAGGAGAGTGTCGGGTCATTTCGTGTTTCCTTTTCTATGTTTGCATTCGTCACAGGTAGACATTCGACTATGGTCGAGTGGAATATCTCCACAGGATCCACTGCAGGTGCATCTTCCACCGTCGGCAACGGTAGGCGCAACAATCCATCAGCATTCCCATGCTGTTTAGTTCCTTTGTACTCGATGTCATATTGGTGTGCCCCTAGGAAAAGGGACCACCTCTGTAGCCATTGTGCTGTCATTATCGGGACATCCTTCTGAGGGTTGAAAATGGAGACAAGAGGTTGATGGTCAGTTAGTAGAGTAAATTTCTGACCGTGCAGGTAGTGATTGAACTTCTTCACCCCCCATACCAGGCTGAGGGCCTCTCTGTCAATCTGGGCGTAGTTACGCTCGGCTGAAGTTAACGAGCGTGACGCAAAAGCTATCGGCCTCTCTGAACCATCAAGGAATTTATGTGACAGTACCGCTCCAATGCCGTAGGGAGACGCATCACACACCAGTCTTATCGGTAGTGATGAGTTGTAGTGAGCCAATACTTCTCTTGAAGTGATTAGGTCTTTACTCTTCTGAAAGGCCCGCTTACATTCATCGCTCCATTTCCATGCTACTCCAGTTTCTAGTAGGGCGTTCAGTGGGTGCAGAATTGTGGACAAATTCGGCAAAAACTTATGGTAGTAATTCACCAATCCGAGGAATGACCTCAGTTGCGACACATTTTCAGGCGCTGGAGCCTTAACCACCGCTTCAATTTTGTCAGGGGACTTATGTAACCCCTCTTCATCAATCACGTGGCCACAATACGATATCTGTTTCTTAAAAAACTCGCACTTGGGGTGATTGGCTCGTAGCCCATGTTCTCTTAGTCTAGTGAGCACCTGCTCTAGGTTGGCAAAGTGTTCACTGTCATCTTCACCTGTCACTAGGATGTCATCCAAGTAACACTGAGTCCCCGGAATCCCTTGCAGGACTTGTTCCATCGCTCTTTGCCATATCGCCGGAGCTGATGCTACTCCGAATACCAGTTGATTATACTGGTAAAGACCTTTGTGAGTGTTTATCGTGAGATACTTCCTAGAGGATTCTTCAACCTCCATCTGCAAATATGCTTGTGCTAGGTCAATTTTTGTAAAACGCTTCCCTCCAGGTAGTGAGGCGAAAATATCTTCTATCCTCGGGAGAGGATATTGTACTGTGTGAAGGACTGGGTTCACCGTCACCTTGAAGTCCCCACAGATGCGAACCTTCCTTGGCTCCTCAGACTTATTGTTTAACGTTTTCTTCATGACAGGAACGATGGGTGTCGCCCACTCGATCCAGTCTACCTTAGATAACACGCCTGCATTCTCCAGATTCTCCAGCTCTGCCTCGACAGCTGGGCGAATTGCATACGGTACCGGTCTTGCTTTGAAAAACTTGGGAATTGCATTCTCTTCAATTTTTATCGAGGCGGTTACGCCTTTAAGAGTTCCCAGTTCTTGTTGAAATACCTCTTTGGCGTTAGCTAAGATTTTTGACAATTGTCCAGGTGTGACGTCGTCATCCTTTTTACCAGCCACCGTCAGTGCCTGAATGGAGTGCCAGTCTAAACTTATCTTTCTGATCCATTCATGTCCCAATAACGGTGGTCCACCATCTTGCAGTATGTACAGATACAATTTCTGTATTTCCTTGCCATTGTATTCGACAGGCACCCTTATTTTCCCTCTGGGGTATACTTTCTGCCCCGTATACGTCTTCAAGACAATGGATGTCTCTTTCAAGGGTATGTGTGAGAATAGCCGCTCGTAGTCTCGTCGATTCATGACGGTCAGGGCTGATCCTGTATCCAATTCCATTTTGACTTGGGACCCTGCTATCGTGAGGGTGACCCACATGGTTCGGTGATCCTCTTTTGCGATTACGTTGTGAAGTTTGAGACAGCTTAGTCTCTTGTTCCCGGATTCACTATCGCTCTTCTGGTCTTCGGAACTACTGTCCGTCATCTTTAGTACTTTCCTGTACTGTTCCTTAGTAGCCTTTTTGTTGTTGTTAGTCTTCTTCCCAGACCTGCAAACTCATGCAATGTGTCCCATCTTTCCGCATTGCCTGCATATTTTGTCCTTGGACCAGCAGTCCTTCTGGTCATGGGTTGTTCTGCCGCAGCGATAACATTTTTCAAATCCCCGTGTCATTTCGTGGGTGCCGTATTCCTGTGGCTTTTGCTGTATTTCCGCAGCTCCCCTTGCTGCTGCTTCGTACGATACTGCCACGCTGAAAGCCTTATCTAGCGTCAGCTCTTTCTCTGAGAGTAACCTCTTCTGGGTTCCTTCACTCAGGAGTCCACAGGCAAATTTGTCCCGTAGAGTATCTGTCAGTCCTGCTCCGAACTGGCAGTGCTTTGATAGCTTGCGTAGTTCTGTAAGGTAATCAGCATTGCTCTCATCTTTATGCTGATTTCTCCTGTGGAATTTAAATCTTTCTGCTATCAGCAGCGGTGTAGGATTTAGGTGTTCCTGTAGGATATCAACAATTTCATTAAAACTCTTCGCCATCGGTTTGGCTGGAGTGATCAGGTTCCGCAATAAGCCGTACGTTCTTGCGCCCATTAAGTTTAGTAGTACCGATGCCTTTTTCTCATCGGCTACTTCGTTTGCCTTGCAATATACTTCAACTCTTTCCACATAAATGGTCCAGTCTTCTATTGCATTATCGAAGGCAGTGATATTGCCAGTCTTCGGCATCTTGGAAATCTAAGAAGGCGCCTCCCGCGCTTTGCCTTCTTCCCCGATTTAACAAAATGGCACCTCCCGCACTTTACCTTCTTCCCTGCTGGATTAAGATGGCGCCTCCCGCGCTTTCCGTCTTCTCCGCTGCTGCTAGCGCTGTTGCTGGCGTTTTATGCCTTGATGGAGACGCCCTATGGTCTTCGCGCACTTCCCCCCGCGCTGCTGCTAACGCCGCTCTCCGCGGTTCCCGTGGCAAACTGCAGCTCCTCGCGGCTTTCTGCGCTTGTAATTTCTTTTATTTCCCCGTCATCAGAGCAACCCTACGGGACACTTTCCTCCCTCTTCTCGGGTCTGTACGCTGCCCGGCTTCGTAGCATCGGCCGCGCCCTGTGTGCTCCACCCTCTCTCTCTCTCTCCTCTTCCCGACAACGCTGCTCGGCCCCGTTGAAAAGCCACCCGATCGAGCTCTAGCCCGCCGCAGCCCAGGAAGGATCAGTGTACTACCTGCCACCAGCCCGATTAGCTGGAACACCATAGACAGGATAACCAAGCCCCGCTCTCGACAGCCTCTCCTGCAAATTTTCAACTCTGATGAATCAGAGGCGGTTGCCCACGGTCGACGCCCGTTTCTTCTGTTTGTTTTTTTTTTCTTTCTTCCTTCTGGCCTCGACCTCTAACAACTTCGCTTCAGGGATGGATCCCCATGAGGTGGTGCAGAACTGTAGGTAAGTTCGGATCTGCTCGTCACCAGTATTATGTCCGTGTGTAATTGAGACACGGACTGCAGGAGTTGGTTACAACAGGTCTTTACTGAGTGGAGACAAACTGGAACTACTATGCAAAGTTACTACACAGGCTTATATACAGGGGTGGTCACTACTGGTACTGCAGTATACAGGGGCTGCAGAATATAGTTCCTTCTGCAAAGTACATACACTACAGCCAGCGTGGATTTGCTAAAGGCAAACAGTGTCTGACTAACATAATTGAATTATTTGATGAGGTAACAGAAATGGTTGATCAAGGTAATGCAGTAGATGTTGTAAAAATGGACTTTCAGAGAGCATTCACAAAGTGCCACACAGGAGGCTTGTTAAGAAGATGGAAGCCCTTACAATTAAGGGGAAAGTGGCGGTATGGATACGGAATTGACTCCTTGACAGGAAGCGGAGGGTGGTGGTGGATGGATGTTTTTCAGACTGGGAGGTGGTTTGTAGTGGTGTTCCCCAATGGGTTCATTGTTCTTTTCAGCTTTTATAAATGACCTAGACTCAGGTGTAGGGGGCAGCATTATAAAGTTTGCAGATGATATGGAACTTAATAAATAGTGATGAGGATAGTTGTAGACTTCAGGATGACATAGGCAGGATGGTGAAATGGGCAGAAGCATGGCAGATGGAGTTCAATGCGGAGAAGTGTGAGGACTAATATGGAAAGACAGTATACTATAAATGGCACGATTTTGAAAAGTGTAGATGAGCAGAGAGACCTTGGTGTCCATATACACAAATCCTTAAAGGTGGCAGGGCAAGTTGATGAGGTGAGTAAATAAGCATATGGGTTACTTGGATTTATAAATACAGGAATAGAATATAAAAGCAAAGAGATCACGCTAGAACTTTATAAATGACTGGTTAGGCCTCAGCTGGAGTATTGTGGACAATTCTGGGCCCCACACTTGAGGAAAGATGTAACGGTCTTAGAAAGGGTACAGAGGAGGTTTACCAGGATGTTACCAGGGATGAGGGACTTCAGTTATGAGGAGAGGTTGGAAAAGTTCGGACTGTTCTCCTTGGAACAGAGAAGGTGACGAGGTGACCTGATAGAGGTTTTCAAGATGATGAGAGGTTTTGATAGAGTAAATAGAGAAAAACTATTCCCTCTGGCGAGTGGGTCAATAACCAGAGGTCACTGATTTAAAATCATTGGAAAAAGATCTAGAGGAGAGATGAGGAGAATTTTTTCACTCAGAGAGTTGTCGGGCTCTGGAATGCTCTACCTGAAAAGGTGCTGGAAGCTGATTCCATAAATAATTTTGGTGTGGCGATGCCGGAGTTGGACTGGGGTGGACAAATGTAAGAAGTCACACAACACCAGGCTATAGTCCAACAGCTTTATTTGAAATCACAAGCTTTCGGAGCGCTGCTCCTTCGTCAGGTGGAGTGGAGAAATGCATAAAGACACAGCTTATATAGTCAGAGAATCATGTCAGATGTTTACAGGTAATGTTTCCAACTGCCATTTATCACACCTCGGCAGAGAGATAATCACAGCAATCAAAGGTGTGAATGGTGTCCAAACAGGTCAGTCAGGAAAACATTACATCAAAGAACAATGAGGTGGGGTCACAAGGGGTCAAATATTGCAGATGCTGGGGTCTGTATGAAAAACAAAAAAACAGACAAAAAACATTTTTTTTGCTGGAAATCACAGCAGGTCCGGCCGCATCTGTGTAGAGAGAACAAGCCAATGTCAACTCGAGTCTGGATGACCCTGCGTCAGGTGGGGTTACATGTAGCGTGACATGAACCCAAGATCTCGGTTGAGGCCGTCCTCATGGGTGCGGAACTTGGCTATCAGTTTCTGCTCGACGATTTTGCGTTGTCGTGTGTCTCGAAGGCCACCTTGGAGAATGCTTACCCGAAGATCGGAGGCTGAATGTCCTTGACTGCTGAAGTGTTCCCCGACTGGGAGGGAACACTCCTGCCTGGTGATTGTTGCGCGGTGTCCGTTCATCCGTTGTCGCAGTGTCTGCATGGTCTCGCCGATGTACCATGCTCCGGGGCATCCTTTCCTGCAATGTATGAGGTAGACAACGTTGGCCGAGTCACATGAGTATGTACCATGTACCTGGTGGGTGGTGTCCTCACGTGTGATGATGGTATCTGTGTTGATGATCTGGCATGTCTTGCAGAGGTTGCTGTGGCAGGGTTGTGTGGTGTCATGGTCGCTGTTCTCCTGAAAGCTGGGTAATTTGCTGCGAACGATGGTCTGTTTGAGGTTAGGTGGCTGTTTGAAAGCGAGTAGTGGAGGTGTGGGGATGGCCTTAGCGAGGTGTTCGTCGTCATCAATGACATGTTGAAGGCTGCGAAGAACATGGCGTAGTTTCTCCGCTCCGGGGAAGTACTAGATGACGAAGGGTACTCTGTTGGTTGTGTCCCGTGTTTGTCTTCTGAGGAGGTCTATGCGATTTTTCGCTGTGGCCCGTCGGAACTGTCGATCAACGAGTCGAGCGTCATATCCCGTTCTTACAAGGGCGTCTTTCAGTGTCTGTAGGTGTCCATCGCGTTCCTCCTCGTCTGAGCAGATCCTGTGTATTCGTAGGGCTTGTCCATAGGGGATGGCTTCTTTAACGTGGTTGGGGTGGAAGCTGGAGAAGTGAAGCATCGTGAGGTTGTCTGTGGGCTTGCGGTGGAGTGAAGTGCTGAGGTGTCCGTCTTTGATGGAGATTCGTGTGTCCAGGAATGAAACCGATTCTGAGGAGTAGTCCATGGTGAGTTTGATGGTGGGATGGAACTTGTTGATGTTATCGTGTAGTCTTTTCAGTGATTCTTCGCCGTGGGTCCATAGGAAGAAAATGTCGTCAATGTATCTGGTGTATAGCGTTGGTTGGAGATCCTGTGCAGCGAAGAAGTCTTGCTCGAACTTGTGCATGAAGATGTTTGCGTATTGGGGTGCGAATTTGGTCCCCATGGCTGTTCCGTGTGTTTGGGTAAAGAACTGGTTGTCGAAGGTGAAGACATTGTGGTCAAGGATGAAGCGGATGAGTTGTAGGATGGCGTCTGGTGATTGGCTGTTGTTGGTGTTGAGTACTGAGGCTGTCGCAGCGATGCCGTCATCGTCTACACAGATGCGGCCGGACCTGCTGTGATTTCCAGCAAAAAAAATGTTTTTTGTCTGTTTTTTTGTTTTTCATACAGACCCCAGTATCTGCAATATTTGACCCCTTGTGACCCCGCCTCATTGTTCTTTGATGTAATGTTTTCCTGACTGACCTGTTTGGACACCATTCACACCTTTGATTGCTGTGATTATCTCTCTGCCGAGGTGTGATAAATGGCAGTTGGAAACATTACCTGTAAACATCTGACATGATTCTCTGACTATATAAGCTGTGTCTTTATGCATTTCTCCACTTCACCTGAAGAAGGAGCAGCGCTCCGAAAGCTTGTGATTTCAAATAAAGCTGTTGGACTATAACCTGGTGTTGTGTGACTTCTTACATGAATAATTTTAAGAGGGAGTTGGGCAGGTACCGGAGGATGAGGAACACACAGGGTTACGGACAGAAGGCGAGAATGTGGGACAGAGCCCGACTGCTCTTTCAAAGAGCCAGCACAGGCACGATGGGCTGAATGGCCTCCTTCTGCGCTGTAAGTTTCTATTATTCTATGATTTTATGAAATTTTGAGGACAGGTTGCATAAACTTAGTTTGCATTCCCTTGAGTTTAGAAGATCGAGTTGTGATCTAATCGAGGTGTATAAAACGATAAAGGGATTCGATAGGTTCGATACAGAGAAACGATTTCCTCAGATGGGGAATTCCAGAACAAGAGGGCACCATGGTAAAATTAAAGCCAGGCCACTCAGGAGCGAAATCAGGAAGCAGCTTTTCACAAAAAGGGGAGTAGAAATCTGGAATTCTCTCCCCCAAAAGGCTGTGGATGCTGGGCCAATTGAATTTTTCAAGGCTGAGATTGATAGGTTTTTCTTAGGTAACGGTATTAAATGTTATGGAGCTAAGGTGGGTAAATGGAGTTGAGGTACAGATCAGCCATGATCTAATTGAATGGGACAGCAGGATCGAGGACCTACGCCTATTTTCCTTCGTGTCAGCATATATGACAGCCTGCGCCCACTAAAATCACCTATTCTTTTCTGGTTACAGTAATTATTTCAAAGTAGCACTCTTTATCCTTTTACTTTCCAACGACAAGATACCTTATCATGAATGTGCTGTCCTACTCCTGCCAATGATGAGATAGCTCATCATATTTTCTGTGAACTGCCTGGGATTCTGTGACCTCTTTACCGTAGGTGGTAAATCAACACACACAGATTTGTTGAGCAAGCCAACTTGGGTTTAAAGAGACGGACGTAATTGATTTAAACAACCTTGTGGTGTAAGATATTAGAGATTTAGGTTATACACTGCACCTCATTACAGTAGTACCCCTGATTTCCAATACAAAGTTCTCAAACAAAATGATCTGTTATTTAATTTGTAATGCGCCCACCCTCTCTATCCCTTATGAGTGGACATGTCAGATACAAATAAGTGTTGCTGCATTAAGAACATAAGAAATAGGAGCAAGAGTCGTCTATTTGGCCCTTCGAGCCTGCTCCGTCATTCAATAAGATCATGGCTGATCTTCTACCTCATCTCCACTTTCCTGCACTATCCCCATATCCCTTGATTCCCTTAATATTCAAAAATCTATCGACATTGACTTACCTGTTATTATAATGCTGCCACCACTACTGATCAACTTTTACCGTTACACTGTTTTATAACTGTGCAACATATTATGAGTGACGGTGGCATTCAAAAGGGAAGTGGGACTGCTACAAAGGTGGCCTGACATAGCAGGGAGAGGAGAGACCTGATTACGCTTTCATTATAGTGGAATCAGTATAAGGCAGGAATGATGGGGTACCTATCTAGAAGGGATTCTGAGAGCTTCCATCTCATTGCTTATACTGCAATATGGCTTAACAATTGGCTCTCAGTCGCAGTCCTTCTTTGAAAAATCAAATGGTTACAGAGGATTTTGACTCAATTCAATATCTTTTTGCTTCTTTCTGCTTTTCTGTTAATCTTAAGCAAACATTGAAACAAGAGACACTGATGGTGTCTTCTGGGAAATTGGCTGGCGTGAGTCTTGCAGTGTGAGAACTGAATTAACATCAGCAGATACAATCATTAACCCAGACTGCTACAGCAGTTGTCACTTCAGCAGCATAGGTTCATTCATCTCCCTGACACTATTGGATTCAGTAGCTCTTCCAAGTCAGTCCTCCCAATTATGTCACCCGCACTCATCATTTCAACACAATTATTTTAAATCAGTTGAAACAGACAGAGGGAAAAAAGAACTATAGGGGTAGAATTTCTACGAGGGTTCTCTCGATCGTCCAACTTAACTTCAGCGGAAGATCCATGGAAACCCCAGATTAAAACGGCGTAAATGGAGAAACCCCCCAGAAATGAATGGCGATTGAATTTAATAAACATTATTTTGATCTGTGATTTTTACAGTGACACAGATGTTTAACTGCAATTGGCATTGAGACATCCACTTGACTACACGATGCACTGTGAACAAACAAATAGATGGCAAAACACTTTCCAATGGCTGTGCTACATTAACTGTGCGATAAGCATATTTCTGGCATTATATTCGACTTGTATTCAAAAATTTACATTAATTATAATTAATAATGTGAAATTCTAAGCAATAAACAAGATTAATAATGTGGAAAAATGACTTTTGCACAAATTTCTTTTCCTATTTACTCATGGAATCAAATATATACTGGGCAGTGCGTGTCATCACGGAAAATCACAGTCAATCTCATAGCAACCGGCAGGTGTGTTACTGCCTTGGAATGCACCCCACCCTGTCTTATTTATACATAGGCAGAACTTGTGGGGTGGGTATTAGTCCATTTGAATCATTCACTTTTGCCGCTAGTGGAGATTACAATAGATAATGTTGGATCGCAGTCAGTCAGATCACTTGTTCTGTAGTATCTTGAAACTCTAAAGAAATATATTTAAAAGATAACATAGTAACATCAGCACAAGTACATAGATGATTTATTTTAATTATTTTTTTCAGTTTCTTTTTTCTCCTCATTGTCCCTCACACCATTTCTTGTGCAAGAGACTGAATGGCTGTGCTGCCTGCTGGCCTCAACTATATAAATGATGTCCTTGGTTTCAATCTCCGATTTTTCTTTCTGCCCATGAGGTACATACTAATTTCCATTCAGCATTGCCCATTATAACCTATTGAGTTCAGGAACTCACTTCATAAAAAGTTGCAGGCACTAATTGACCTCTCACTACTCTAGGGTGCAGCACATCGGCTCAGCATATGACTATTCTGACATAAAAGTAAACAATGCTTTTTTTTATTCCATCGAGTCACTCGATTTCTCCTCAGTACTTGTGATGTCGGAGTCATATGGTATCATCATCTGAGTTCATGAATGGGTGAACAATAACTTCCATTTATATAGTGCCTTTAACATAGTAAAGTGTTCCTAGGCGCTTCAAAGGAGCGTTATCAGGCATAATTTGACACTGAACCCCATAAGGAACTATTAGGACAGGTGAGCAAAAGCTTGGTCAAAGAGGTAGGTTTTTAGGAGCATCTGAAAGGAGGAGAGAGGTAGAGAGGTGAAAAGGATTAGGGAGGGAATTCCAGAGCTTAAGGCCTAGACAGCTGAAGGCACGGCCACCAATGGTGGGGCAAAGGAAATCAGGGATGCACAAGAGGCCAGAATTGGAGGAACGCAGTTTTCCCAGGCGGTTGTACGGCTGGAGGAGGTTATAGAGAAAGGGAGGGGCGAGGCCATGTAGAGATTTGAACACAAGGATAAGTATTTTAAATTTGAGGCGTTGCTGTACCGGGAGCCAATGTAGGTCAGCGAGCACAGGGGTGATGGGAGAATGGGACTTACTGCAGCTTAGGATACAGACAGCGGTGTTTTGGGTAAGCTCAAGTTTATGGAGGGTGGAAGATGGAAGGCCGGCCAGGAGAGCGTTGGACTAGTCAAGTCTGAAGGTAACAAATGCATGGATGAGGGTTTCAGCAACAGATGGACTGAGGGAGAGGCATAGACAGGCAATATTACAGAGGCAGAAGTAGGCAGTCATGGTGATGGAGAGGATAGGGGCTCGTAAGCTTAGCTCAGGGTCTAATAAAACGCCAAGGTTGTGAACAGGCTGGTTCAGAGAGTGGCCTGTGAGGGGGATGGAATCGGTGGCTAGGGAATAGAGTTGGTGGTGGGGATTGAAGACAATGGTTTCAGTCTTGCCAATATTTAACCCCTACTAGACCTTCACCAGTCACACTGTAAGCCAGTCGTGAGAAGGCACAAATCAACAGTGCAGGAAAGACTCCTCCTCCTCCCTTTGTGACACACTTTCTCTTGTTGGGGTTGATTGTGTATTTCTTCCCCCACCCCACCCCCCACCTCACTTCACCAAAGCAGAGCTTTGCTGCGTTAACGTATCACACCACTGCAGTTAACAAGTGTCAATTTATATAATTAAAGTGAGGGCACTTTTCTGTTGTAAATGAGTAGCACTGCAGTTAACTCTCTTCGCAAGATACCATTTTGAATGCCTTCTTTATGTTTTTAAAAAAAAGAGAGTGGGATACAGCCGTATATCAAATCAAATCAACTTTTATTGTCATTGTTAGTGCACAAGTGCAGTACAACGAAATGTAGGCTTGCGGCTCCCGAGAGTGTACATTTAGATTAAGACATTTAAACATTCAACATACATTTGGCTTGTAATACATTAACATAAACATAACCATAATAAAGTGCATTGGCAGATGTGCAGGCTTTAGAGTTTATTTGTGGAGTTCAGTAGGATGACAGCCCTGGGAAAGAAGCTGTTCCTAAATCTGGTCGTGCGGGTGCGAATGCATCTGTAGCGTCTCCCAGATGGCAGGAGGGTGAACAGACTGTGGCTGGGGTGGGTAGGGTCTTTGATGATGGACCGTGACCTCCGTAAACAGCGTTTCTGGTATATGTGCTCTATGGTCGGTAGCCGGGTGCCGGTAATGCGTTGGGCAGTTTTGACTACCCGCTGCAGGGCTTTCCGGTCATAGTAGCTACAGCTGCCATACCATACTGTGATACAGTTTGTCAGGATGCTCTCTATTGTGCAGCGGTAAAAGTTAGAGAGGATCAGGGGTGACAGGTTACATCCCTTCAGCCTCCTTAGGAAATATAGGCGCTGCTGGGCCTTCTTCACCAGAGAGGAGGTATTGAGGGACCAGGAGAGGTCTTCCGTGATGTGGACTCCGAGGAACTTAAAGCTGTCCACCCTTTCCACCACAGCCCCATTGATGTGGATGGGGGTGTGACTTCCGCCTTTAGACTTCCTGAAGTCCACAATGATTTCTTTGGTTTTCTTGATGTTAAGGGCCAGGTTGTTATCGGCGCACCACTTCACCTCCTCCCTGTAGGCTGACTCATCGTTGTTGGTGATCTGGCCTACTACCATGGTATCATCCGCAAACTTGATGATGGTGTTGGAACCATGAACAGCCACACAGTCGTGGGTGAAGAGGGAGTAGAGGAGGGGGCTCAGCACACATCCTTGTGGGGCCCCCGTGTTCAGGGTCAGTGGGGGGGAGGTGTGGTTACCTAATTTGACAGCCTGGGGTCTGTTTGTTAGGAAGTCCAGGGTCCAGTTGCAGAGGGAAGTGTTCAGGCCAAGAGTTTGGAGTTTGGTGGCCAGCTTGTTGGGGACGATAGTGTTGAATGCTGAGCTGTAGTCTATGAACAGCATTCTGATGTAGGTCTCTTTACCATCTAAGTGATTCAGTGCCGAGTGTAGAGCAGTTGTGATTGCATCCTTCGTTGATCTGTTTGCACGATAGGCAAACTGGTGTTGGTCAAGAGAGGCGGGAACACTGGCTTTGATGTGAGCCAGGACCAGTCTCTCGAAACACTTCATTATGATGGGTGTGAGTGCGACAGGTCGATAGTCGTCCAGGCACGTCACAGCCGTTTGTTTTGGCACAGGAATAATGGTAGCGGTAGGGACTACTGCCTGGGCCAATGACAGATTGAAGATGGCGGTGAAGACATCAGCCAGCTGATCAGCACATTCCTTGAGTACCCGTCCAGGGATGCTATCCGGTCCAGCAGCCTTTCGTGTGTTCACTCCGCGTAGAACACCCCTTACGTCGGAGGTCGACAGAGTGAGCACCTGGTCTTCCGGGGGTGGCAAGGCTTTGGTAGCCGGCTCCCTGTTGTCCCTGTCGAAGCGAGCGTAGAAGTTGTTAAGCTCCTCCGGAAGGGAGGCATCGCTAACCGGGGGGCTGGTGTTTTTGCCCTTGTAGTCAGTGATGGACTGGATGCCTTGCCACATGCGCCTGGGGTCCGAGTTGTTGTGGAAATGATCCTCTATCCGCAGTGTCTGTTTCCTTTTGGCAGTCCTGATACCCTTTTTTAGGTTGGTCCTAGCTGCACTGTAAGCTGCCGCGTCACCAGATTTAAATGCTGCGTCGCGTGCTTTCAACAGCGAGCGGACCTCTCCGTTCATCCAGGGTTTCTGGTTGGGGTATGTCCTGATATTTTTATGGGTCGTGACGACCTCGACGCAACTGTTAATGTAGAATAGCACTGTGGATGCGTATTCCTCGATGTCATTATGGGCAAACATGCCCCAATCAGTGCGTTCGAAGCAATCCTGAAGCTCCGAGACTGCCCCCTCTGGCCATACTTTCACTGATCTCACTGATGTTCTCACTCTTTTGATGAGCGGTTTGTATGCCGGGGCTAGAAACAGGGAGAGGTGGTCAGACTTCCCAAGGTGGGGGCAGGGAATGGCCTTATAAGCATCTACAATGCTCGTGTAGACTTGATCCAGTGTGTTCTCCCCTCTTGTGGGGCAGGAAACATTCTGGTGGAATTTTGGTAGTACAGTTTTTAGGTTTATGTGATTGAAGTCCCCCACGATGATAAAAGCTCTGTCTGGGTGCGCAGTTTGTTGTTCGTTGATGGCCCTGTAGAGGTCCTTCAGTGCTAGTTTGGCATTAGCGTGTGGTGGGATGTAGACCGCAGTGATGATAACAGCCGTGAATTCCCGAGGCAGGTAGAAGGGTCTGCACCTTACCATGAGGAATTCCAAATCAGCCGAGCAGGATCTATCGATTATGTCAGTGTTAGTGCACCAGGCATTGTTAGTGTAAATGCACAAACCGCCTCCCTTGCTCTTACCGGAGTCTGCAGTTCTGTCGGCGCGGAAGACCGTGCGTCCTTCTAGTTGGATGGTGGTGTCAGGGGTGCCGTTGTTCAACCAGGTCTCTGTGAAGATCATGGCGCAGCATTCCTTTGTCCTTTTCTGTGAGGAGAGATCAAGTTTGATCTCATCCATTTTGTTTTCTAGTGACCTGACGTTGGCCAGGAAAATACTTGGGAGGGAGGGTTTGTGTGGAGCCCTCTTCAGCCTGTTTTGGATACCGGCCCTCTTGCCCCGCTTCTGCTTGCGTTCCCTGCGCGGTCTGCGCCGACTTCCGGCTGGGGAAGGACGCCACGCTGGTCCCGGGGGTCGGGCGATGTCGGGAGGCAGATCGATGTTGCCGAGTGTGAGCCACACGCAGTCGGCCCCGATGTCGAGGAGCGTCTGCCGGCTGTACAGTAGGTCTGCCCTCAATTCCCGTATCAGCAGAGTCCAGAAGAGACTCAGAAGGAGGGTGAAAACGCTCAGTCTCGGGAGAGACAAAGCCGCTGTGTCCGTGTGCGCCGCCATTTTTTTTTCTCCGAGGACTACCATTTTCAAAAAGATAGATTTTAATGAGCCTAATGTAATCTCCTCCTCTCTCCTGAGAGAAGTGAGTTTATCACCCTACCATGCACTGCCTGGGGGGCAGGTTCAGTTTCAGCTGGATAAGAAGATGCAGTTGCCTTCAACTATCTGCAAATTACATGTGCAAGAGCTCACTAATTTCTACTTGCAATTAATTTATTTTAAATATTTTGTATTTTAACTAACAGCTGATGGATAATGAAAGTTACAGCATAACACTCCTTTCAGCAGCTGTTACTATCAGTGCCTGAGCTAACCGCTGTGTATTGGAATATAAATCCTAAGTGAGAAACACAAATGGCAAGTGTTTGTCAGGCTGATGTTATTTTGTTTCAGGGTGTGAGCAGGAGAAGCAGTAAGAAAGGAACATATGTCCGACCAAAGAAGTATAAGACTTATGACCTAAAGTAACACACGTTAATGCTCTCCCTTTCAAGGAAAACACTGGCTTCACCAAAAAAGACTCGCCCTTCACGACCACTGGACATCACAAAGCGCTTTATAGCCAATGAAATATTTTTGAAGTGGAGTCACTGTTGTAATGTAGGAAACGTGGCAGCCAATTTGTGCACAGCAAGGTCCCACAAACGGCAATGTGATAATGACCAGATAATCTGTTTTTGTTAGTTGAAGGATAAATATTGGCCCAGGACACCGGGGAGAACTCCCCTGCTCTTCTTCAAAATAGTGCCTTGGGATCTTTTATGTCCACCTGAGAGGGCAGACAGGGCCTCAGTTTAACGTCCCATCTGAAAGACGGCACCTTCGACAGTGCAGCACTCCCTCAGCACTGCACTCAGCCTCGCTTTATGTGCTCAAGTCCCTGGAGTGGGAATTAAACCCACAACCTTCTGTCTCAGAGGCGAGTGTGCTCCCAACTGAGCCACAGCTGATACTGGTGACATAGTGTGAATATTCCATCGAAACGTATTCAAGGTGTTGTATGCAGCATCAGATGCAAGTGTTTCAGCTGATTAAAAGTATTATAGTGAAATTCACTTAATAAAGGCCGGATCTCTACAATCCTAATACATGTGATACTAATAATAACACTTAGTGGGTACGGTAGCATAGTGGTTATGTTACTGAATCGTAATCATGAGGCCTGGACTAATGATCTGGTGATGCAAGTTCAAATCCCACCACAGGCAGGGGGGGAATTTAAATTCAATTAAATAAATCTTGAATTAAAAACTAGTATCAGTAATGGTGACCATGAAACTACTGGATTGTTGTAAAAAAAACATCTGGTTCACTAATGTCCTTTAGGGAAGGAAATCTGCCATCCTTACCTGGTCTGGCCTATATGTGACTCCAAACCCACAGCAATGTGGTTGACTCTTAACTGCCCTCTTCTCAAGGGCAATTAGGGACATCCCGTGAATGAAAAATAAAATACAGGGCCGTACTAAGGGAGTGCTACACTGCCAGAGGTGCTGTCCTTTGGGTGAGATGTTAAACCGAGGCACTGGCTGCTCTCAGGTGGATGTAAAAGATCCCATTGCATTATTTCAAAGAGGAGGGGAGTTTTCCGTGTGTCCTGGCCAATATTTATCCCTCATCCACCACTTTAAAAAACAGATGATCTGGTCATTAACACAATGCTGTTTGTGGGGTCTTGCTGCGCGTAAATTGGCTGCCGCCTTTGCTACATGACAACACTCCAAAAGTACTTCATTGGCTGCAAAAGGGTTTGGTGCGTCCCGAGGTCGTGAAAGGCGCTATATAAATGCAAGTCTTTAACTAAAATATTTACCATTTTGAATGGGTTAGGGGTGCAAACAAGTTGAGGTTACATCCATTGCACGGTTCAGGGGCGGACTGGCCTGTTGAGAAAGCGGGAGATGTCCCGAGTGACCCCTGTGAATTGGTTGCTATCTAATCGGCTCCTGCCTTTGTCCCCGGGGATCCCGCGGCTGGCGGGGAGCCGCTGTGCCGCCCCTGGGAGCGGCGCAACCCCCTGAAATGGGCTGGTGATTTCCCTGGTCTGTTCCAAATTTAGCGACTGAACCACCCAGGGAGCGAAATCCCAAATATATCCTCAGTTCTTCGGCTGCTTAAACATTGCACGCGTTCACGTCATGGAACACAGACGGTCATTTCCAATAAAGCAACTGCACGTTTCTCCACCTCCTTAAAACAGATACTGTGCGGTCCCATTGTCCCCGCCTCGAGTCTGTCAGCGGGAATTTCCCCACCCCCTGGCGCTTCAGTTTCTACATTCCTGCTTTAATATCTGCTTCAAACAAACGGCTCTTTGATCTCACTCTCCCTGCCCTCTGTCTTGAACTTTTACTGTCCATTTCTTTGTTGTGCCTTGCTCACAAGTATCATTTCCTACTCCGCGGCGTTTCTCTCTGTCCTTCCTTCTATTTGCATTGTGCCTCTTACTGTTTAGCTACCCGGGCTGTCTCTCTATTTACTGCCCTTCATTTTCTCAACAGAGCTGCTTCCTCCGGCTTTGCTCCCTGAGTTAACAAGCTGCTGCTTTCAACCCTCCCCGGGCTCCAGTACAGACCTTCATTCCGCCTGCAGAGGGCGACAGTTAGATGCGATTTGTGCTCACAGTCCCGTAAAACTGGGGGAATTTTGTTCTGCACTTTTCGAGTGGATCGTGTCTGGGCAAACCGCTCATTTCTGTTCGCCTGCTGTCTACGTATGGTTTCTAATCCTTGTCCGATAAATGTTATTTGTCCTATTGTACCTTGTGAGCCTGCCTTTCCTCCCCATTTCAGATGCTGAGGGATCTGCTGTGTATTCCCATCATTTTCTAATTTCCTTTTAATTTTCAGATTTTCTATTATTTCCTTCTAAATCCCTCACTACCTCCCGCGTCAAGGAAACAGGGCACAACCAAGCGATTAGATTGATTTATAAAGCTGTGTCTTAACGATCCAAAATGTATTGCAAGTAGCATTATTAGGAGTAAATGAGTAATTTAAGTCTCCGTATTCTGCTGCAAAGAATTGCGTACGAGCAGTCTGTACTTAACTAAGGTTAAGAGCAAAATTACATATGCAACACCTTTTCGAAGATACGAAACATTACAATCCTGATTCGGTGCACCATCTTCCGAGGGAGTTCTCTGCACTTTCCACAATAATGGTGCGCCCATCTGCTCCAATATTCTGCATAGCCTGTATCCATATCGGGCCAAGTGTGATATTAAACACATGCTCCGAGTTTATCCGAAGCAGGACCATTTAATCTCTGCAAGGAGGAAAGAAAATCTATGGAGTGAGTGGTAATACCTTTTTTAATATAAAAATTATCACATGAAACTATAGTCACCACAAGGCATATCTGCCTCGGTCGGAACAACGGGACTAAATTTGGCAATTGCCACATTTAAATTGCACGCAATCGTGACACTTTTTGTGTTACCGGTGCATGTGCGTGTCTACGGCGAGTCCTGGTGCACCATTATTGTGGAAAGTGCAGAGGAAAGATAAATGAAATGACCTGCTGAGTATTTCCAACATTTTCTGTTTTTTTATTCCCGAAAAACACTGGTCTGCGTCGCGTGGCGGAGGAGTGACGACTCACGCCGAACCCCCGGCTGGCGTGATTTGACAAGCCAGAACAGCCAATGGCGATCCGCAACGGCTCGGGTCCCGCTCAGCCAGTAGCCAATCGACACTTGGAAGGGGCGTAAACGGCAACACCGGGGGCCGCGGCCACATTCTCAATAGGCTGAGCCGGCAGCCAATCAGCGCCTGCGGACGACAAGCACCAGCGGCCGCCCCTCCCCTCCCCTCCCCTGTGCACTAGGAACACTCGGCTGTTCCAAAGCCACCCATGGTCCATATATGGAGAAGGCGTGGAGCAAATTGTTCCCCCGTCACTGGTGACAGCGCGATGTTATATTAGGAGGTGCGCAAACCCTAAGCAGAAACAGTTGTGGGCAGTTTGCAGTGCTAGCTAGGCAGGGAAGGAAGGAAGGAAGGGCGCAAGACAGATCCAAGGCTCTCCTTTTTTAGGGAAGAAGTCGGCGTTCCGCACCTCGCCTTCTACTTTTCCCACCGGCGATTATTTCTGTTTGCTGTTAACATTTTCAACCCAGCGAAGTTTTATATATTTTTTTAACCTCCCTCCAAATTCACGTCAATGAAGGAAAGAAGGCCAAGCCAGAAGCTTAATAAAAACGCGATGGATAATCAAACCGTGAAATGCAAAATAGTTGTGGTGGGAGATAGCCAATGTGGAAAAACCGCTTTGCTGCACGTTTTTGCCAAGGATTGTTTCCCAGAGGTATGCTACCGGATCTGATTTACTTAATGATTGTGTGTGTGATATTATTATTGCTCTTTCCAGTTATGATTATAATAAATGAGGATCCTACGCACCTTTTTGTCATGTTATTGTGTTTTTAACATTTACTAGCAGGTGCTGTTAATCTACTTTCATGTAACTGGTATTCGTTTTAAATGATTTAACTGCAGCTTTTTAATGACGACTTAATCTTTTGACAGCGGCTGTGTAATTGTTACATGCACGCTTGTTTTTAGCACTTTCTGCTTCTTGGACTGTTTTCCTTGTTTTAAAAAAAAAAAATCTGTACTTCAAAATCGCTCTGGTTCTTTGTGTTTAGAGCTATGTGCCCACCGTCTTCGAAAATTACACAGCCAGCTTTGAAATTGAAACACAAAGGATAGAACTGAGTCTCTGGGATACTTCAGGTAAGAAACATCCCAGCTCTTGGATTTAAAAAAAAAAAAAAAATCTTTATTTCCCCCCTTCCTCTCCCGGAGTTCGCATTGTGCGGCGGATGACGAGAGCTCCAGGAATGTTAGGCGCTGTACCGAGCATCTGGAACCCCTCTGTCGAATAAGCTGCGTTACTTGACCGGCAGAAACTTGGGGGATCAGCTCAGTAACACGCCGACCTACTAGCTTAAGAAACCAGTATAACAACAGAAAATGCTAGAAAAACTCAGCAGGTCAGGCAACATCTGTGGAGAGAAATTTGAGTTGACGTTTCGGGTCGAACCCTTCTTCAAAACTGGAAAGAAAAGATAGATCGGAGGCAGGGCTGCCAAAAAACCCAGTTTTTTTTTTAGTACGGTTCTTCTGGTTGAGATCGGGGTTTAGGAGACCGATGACATTCCAAGTACATTTTAAGTCCCAGTGGCCAAGGACGCGCTCTCGGCAAGAATATATTTATCTCCAATGAGGCTGGTTTTAGTGCATAGTTTGGGAATGGACACGGGCTGGTTTATTCCGCTAAAGGACGGCGCGGGTAATTGCACCAGTGTCCCTGGGCAGTCCAGGTCAGTGGGCAGGCAGATAGACCCAGGCTTTATTACTGGTTTACAAGCGAGAATTGTGTTTTTTTAAAAAATAAAGTACACCACACCGAGAAATCGGATGTTCCGAGCGTTATCCCACTGCCGTTGCCTTAAGGTTTTCCGATCAAAGGATTGGAACCGGGGAATGTGAAGTCAGGAGATTCTCTCGATTCGTTTCGGCGAAGGAGGATCTCTGGTTCAACCACAAAGTATTTATTTAAAGGCGATCTAACTTCGCTCAACACGGCGAGAGGGGTGGGTTAAATTGGGAGAAATGCCCCTTAATACCCTGGAGATTTCGTTAAGGGACTTAAATGTTTATATAAAGACATTTTGATGTCGTGTTCTTAAATGTAAACATGAACACGCTTACTGATGGATTTAATTGCATCTCAAATCACTGAAGTCAGTGACTGTCCGTTTACACCGTATTGTATTTGTTGGAGCTTCTTGTAAGCACTTGCTTAACATGACCGTGAATACCCGGGTAGGTGCGTTTCATGCAATAATTGTTATAACATTTTAGAAGAGAGTTGGAATCGACATCGATAGGATGGTCCAAAGTCCTCAGCTTGCGGTTTGGTAGAAACCGGTGTCTTTAAAAGACAGCATGTGCAAGCATTAAAGTACTGTGTTTAAAGGCACGTCAAGGACTGGAAGGTGGCCGAGGAGCTGAGATAACTGCCCCGATTGCTCCATCAAGGGAGTTTGATTGCTTGCAGAGGCTTGGTCATTCTTCAAATGGTTTCCATGTATGTGAGCTAACAGTGCTGGAATTTTTTCTTTCCAGACTGGTATTTCAGGAATTGCGTTGACAAGCCATAAAGACTGTCCGGAGCGTAAATCAGTCTCTTTACCAGCAGAGGCAGCGAGAGGACAATATCTCCTCCTATATAAATCAGTTGTCATTGTGTACTTTCTTTCTCTCCTCTCCAGAGAATGAGGCCCCACATAAGAGATGTTTGATAACTCCAGAAATCGTATTTACTCGACACTATTCCAAAGACACCAGCAACATTGTAAACAATACAATTCGTTCATTAAGAGGGGATAAGATTTCTGATTTTCCTCTTTGCCTCCCCCCCCCCGCCCCCCAACATTTTTTCTTAAGACTCCCACTGTGTGAACCCATTGCACTGGATTTCTTCTGTATAAAGTGATACTACTTTTTAAAATATGCCTATTAATATTGGGTATTGAAATTCAGACTAGTAATAAATTATATTTAAAGGGCAGACCGCTTCAAACTCCTATGATTAAATCTGTGATTGACTTCTTCGAACAGTCTCTTTGGTAAGTTAGGTGTAACTAAATTGGCAACTACATATCTGTTTCCATTTAATTAAAAAGTATCTAGCAATTAACTGTAGAGAGAGTTCAGAAAGACATTTGGCTAATGTCTTACAATAATGGGGCACCCTGGAGACTTGCAACTTAAAGCACTTAGCATTTTGAATTTTAGAATAAAATGAAGAAATGGACTGAATTAAAATGTTAAATTGAGTGTTTGCTTAGAATTTATTTTCCAATATTTTGAAAATATTGGAACACATATTAAAATATGGGGTGGATTTAAAATGCCGTTCTACTGGTTTAAAGCTAATTATATAATAGCCTCATCAAAGTGTTAGTTTTCTTTGAGGAGTGATGTGCTGGGAATATCAATGACTTGGGTATCCTTCAACTGCACGGAGTTCCGCCAGATAATTTTATTTAGTCCATAATTGGCTAAATTCTCTCGCTACTAACCTGATTTTTGGCTGAATCCTCTGTGGGTCACAGCGCTGGCCATCATGGGCCAGCTAATTACTTGTCCCTCTTAAATGTGCTGCTCCATTAAACTAGCAGTGTCATTCAAAACACAGTAAGCATTCCCTACTGAAGCAAGACAAAAGCTTTCAAACAGCTTTTGAAACCTTAGGTGGTTATTTTTAGCGCACTTGCTTAAGGCTTTCTAATACCAGAGCAATGGCTTTACCATGAGACTAGAATGTCCAGAATCGTGAGATTTCAGCATCCCTGCTTCTCAATTTCACATGAACACTGACAATGGATTGGTTGTTAATCAGAAGCTGTACCACTACATTTCAGAGGTCCAGCAGTGATCATATTATTCTGTCCTTTCTAAATGGACTTTTTTTCATGCAAATACATCTGGATTATGATTCATAGCTGGAAAATATCCTCCTCTGCATTGCAGTTATGCTCTTAATTAAATTATATTTGTTTAAAAAGTCTTAACCTAATGGCAACCCAAGGTACAACAGTCTCTTGAGTCTCAAATACTTGGGACAGTTTAATGTCTCTGGTCAGTGGGTGAAACAAAAGATTTCTAATTGGATTGCGCACAAATTGACAATATAGATGATTCCATTACAAGATTCTTGAGCTATTCTTGCTTACAGCCTTTAAGGAACTGATCTCACTATTTCTTACAGATAAGGTGCCACACTTTGCAAGCATTGCGTTACCACTTTATTGCTGAAAAAGTATACAGTTGATGAAAGATTTACTAGCAATACTTGAATCTTGGAGCACATGGTTAACTTTTTTACTCCTGGAAACTATAGTGAAATTCTCTATGAATGTCCCTAAGATTTCAAATGGTGTATGTGTGTGGAGTGGTGCATGTTAGTCATACTGAAGAGTGTCAGGATGATATTGCAAAACATACGAAGCTTATCTAGCAACCCAAATGGTTTGTCCTTTTTTTGTTTGTGTGTGTAATGTTATTGGAAAATGTAGTGATGGTTTTAGAAATAAGACTTTGGCCAGATGATTGAAAATAAGTAATAGCCTTATGCATAGCCGCCTTGATATTGGTACTACAGCAAGAATTGGTATTTACATTTAGAACTCTATCGGCCTGGTGCAGTACATTGTAAGTACGAAGGGCATTCAGTTTGTTGGCAGCAGCTAATTACCTTTGGGACAGAAGTTCTGAGATTCTGTGCATTGTGAAGATAAACTTATCTTGCAGACAGAGTGCAGTTGTTTGGGCCTAGTTAAGACAAGATAAATGATCAATGAAATGGTGACCCAAATCAATATTCTCTTATCCAGTCCTCTACAAGAAGATAGTTGAAGAACACATGATCCATATCCGATCTTATCTTGAATGGGGTGACTGCTCTGTAGACAATGGGGTCTGCTGAAGATTCTTTGATCTTCAATACCCTGTAGTAATTAGCCAGTGTGTATAGCATCAGACTTTTTAATTTTAACTGCTTGAATTAATGTTTTCATGTCCCTTTGTAAATGGATTACAGTAAAATAATGTGCATAATGCCTGCATGATAGCTCAAGGTAGTTTGGAAACCTTAAATACTTGATAGTTTATAGCTGTCACAGAAACCCCGCAGTGCAGATAGAGGCCATTTCGGCCCATTGAGCCTGCACCGACACATATCCCACCCGATCCCTGTAACCCCTACACCAACACATATCCCACCCTATCCCCATAACCCCACGTATTTAATCCCCCTAACACTAAGGGTCAATTTATCATAGCCAATCAACCTAACCCGCACATCATTGGACTGTGGGAGGAAACTGGAGCACCCGGAGAAAACCCACGCAAACACTGGGAGAATGTGCAAACTCCACACACAGTCACCCGAGGCCGGATTCGAACCCGGGTCCCTGGCGCTGTGAGGCAACAGTGCTAACCACTATGCCACCCTGTTCATCAATATTGGTTCATGGTTTTCCATAGGGAGCAGATTCTTGGGCTTATTTGCCTCCCTTGAACTATAGCTGCTGTACTGACAGCATTTCATTCAAACCAGGTTGAATGAATTGGTTGTGGAAGGCTTGTGCATTGTTGACTAGCCACATTGGGTTCATGACTGAGGCTGGTTATCAAATAGCACCCATACACCAATGGATTTTCCTGCAAAAGTTGAGATGAGATTGTTGTATCAGTATACTAGCATGAATTTCATGTTACAACTGAAGCTCAGGCCAGATATGAAGTTGAATTCAGTTCTATTGAAGACATTCAGTTCTATTATGGACAGTAAGCCCCCAGTGACATGGTATGGTCCTATTTCAGTGTGGCGCTCTAATCTTGGACTGAAGATATTTATTGATAGCCCAGCCTGTGTGGGCTGCTAGGCTGTGGAGTTTAAAGCATTGCACATCCACACATGTGCACACACACATGTACAGTTAGTGAAATTTCAAAATGCCCATCTATAAATTTTATATTCGGTTTTCCTCACCAACTCGTCATTGCTTAGCTATTTTCTAGGCATAATTGATACTTGATGGTTCACGAGTCAGTATCTAACTAGTGCTTCTCGTGTTTTAAGATGTGTGGGGGAGGAGATTTTTTTGAACAATTTTCACTGAAGTCCTTGTAGAATTACCAGGTGTGATGAACCTTAAGCTTCCAATTATGCTACAACATATTACAGAACTGAACTGCTGCACTGCATTGTGTTGCCATGTTTACACAAAGAGTATCTCACATCATGATTCCTCTTTTGATCTTCAGTGAATTTTTTCATCCCCCTCCCCAGCTTAGCTTTAACAACTGCATAAATGTTGTTCAGTTCCTTCAGACCTGTAACTTGATTAAACACAACCCAGTCGCTTCCTTGCAGCTGCAGATATATTGCCTTTCACTAGTTTGAACCTCACCCATGCCCCTTCATCCGACTGCAAGAGTTTAGCTTGAAGCTCGATGGTGACAAAAGACGCAGTGAGAGATTATAAAGTATTAGTGGATTATTGAGTCCCCCACTTTATTTCCTCACTAAAAGCACTTCCAGCAGCCATGTGCAACCGTGTTAAATGTTATTCTCAGGTGATCAGTATGAGAGATCAGGCAATATTTTCATTGTATTGTTTAATTTCACACGGGAACATCTGTGAAGCTTCAAAGTAAATTAGCTTTTGGTTCACTGGGGGAATTCTAATTGTGCCGTATATGCAGCTGGAAGGATTGAATTAATTACTGAATTATAAAGATGGTCTGTGAAATGCATTATCCTATCTAGTTCAGTGTTTAAATGTAAGTATTGCATGAGAGTGCAGAATATGTGAAATGAGATCTGTGTCTCTAGATCATGTATTGCCCACTCTTTTAAAATTGTGATTTTTTTTTTTTTTAAAGAAAATGTTAAGTATAGGATCTCCCTTTAGTTCTAATGCAGGTGGTTGATACCGGAGTGCTCACCCAGATCTGTGTATCGGGACTGGTTGGTAATCTGAACTAAAACCATATTAGTGTTGTAAGAGGGGAGCCAATTTAAAGTGGTTAAGAGTAGCTGCAAGAATTGTATGATCTGGGTGGAACTCTGGAATGCCCACTGGTACTGACCTCTCAATAGTATGTTGTAATGCTCGTTCCCTTAAAAATGGATATTGAGCTGGATTCTGAGATTCCAGATCAGTGGTACTCTGTTTTTATTTGAGTGATCTGAACACTTGCCAAATTCCACTCGAGTGTAGAAGGAGATTTTTGTGGTCCGTGCCTGTTTAGTTCCCATGGCATTCTGAACTCCGGAATGTGGCTCTTTCTTTGCTCATGCTCCCATATACCAGTGACAATACACAATACAACAGAAGCCCCATTCTGAACAGGCCAGTCAGACAGCACTAAAGACTTGCCACTAATCCACTGAAGACTACAGGAAAGTTAAGCATTTGGTAAGATTGGGAAGATGAGACTGAATTTTAAAAGTAATAAATAAAATAATTGAACCAATCCATTGAGCTAGACTGACTCGCCAACTGAATGAGGACTCTACCACTGCATGCGTCAGATCCTGAGTCCAGTTGGTTTGATTGATGGATGTTACAATTCTAAGCTACAGTGTAGAGAGCAGTGTTATTTGTCAGGAAGCAAATGGAAAATCCTGTAAAATGGAAAGACAGAGCAGTCAGACACTCCTGTCAGCAGCTAATAACTTGCCTCTCATTTTAATGTGGTTTCTAAGCCCAATGCACTAAGCCGATCCTTTGTGCTGAAGTGATCATTCTGCATTCAATGGCTAATGCTAGCCTTTCAGAGCTTGACTTCACTTGTGATTTTAATCTTTCATTCTTCGCCCACGCCCAGTCCTTCGACAAATGGCAATGGTGATACTAGAGTCAATTCCTGTTATAAATTTAATGTAATAACTTTATTGGGCGCAGGTTAAAATGTGCTCAGCCATATTATGAAATAGTGCAGTTTTGACCATCCAGGCACAGATTTCATGCAGTGTTTACAAGATATCCACAAAATTGGGAGCTGAAATTATTGGTTTAATAGGAATAAAGGCAGTGGTTAATGGAACCAATTTTCAAAATTAATTCTAGTAAAAATAATTCATTATCAGATATGTGGCAAACTACAATTAGAATGGACTCTTCAGTAGGCCATTCTGTGCTATAAGTGGCTGTATGGGCGCTGGGTTATGCTAGCTGCAAATCAGTGGATCCTGGGAGGGTTGCCAGCAAGACTACGGCCCATGAACCTGTTTTAATCCAGTTTCTTAGGCTGCCAGGCTTTGCAGTGCCTCCTTCTCACTCATTACTCATCAGACCTGATGTAATGAACACGTTGCTGCAAATTACAATTGGAATGGACTCTTTACAGTAGAAGGCCATTCTGTTCTATAAGGTCACTCTGGTTGTTTGTACAGTACCTAAAGCAAGGGAAAACCATCTTTATTATATTGTCCATTTTTTGGGGAGGGGAAAAACATATCCAGCTATTAATTGTAACAAATATATGTACTTGAATGTGATTTTCTCATTTTAGTTACTACAGAGTACTTTATTTTTAGCCATTTTTGCCTAATAAAGACTCTGTGGTAGCACTCTTTCCTCTAAGTCAAACCTACTCCAGAGACTTCACACAATCTAGGTTGACACTTCAGTGCAGTACTGAGGGAATGTTAACACTGTCGGAGGTGAAGAAAGAGATGTTATACCAATAACCAACTCTCATTTATGTAGTGCCTTTAACATCACGTCTTTAACATAGTAAAACATCCCAAGGTGCTTCACAGGAGTGTTATCAAACATTTTGACACCAAGACACGAGATATTAGGACAAGCGAGAGGTGTGTTTTAAGGAGGAGAGAGAACTGGAGAAGTTTACGGAGGGAATTCTAGAGCTCTGGGCCTAGACTGCTGAACGCACGGCCACCAATGGTGGAACGATTAAAATCGGGGATGTGCTCGAGGCCAGAATTGTAGGAGCATCGAGATCGCTGCGGGTTGTAGGGCTGGAGGAAGTTAGAGATAGGGAGGGGTTAGGCCATGGAGGAATTTGAAAACCAGGATGAGAATTTTAAAATTGACGTGTTGTCGGATCAAGAGCCAATGTAGGCCAGAAAGCACCGGGGCGATGGGTGAATGGGACATGGTGCGAGTTAGGATATGGACAGCAGAGTTTTGAATGGGCTCAAGTTTATGGAAGATGGGAGGCTGGCCAGGAGAGCATTGGAATAGTCAAGTCTAGAGGTAACAAAGGTATAGATGAGGCCTTCCCTGCCAGCTCAGATGGATGTAAATTGTGCTATCCAATGAAGAGCAAGGGAGATCGTCTGGTGTCCTGGTCAACGTGTATCCACCGGACAACATCACTAAAACAGATGATCTGATTATCTCATTATTGTTTGTCAGATCATGCTGTGCAGAAATTGGCTGCCATGTTTGTCTACATTGCAACTAGCTTGTCAACTCTGGTTGGCGGTATTCCTGGAGGTTTGATCACGTGATATCTGGCCACGTGTGATGTCTGCAAACATTACTGCATTTACCTTTATAAAGGTTAGGTCCCTGTAGTTAAGTATCTTTGCTCGTGGTTTCCTGCCGGCAGCTGTTGTGCAAGAAGCTCCAAGAATCAGGAGGTGGGGAATGAGGGAAAACTAAAGGTATGGGGGGAGGGGGAAGAGGGAGAGGTGACTGTCACCAAGCTGGAGGCTTCTCCATGGCAGCAGCTGTTGACGTCAGAGTGCGGGGATGGGCCACTGCTACGGTGAGTTTAGGCCACAGTTCTTCCGGGCTGCTAGCAGCAATGCCTGGGTGATTCATGCCCCATTCCAAGGAGTCTCCCGGGCAATCCGGGAGGGTTAGCAACTCTAATATTTCAAAAGTACTTCATTGGCTGTGATATGCTTTGGAAGCTCGTGAAGATGTGTATAAGGCGCTATATAAATGCAAGTACTTCTTTATTTGTATTTTAGTGCCATAACACTGGAGTTGTCATTCAAGTGGCATGAATTTGAAGGGCTGTCATTAGTGTATTTGAACATATGCCGATTAAATATACTGAAGACTCTCTGGTGTTTAACTAATGCATTTATTTTTTTGACATATCTGTTTTACGGTAATGAGTGTTAACAGTTTCTGTCTTGCCAGCCTTGAGGATCCAAATTACATTCTTCCCCTGAGCTGTCTGCATGTTTTTTTTTTAAATGCTGTGCCTGAAATGAGCTACCAGGGGAATTCTACGGTTTCATATTTAAGGGGTGTTCAACTGAAGAATGCCAGATTGGGGCAGATGAGACTTTGCTTGTTATGCTGCAGTTTAATGTATGTGCTTTGCGCAAAGAATGTTGTACCACTAACAGTTTGGGTTTGTTTTCTGTCCAGGATCTCCCTACTACGATAATGTCCGACCGCTTTCCTACCCAGATTCTGATGCTGTTTTGATTTGTTTCGATATAAGTCGCCCGGAGACCCTTGACAGTGTGCTTAAGAAGGTAGGTGCACCAAAAAGCCTATTTCTTTTTAACACACGCAATGTTTAATTGTGATTAGAGTGAGAAATTAATTGGCAGAAAGGGGCATTGTTTTATCCCATAATGTAGTTGTCATAAAGTGTAGAGGAACCAAACTCTCACTACTGTTTCCTAAGTGGAGTTATAGCCCAGAGCGGAACACCTCAACCACCTTCACTTGAAAAACACTCGGTTGACCATTTTGTTTTCTCCTTACTTTTGTTCAGCAAATTAGTCCTGCTATGTTTACAGTGAAAACCCACCTTTTTTGAATCCTACTTGGCATTGTTTATTGGATATTGTACTGGCAAGTCAAACAGTTTCTGAAAGCATGTAGAGAACATATAGTACTGCCTTTTTTGAAGCTGAAACAAATGCATTCACCAAAGGAAGTCCTTGCTGTATAATTTCTGCACTGACATCCTGACTTGCCTGTTCCCATGAAGTCATAGATTGTGTGGCTGGCACTCCCCGGAAATGAAGTTCGCCACCGTGGAACGTGCTGACATAATTGGAGTGGAACTTTCAACACAACAGTGTCTGCCTTGAAGCTATCAAATAATCGTTTGGAAGCATAAAGCAGTGGAATAAGAAATATTAAGAGTTCTGAAGGAAGATGCATGCATTTGAGTATGCTAGAATTCTTCACAATGAATACTGTGCCCAAAGGCATTTTCTTGCTTGCCTGCTTTAACAATTTAGGTGCTGGTGTTGATGGGTTTTGACTCTTGTATTCTACATTTATGAATCTGTTTCAGTATCCTATTACAATCTCCATGCAGTCCATCGCAAGCTGTCAACTGCCCTTTTTAAAATGAAATCAAGAGGGATAACAAACTAAAGTGGATGCAAGCAAAAATCAATGAATCTACAATCTGCTTTCTTCCAGTAACCTAGATTAAATTTAACTGCAGCAAACATCACTGCAAACACAACAACCTTCTGTTCAGGTTATTGTGGTAAGAAGGCAGCTGTACCTTCTTTTAATAAACCTTCGAAGAATAGCTTTGTGTACATTGCTTTGAATTCTTGCTGCTGGAGGGGCTCGCGTTTGTTTGCAGTCTGGAGTACAGCTGTGAATTTTGACTCATTGCCGCATGAGCTCAGTGTCTGAGTCACCGGGAAGACTCCAAATAGATAAGCAAAGCCGTGCATGCTGTGCCATGTCTGCCTGCCAGTCCTTAGCATGACTGCACAGGGAAAGTTGCGCGAGGGAGGTATTTGTTAGTCACCCTAATACAAAAAGAAAATACCGCAGATGCTGGAAATCTCAAATAAAAACAGAAAATGCTGGAGAAAGTCAGCAGGTCAGGCAGCATCTGTGAAGAGAGAAACAGAGTTAATATTTCAGGTCGATGACCTTTCGTCAGATGCTGCCTGACCTGCTGAGTTTCTCCAGCATGTTCTGTTTTTATTTAAGTCACATCCTGCAGGACATCTAACATCAGGATTGAGGGGCAGCTGGCCCACATTTTCAAGCGTTGTTAAAATCCTGTGGCTCTCAACTTACTTTCTCTGACTTTCAATTGTGATTTGCTGTGCAATGTTCCCAGTAATTTGGAATAATTTTGTCAGAGATGGAAAATAAATTCTACAGAAATGAATTTCTATAATCAGACATTGGGTAATTCCTTCCGCCCCCCCCCCCCCCCCCCCCCACAATCACAAGGGATTAAAGGCCAAAAAAGGTAGAAAGTATGATGTTTTAACAGCCTTCTCCCTTTGTAAAAGAGTGGCTGGTGACCTGCTGCCTCTCGATGGTACGGTCTGTTCTGCACATGTTTTCAGAAGCTGTTGTACATGCTGTTACTGTTCAGAACTGTTCTATCTTTGAACAGCTCTAAATAGAATTCAAAATGTTCTGTTCTCACAGGGTGACCTGCAGCCTCCACTCCCCTCCCACGTGCCATTTGTTCGTTTACCAATCCAAATGGCACAGAAACTAAAAACAAACATTTTGAGTTTTTTTTTCCTTTTGGTCTTTCACCTGCCCTTCAAGTGAAAGTCTTGATGCGAGACTGTTTTCTACCAACATGATCACATTTCATGTATATGACAAAAAGCAGTATCTTGTGTTTTTAGATTGATGCATACAGGCAGCAAGTAACACAACTCGTGTTTGTTTATTACCATGCTATCCCAGCTGGAGCTCGACCGGGTTGAGCGAAGTTCCTGTGTGCACTGTTTTAACCCGGCGACCCGTTACTTTGGTAGAATAGTACCTTCAGGAATTTAACGGCAGCCTATCCACCAGTGACGTAAAAATGGCACACTGAGGAATTTCAACCACCTAGTGATTGTTTTAAACTCCCTTCTTTTTGGTAAACTGTCCAATTGCAGTGTGGAAAATACTAACCCAATAGCTAATTCACTGGATTTAATTTACAATTCCGATCATGAACGCTGGTCATTTGTGTTAGGGCATCACATTTGGATCATATTAATAGGAACCATTTCTTGTTTAATCACTGATGTATAATCGTGACACTTGTATTTTTATACTTGGAATTTCCTTATTCCATCCCCTTCCACGGCCACTGTCTCAGGCTGAACCAGACTATTTGCAACCTCTGCGTCCTATTTGACCCGGAGCTGAGCTTCTGACCCTCTATCACAAAGACTGTCTACTTCCACCTCTAATATCTATCCCTGCTTCAGCTTTATCTTCTGCTGAAACCCACTTCCATGCTTTTGTTACTGCCAGACACAACTAGCTCAATACTCTCCTGGCCGGCCTCTCCACTTCCACCCTCTAAATTGAGCTCATCCAAAACTCTGCCTGTATCCTAACTTGCAACATGTCCTGCTCACCCCTGGGCTCACTGACTGACTTACATTTGCTTCCAGTCCAGCAGCGCCTCGATTTTTAAAAATTCCCACCCTTGTGCTCCAATCCCTCCTTGCCCCTTGCTATCTGTAACCTCCTCCAAGAACTCTCCCCAATGATTCCATCCCCCTTCACCACTTAACTCCAACTATCGAAACTACCTTTTACGCCTCTGGTGCCTTTGCCTCACCATTGGCGGCCATGCCTTCAGCCATCTAGGCCCTAAGCTCTAGAATTCCCTCTTTTTATCTCTCCTTTTTAAGATGCTCCTTAAAAACCTACCTCGTTGACCAAGCATTTAGTCACCTTCTACCTTCTTTGGCTCGGTGTCAATTTTGGTCTGATTACGCTCCTGTGGAGCGCCTTGGGCCGTTTTCCTAATTTAAAGGTGCTATATAAAGACACGTTGTTGAAATCTCACTAATGCATAGCTTTGAAATGTGCGCTTCCTGCAATTCAATTCCAGTCGCAGTAACAATGACAAAAAAAGCAGTCAGTCGTGACTCATCTGTAACGAGCACCCTAAACATTATAAATGTCACAAAGTTCATTAATCCAGCTGTGCATTGTTTCCAGTTTTGTGGTAAATGATTAAATGCAAATTGACGTAATTTGACTTGCCACAAGGCCTGCTTGGCACTCAGGCCAGTCTTGTCTTTTCTTCTCGAATGGTTTAAAGTACAGTAATTCATTGTTATATTATGGTAATCAACACTGAGCCAAACCATTGATATCCTCTACAATTAAACTACTTTTTACGCACTTTTGCTTAGAGAATATGATCCTAAGCGTTAACATGCTGCCTGTAGTCTTCTGTTGTTAAACAAAGAGCTATTTAAGCATAATTTAATATTTTTCTTAAAATGCATACTGCAATCACAAGCAGTGACTTTGAAAAGAAATGGACTTTAATTTCATATAAAGCCTCATTATCTTTGTTTCCTGTCTTTTCAGTGGAAAGGTGAGATCCAGGAATTCTGCCCGAACACAAAGACCTTGTTGGTTGGCTGCAAATCTGATCTGCGCACGGACCTGACGACCTTGGTGGAACTGTCCAATCACCGACAGAATCCGGTGTCCTATGATCAGGTATGTATTGATTTCCATTACTCAATGACGGCCATTGTGCTGGTACAAAGGAATGAGTGTCGATGGTGTGCTTCTCGTTCAAGCTTGCACTTGACCCAAGAGAAACAATGAACCCAGCATCATCGGTTCTAGCACACACACAGTTCTTTGAAACTGGGAGTTCCATGGAGCATGTGAGAGCTCGTGCGCACAATGTCACATGTCCATTGGTACTTTTGAGTTTCAGGGCGTTATCTAAATATCTCTATAAAAGAAAGACATTTATATGTACAGGTTTCCCATTAAACAATCTGAATAAACTGCTCTACTGAAGCACGGTGTCACGGCCATAGCAACACTGCCCTGAAGATGGGTAGTTGCTCATTACAAGAAACTTTGGTTTAACCGGAGGTTAACTGTCCGGAATGCTCGAGCCACCGGCAAAAATCAGGAGCCGTTTCGTTAGGGTTATTTTTCTTTTTGTTGCTTTTTTTTTTCACTAGTCAGGCTCTGCAAGGTCTCGCTGAAGCTGTTGCTGAGCTACAGAGACGCTTGCAAGTTATGGCCGACTGTTTAGAAGCTGTTGGCAACAGGGTTTGTTGCCAGATACGGAGTTCAAAAGCTCCGTATGTTTCAACATTAGCGCTGGTTTGTCCGGCAGTTTTGATGGGACGGCAACAGCTCGGTCCCGTCGGTGCCAGATATCACAAAGTTTCCTGTACATTTATAAAATTACATACCTGAATAAAGCCATGATGGCAGCACTAAGAAGACCATAGGTTGGGACCATAACCAGCCACGCCATGATGTTCGGAGCAGCCCACCTCACCCAGCTGCATAATTAAGCTTACTAGCGAACATCTGTGTTAGTAGGTAGGGCGAAGAAATGGCCACAATTACCCCAGTAAGTAAGGCAGGTTCAGCGTATGTAGTGGCATTATGATGCACACTGGCATCTTGCTGCAGTATATACTGAAACACTGCCCCAGTCCCCTTCCAGCATCAGACTAACTAGCTGAGAGGGTCTCATTGGAGGTGGAGCAGCTGAACCACAGTAAAGTTCATCTGCTTTTGTGCAGGTATTTTTGTACCAGTTAAATTCAGTGTAATATCCCAATATAACAACAGGAGGGGTGGCCCTGCAGCATTTGAATTGTTTTTTTAACATTCCAATCCTTTGGCAGCTCAGCTGCATCCGTGCCTGATGGCTTTCAAATTATAGCCACACATTACATCACAGCTGCAGAGTGGTGCTTCATCAGCATTACCGCATCTTAGTTTCATTTTTAGATCGGTTTAATGTTTACGTAGTCAGCGATCTCGGGTCTGCTACTGATGAAGATTGATAGCAGAAAAGAAAAACAATTTTTAATGGAACTAATCTGGGCATTTAATTCTCTACATTTTTTTTTGGTTGCCATTTTAACAGATTTGCATAAATTCTGGTCTATTTTAATGCAGTGAAATAGCATTAAAACATTTTTTTTTTGATGAATAGTATTAAATAGTGCACATAAGAATTTATGCACATTCATAAGATGCACTAAAAATAGCAGAGGGAATGAAACCCAATATTCTGTTCAAATGCATATATACTGTCCAAACTTGATTTTCATCGAGGGTAAAAATATTTCACTGCTCCTCCATGGTCAATTAAAGATGCTAGTTAATTCAATTCTCTCCACTCTAATGTCCTTCAAATAGACATGCTGCGGTGGTGGAGGGAGAAGCAAATTCCACTGCAGTAGCACATGGATAAGGGACGTTGAAAATATGTCTGAAAACCTGCTTAATGTGATATGGTCAATAATGCTTAAACATAATCTTCTCCTTGCAACATAGATCAGAACTTTTTATATAAAGAGTATTGTACTCGCGTGGGTGGTAGGTGGAACAAGGACAGAATCTCTTATTGGTCTCCATGCACAGTTGCAAAGCTATACATTCCTAGTATGTACTGCTACAAGATTCCTAATGTATGTTTGTAGGGCAATTCTTGAGGGTTTGTGGAAAGTGTGGGCTTGATGGCATGAATGACCTTCACTCATTCAGAGTATAAGCATTGATGGATACGTCAACTGCTTGAAATATTGAAAATGTTTCCTTTAACGTAATAGCCTCCCACTATAGCACTTTTATATATTATTCGCTGTTTACAGTTGCCCCTCTATAGACCCAAAACAAAAAAACTCCACATCATGAAATGACTGTAGAATGTGCTTTTTGATAGACACTTTATTGAGAAGGTTGACTGTACAACCTATTGTATCGATTTATTAAAAAGATTCCACTTTGATCCTAAATGAATTGGACACTGAGCTTCCAGCTGGGCTTTAAATGTAAAGACGTCCTTGTGGGCGTGCCATCGATCTATCACTTAATCCACAATTTGTTGTCTCTTCAGGGCACCAACATGGCCAAGCAGATTGGCGCGGCAACGTATATTGAGTGCTCATCGTTGTCATCAGAGAACAGCGTGAGAGACATTTTTCACGTGGCTACGCTGGCTTGCGTAAACAAGCCAAACAAAAACGTCAAACGCAACCAATCAAAGCGAGCCACAAAAAGGATTTCACATGTGCCCAGCAGACCCGAACTATCCACAGTGTCTCCCGATTTGCGGAAGGACAAGGCACGAAGCTGTACTGTGATGTGAGGATGGTGGGGTTGGGGGAACAGATTGAGACAGTCAGATGAAGTTACAATGACGTGGAATGAAAGGCTTTTTTGACAAAAAAGGAAAGGACTACGTGCAGTGCACAGCATCATTTACATACCGACGTGTCTCAAATAGCCTTTGAAAAGCTATCCTTCACCTTTTTTTAAATGTGTGGGACCTTGGGGTTCAGCAAGTGGAATGACTTGGCCTGAAAAAGCTGGGTGTAGATGCTGTCATCGGAATATGTGAGAAAGATAATCTTATGAATCCCTGGAACTCCTAAGGGATGCCAGGTCAAAGACTTGCGAGGGCCTCGTACCAGTAATAGAAGGCACAAGAGCTTGTTAGGAGGGGGAGGGCGAGCAAGGAAAAAAAATAATTTAAACCAGCAAGCAAAATAACAATTATACTTCATTCTTGGAAGTTTTCGGGGATGCTGTATTCATAAGGACTTGTGGTGGGGCAATATTGTCCAAATAATATTGAACATATAATGAGCGCTGTAGTTGCACTTTGTCCATCATCATTGCAAAAATGAGGTCATTCCAGTGTTTCTACACCACTGAACAGTTGGTTTCTTCACTAAACAATGCTTTATCATTGGTGCATCATGATGCTTTAGGGTGGTATTATATAATGGCTGGCTAAAGCTTCTCTGTATTAGGTATTGTAAACTTAAATTATAAAATGTTTTCAAAAACTGTAGAGCGTCTTACAATTTTTTTTGAATGTTGAAGTTTGTAAGTCCATTCTAATGTTTTGGCAGTATTTATTGAAGTATAGTATTTTTTCTTGGAAACTGTAATCCAGTATTGATGTAAATTATTGCAATAATTCTTTGTTTAAAAACCACCAATTAGAGTTATTCAAGCTGTTTATAATGAGCAGACTATTCTGTACCTGATCACTAAACTGTATTTTTAATCTGAGCTTATTAAAGCTTATGATCTATTACAAAGAATACGTATTTCTTTGCCAAATAAAAAAAAAAAAAAAAACTCTGTTGATCGCAGCTTTGAACATTATTTCTTGGTATGCAGGTAGAATATGTTGAGTAATACAAACACTTATGCTCATAAGATAGGTTTAGCTCAACTAGGCCGCAGTTATGTGGAGAGACTAGAGAAGCTGGGATTGCTCTCCTGAGAGCAGAGAAGGTTAAGAGGTGATTTGATAATGGTGTTCAAAATTACAAAGGCTTTTGATATAGTAAATAAGAGAAACGGTTTCCGGTGGCAGAAGGGCCTCTAACCACAGGACACAGATTTAAGGTGATTGACAAAAGAACCGGAGGCAAGATGTGGAATTTTTTTTTACGTTGAGTTATGATCTGGAATGCACTACCTGAAAGGGTGGTGGAAGCAGAGTAAGTAAGTTTTTCCAAAAGGGAATTGAATACACGAAAAGTTTTTTAAAAATTGCAGAGCTATGGGAAAAGAGCAAGGGGGTGGGACTAATTGGAATACTCTTTGAAAGAGCCGGTACAGGCACGATGGGTCAAATGGCCTTCTATGCTGTAAGATTCTATGATTCTAGGCTTTTGGAGCTCATTTGATCTCATCCTGCCAAAATATCAACCTCTACCATCTTGCCATTACTGCCTGGATAATCCACTTGATGATTTAGATGTGGGACTTCAGTGGAAGAGAGGGCTCTGACAATGCAGCATTTCCTTAGTATTCCACTAGTGTCAAGACCAGCTCCTGCATTTGAGAAGGACTTATATCTGCAACTTTCTAACTTGAGGGTAAGAGTACTATCAACTGAGCCAAGCTAAGTACCTAGGAGGGAGATTTTTAACACCACCACCTCAACGGGCAGTTAAAATGCCTCCTCCGATTCTGATGCCGAAAGAAAGACTTTCATTTATATAGCGCCTTTCACAACCCAAAGTGCTTTACAGCCAATGAAGTACTTTTGGAGTGTAGGCACTGTTCTAGGAAACCCAGCAGTTAATTTGTGCACAGCAAGCTCCCACAAACAGCAAAGTGATAATGACCAGATAATCTGCTATAGTGCTGTTGATCGACAGAGAAATATTGGCCTGGACGCTGGGGATGGCTCCCCTGTTGTTTGAAATAGTGACATGGGATTTTTTGCGTCCACCTGAGAGCATACAGGGACTCGGTTTAACTTCTCATCCGAAAGAATGCACTGGAATGTCAGCCTAGATTTTGTACTCCAGTCCCTGGAGTGGGACTCATCTCTTTTTAGCTGGTGAGCAGGGCACCATTTGGAAAGCAATGGGGTCTGATTGTGTCATTGAGGTCCGACTGCATTGAGGCCTGTGTGAGGAAGCTGTTGGGTTCAGGCAGGAGCCTGATATGCGTTAAAATCTTCCAGGACTCACGCAGCGAGGGCTGGGCGGCTTCCTGTTCACTCGACCCCCCCCCCCCGCCAGTACCAATCCCGCTCATCCTTAAAATTGTCTTTTACTACCCCCCCCTCCTAAACTTCACATCTCAAAGCTCTGCTATTCACTGTTGAGCAGGAGAAAGACCTAAATGTTGTAATATATGGATCTCTAAGGGTCCATGACCACTGCCGAGAGGCTATTGCAAAAACAAATATACTATAATGTATTGCCAAGATAAGTAAATATAAAAGAAAACCTATTGTTCTTTCCTTACATAAGACCTTGATTAGGCCTCATTTAGAATACTGTGTCCAGTTTTAGTCCCTTCATATGGTGGGTGATAGTGGCCCTGGAAAAGGCTGAGGAGGGCCACTAGATTGATACCTAGTTTAATGGCCCTTAGTTATCATGATCGACTTTGGGAGCTGGGGATTTTTACTCTAGCAAAGCCTAAACTTCAAGAGGTATGATTGAGGTCTTTAAAATAATAAAATGATTAGATTTGGTCCATTTGGATAGGTTAGGGAGGACCATGAGTGTAAGTTACACAAACATGGAACTAGGTTAGACGTTAGGAGGTATTTCTTTCACAGTCATTGAACTATGGAATGTGTGTCTGGCTCATTCAGTAAGTATGGATATGTGGAAGATAAGTGGGGTATGGAGGGGTGTGTCTCCCAGTCACTAGTCTCCTGGTGCTTGATCACTTTCAGGGGTTGGAGAGGAATTTCCCAAAGTATGTTTTCCCTAAATTGGCCTACGGTTTTCCTTTGATTTTTTGCTTCTCCCAGGAGATTGCATAACTGGTTGATCAGGGGGGAAGAGTGCATAGGAACCATGAGTGCTTAAGTCGCACCATGATAGCATGAGACTGGTCTCATGGGCCAGACAATCTTTTCCTGTCCTTCATTTTCAAACGCTCCTATAATCTGTGTAAAGAATTTTTCTCGACCCTCCTCACTCTTCCAAGCCAGAGGAAATAGTGTTTCTTGATTAACTCTTATCAAAATTCTTTGTAATTTTTGAAAAACTCTATTAAATCACCTCATCCTTCTCTGCTCTAGTGGAAATAGTCCCAGTATCTAAAGTCATAAGAACATAAGAAAAAGGAGCAGGAATAGGCCACTTGGCCCCTCGAGCCTGCTCCGCCATTCAATAAGATCATGGTTGATCTTGGGCTCAAAGCCACTTCCCAACCCTTCACTCCCTTATCTTGCAAAAATTTGTCTATCTCCACTTTAAATGTATTTAATGACCCAGCCTCCACAGCTTTCTGGGGCAGAGAATTCCACAAATTTATGACCCACTGAGAGAAGAAGTTCCTCCTCATCTCAGTTCTAAAAGGATGATGCTTTATTCTAAGACTGTGCCCCCGAGTTCTAGATTTCCCCATGAGAGGAAACATCCTCTCTGCATCTACCCTGTCAAGCCCCCTCAGTACCTTATATGTTTCAATAAGATCACCTCTCATACTTCTAAATTCCAATGAGTTTAGAGCCCAGCATTCTCAACCTTTCCTCATAAGTCAAACCCCTCATCTCTGGAATTAACCAAGTGAATCATCTCTGAACTGCCTCCAATGCAAGTATATCCTTCCTTAAATAAGGAGACCAAAACTGTACGCAGTACTCAAGGTGTGGTCTCACCAATACCCTGTACAGTTGTAGCAGGACTTCCCTGCTTTTATACTCCAACCCCCTTGAAATAAAGGCCAACATTCCATTTGCCTTTTTGATTACTTGCTGTACCTGCATGCTAACTTTTTGTGTTTCATACACAAGGACCCCCAGGTCCCTCTGAACTGTAGCATTTTGTAATCTCTCTCCATTTAAATAATAATTTGCTTTTTTATTTTTCCTACCAAAGTGGCTAACCTTGCACTTTCCCAAATTATATTCCATCTGCCAAATGTTTGCCCACTCACCTAGCCTGTCTATATCCCTTTGCAGATTCTTTGAGTCCTCTGCACAACTTGCTTTCCCACCCATCTTTGTATCATCTGCAAACTTGGCTACATTACACTCGATCCCTTCATCCAAGTCATTAATGTAGATTGTAAATAGTCTCCCCTCATAACTATAGTTTCCTGTCCCAGTCATTATCCTGGTGAATCAATGCTATACACTCTATATGGCTTTAATGACCTTCTATAGTCAAGCACCTACAACTGTACACTGTACTCTAACTGTGGCCTAACCGATGTTTTGTATAAATTCATCATGACTTTACTATTTTTAGGCAATAGTAATTGCTAAGTGTCAGCTTGTCTTGGTTGGTAGCTCTCCTGCCTCTGAGTCAGAAGGTTGATATTTTAAGCTCCAAATCAAGGCTTGAGTATGTATTCTAGGTCACTGCTTCAGTATGATACTGGAAGAGTGATTGTCAGAGATGCTATCTTTTGGATGAGACATTAAAACGAGGCCCTGTATGGCTATTCGAGTGGTTTAAGCAGATATTAAACAATCCCATGGAGGATTAAGGAGTTCTCTTGGTCAACATTTTGCCCTGAGCCAACACAGCCAAAAACTCAATTAACTGATCATTTCTTTCTTTGTTGTTTGTGAGCAAAGTGGCAGTTGCGGTCACCTACATAATGGCCCAGAAATTCGGGTCTCCACGGGTGAGTACGCACGGGGTACTCACCCGTAGGCCCAACGAAAGTGCCGGTTTCGTGCATGCACTGCGTATGCGCGGGAAGCCAGCACGTCCGTTCCCCTGAAAGAAGGGGTTCAGAGGTCAAACGCGTGCGCTGGAGAGGCAGCGCGTGCCCATCAAACTTACATTTTTTTTCCAGGTTTCTTTGGGAGGGTAAGTCTCCAGCAGTTACACTTTTAAAAAGCAGGCGCAAGGCCTGCTTTTAACAAGGTAAGTGGTGAATTAATTAAAATGAAAACATTTTTTCCACAGGTTTATTATTTTTAAATACTTTAAAGAAAGGTAAGTTTATTTTTAGCCCCGTTAGAAAATGTAATTAATTTTTTCAAAAATTTAAATTATTGTTTAAAATAGTTATTTCATGTAATTTATAGTTATTTTAAAAATGTGATTAAAAAAAAATTATTTGAAGTTTGTGATGTTTTGGGGCTTATAGTATTTATAGGTTTGACAGCTCTTCCTGTCAAACTTATGAATGAAGCATTCCCTGCTACCATTGGCTCTCCATGGCCCATGTGATCCCAGGGGACGCATCGAACTAACTGCGCCCCTGGGATACGCAAGCACTGCGCGCCGGCAGTTGGAGGAGGCCCAGGACCGGAATCCCACGCAGGCCCACAGCTCAACGGCCGGCGCACTAGGTAAGTGCAGGTCGGAGGCTTGCACCCACGGGAAGCCCCCGACCCGAATTTCTGGGCCAATAATAGTGACTGCACTTTAAAGTAATTATTGTAGGTTTTAAGACAGAAGGGAAACAATTCAAGCCATGGAGGAGGTGCAGAGAAGAACAGTTGGGCTGATCCTTCGTATCGAAGTATTTAGGTATAAAGACATATTGGAGGAACTGGAGCTCTTTATGCTTAATGGGGGTAATTTTGACTTTGTCAATGGAAAGGAAAATTGGGCGGGGGTCCATTACGGGCGGCCAACTGCAACTGCCAGTATCTCACTGACACCCACAGTGAAAATTGCCCTCAGTAAGTGCAATAAGTTACAGAAGAACTGCTGAATAGGTTACAAAAGAACTGGACCATTGAGGGAATCTTGTAGACGTATGCAAAATATCAAATGGCATTGACAAGGTTATTCCAGAATAATACTGCAAGGTGAGCCAGGATATTAGAACAAGGGGACATAAATTAATACTGGAGAAATAAGAGTTTAGGAGACGTCAAGTGGATCTTCTTCATGCAAAGAGTGATTTAAATCCTAAATGGTCTTCCTGGAAGAGGAGCCAAGGTGAAACCTTAGACACATTAAAAAGTCTACTTAAATAATGGGTATGGGGAAAAGTTGTTTTTTTGTCTGATCCAAGATGGGCTGAATAATCTCCCTTATCTGTGTCATCTATTTTTTTCGTTCTTGGAATATGGGCATTGCTGGTGAGGCTGCTATTTATTGCCCATCCCTAGTTACCCTGAAAGAAAAAAAAGACTTGCATTTATATAGTGCTATTCTGCCCTCGCAACGCGATCCTATGCAGAGCTAGACAGATAGCGAACAACTTGATATCTTCCCATAAAAATCACAAGGCTTGACTTTTCTTGTAAAACTTTACTGAAAGATTCTTATTATTGTAAAACTGAAATACAACACAGAAATGGAAGCACACATTAGTATACAAGCGCATAACTGATATGTATACACAAATTTAGGTACGCCTGAGCAACGCAGTACATTTAGCATGTAAATTACCAAACACGTGGAAACACAGCTTACTGTAAATACACATTTAGCAAACTGGGAGGCATTCTCTTTAAATTAGCCCTGTACATGGTGTATCAAAATACAGCTACTAGTTAACCAGCTAGACAGAGAAAAGTTACAACTAAAGCTTTTCTACAACATGCAGTGCACACTAATCATCTATAGCATTCTAAAATACTTACAGACAAATAATTTCCAAGACTCAAGCATGGTGACAATACAACTGAGGAGCCTGTGCTGCTGTAGGAGCACCGTGGTGTAGGTCCTGTTCCAGCGGCGACTCCACGAGGACTGGGTTCGCAGTCCTGTGGGGAGCGTGATGACCTCATCACGCTCGGTCGCGTTTGCCCGTGCTTGGGGCGTCCCGTGACTGCGTAGTTGCGTCGCTGGCCGTGTTTCTGGCCGTTGAGGCCGCAGTCGGGAGCGGGAACTGGAGGCCAGGCTGAGCCGGTGCTTGCCGCGGGAGCGGAAGATCGCGTCGCTCCCGGCGGCTGGTCGATGCGGCCGAAGACGCTAGGCCGGGCTGTGCCGGCGGCCTTTCTGGAAGGCCGAGTTGGGCCGGCAGCCGCCCCACGCACGTCACGTCGTACGTGCCGTGACGTCAGCACGCTACGTTGTACGTGACGTGACGTCAGCACGCTAAGGCGCGTCTTAAAGGGGCAATGGCCCTAAAAGATAAGTTAAAGGGGCAACGGCCCCAACAGGTAGGTTATACATATATAAGTAAGTTAAATACATACAGTGAGGTTAAGTTAGAGGGAGAGGCAGCACACTCCCCGCTTGGTACAATTCCATTGTACCACTACAGATACAAAATAAACCTAAAGAAAACGTCCTTTGGCTGCAACATACTCAGAGTCCGTTCTCTAGGTTACTTCAGAAAGGAGGACTACGATCTCTGAGACTGGCCTCAGAAACACTTTGACAGGCCCCTCCTTGACAATCTTCACCTCCACCTTGCGGACCCTCTTGTCCCTGGTCGGCAGAGTTTTGACAACCAGTCCCACTGGCCATTCATTTCTGCGTGCTTGGCTGTCTTTCAGCAAGACAACATCTCTCACTTTGACATTTGGCTTGTCTTCTGTCCATTTCCTACGGCTCTGTAGGGTGGACAAATACTCTCCTCTTTGCTTGGGGAATGTCTGTCCCTCTTCAAGACATTTGAATTCCTCCTTGAAGACATCATGCTGGACAGAGCGAATGATCACACCTTTGGCTTGTGAAAGTTCACTTGTGCTGGATACTTCTTTAGAACATTTCCATCCTTTGCGTTCTATGTTGTCCGAATTCCCCTTGAAGGATGCTGCTACATGAATGAGTCGGGCTGTGGTTCGGCAGAGTGTTCTCCAGCTTGAGAATCGCTCGAAGCGTTGTGAGCCCAACTGAGATTCTGAGGCTTTGGTGACCAGGGTCGTAACTTCGGGCCGAATCTCAGTATCAGCTTCAGGCTCCACAAGGGTGAAGGGATTGGACTCAGGAGTCTCCTCTGTGTTGACGTTAGACAGGAAAGAGGGGCCCAAGAACCAACCGCTTTGCTGTAGGTGTGCTGCTGGTATAGACCTGGTAGCATGGTCTGCAGGGTTCAGGTCTGTGGAGACATAGCACCACTGGTCAGGGTGAGTGGATCGTCTGATACGAGTCACCCGGTTGGAGACATACACATAAAACCTTCTTGTGGAGTTGTGGATGTAGCCAAGTACAATCTTGCTGTCCGTGAAGAACTTGACGGTGCCCACGTCGATGTCAATCTCGTCTCTGATCAACCGTAGGTTCCCTTTTGCTTCTTTTTCTGGGAGGAGTGGAGCATCCCACTCACTCTGATCCGATGAGAGTTCCCGTACTAATGCTTTTCCTTGCATTGTTATGGGAGCTACGAACCCCAAAGGGTCGTACAAACTGTTGACTGTGGACAGGACGCCTCTCCGTGTGAATGGCCTTTCTTCACGGGACACCAGGAATGTGACGCTGTCTGTTTCCAGGTTCCAGGAGAGTCCCAGGCTCCGTTGAAGGGGGGGGAGGATCCACTCCAAGGTGCAAATCCTTCAGATCCTTGGCATGGTCCTCTGCAGGGAAGGCTTCCATCACCTGTCCACTGTTCGATGTTACCTTGTGTAGTCTCAGGTTGGACTCTTTCCATGGCCAACAACTTTCAGGACGGCCATCTAACTCCAGAAGGCCCGAACTCAACAACTCTCGGCGGATAAGGCACCCAGCGAGGTCCTGTGTGCCCTGTGGCTCGGGTGAGGACTGCTTGGCTGGATTGGCCGAGTGCTGTGGAGGTCTCTGTAGGTAAGTCTTGCTTGTTTCTTCTCCTTTAAGCTCAGTGTCTCCAAAAACAGGCTGTTTGCTACTGTGGTGAGTAGCTGGTTCTGCGTCAAGATAGTTGGATGTTTCCTTGGAGAACAATTTGGAGTGTTGTTGGACATACTCACTTGTACGTTGCACTGGACTGAGGGGCTGTCCCAGAACATATGTTTCCTGGCTGGGCTCCCCGCCTTCGTTCTCCTCACCTTTTTCATAAGCTGCGGCTTTAGCTTTAGTGGCAGCGGCAGCTCTCTGGCTTTGGAGAATGTGGAGACTGGCAGCGAGGTCAGCTCTCTGCTTCGTAACACTAGCGTCGAGGTCAGCTTTCTGCTTCATCACACTAGCTTCTTTTTCAGCAAGGGCCAATTGAGCCTGGGCAGCTTCTGCCTTGGCACGTGCTTTGGCGACTGCAGAAGCTGTCGATGACGACGGTCTGCTGGACTGCCGAGATGATCTAGTGGATACTTCAGAGGACTGTGCTGTCTGCTTCATCACACTAGCGTCGAGGTCGGCTCTCTGCTTCATAAGGTCAGCTTCTTTTTCAGCGAAGGACAATTGAGCCTGGGCAGCTTTTGCCTTGGCACATGCTTTGGCGGCTGCAGAAGCTGTCGATGACGACGGTCTGCTGGACCGCCGAGATGACCTAAAGGATACTTTAGAGGACTGTGACTTGGCATCGTTTGCTCGGAAAGGCTCATGCTTCTCGATTGGCTGGTCGACGTCCTCTATGGTATATTGTCTTCCTGAGCGTAGACTCATGGTAGCTGAGTGGTATCTTCCTGTGCCTGAGCCCACTGTGCTGTTGTCTTTTTACTATTCTGCCCTCGCAACGCGATCCTATGCAGAGCTAGACAGATAGCGAACAACTTGATATCTTCCCATAAAAATCACAAGGCTTGACTTTTCTTGTAAAACTTTACTGAAAGATTCTTATTATTGTAAAACTGAAATACAACACAGAAATGGAAGCACACATTAGTATACAAGCGCATAACTGATATGTATACACAAATTTAGGTACGCCTGAGCAACGCAGTACATTTAGCATGTAAATTACCAAACACGTGGAAACACAGCTTACTGTAAATATACATTTAGCAAACTGGGAGGCATTCTCTTTAAATTAGCCCTGTACATGGTGTATCAAAATACAGCTACTAGTTAACCAGCTAGACAGAGAAAAGTTACAACTAAACCTTTTCTACAACATGCAGTGCACACTAATCATCTATAGCATTCTAAAATACTTACAGACAAATAATTTCCAAGACTCAAGCATGGGGACAATACAACTGAGGAGCCTGTGCTGCTGTAGGAGCACCGTGGTGTAGGTCCTGTTCCAGCGGCGACTCCACGAGGACTGGGTTCGCAGTCCTGTGGGGAGCGTGATGACCTCATCACGCTCGGTCGCATTTGCCCGCGCTTGGGGCATCCCGTGACTGCGTAGTTGCGTCGCTGGCCGTGTTTCTGGCCATTGAGGCCGCAGTCGGGAGCGGGAACTGGAGGCCAGGCTGAGCCGGTGCTTGCCGCGGGAGCGGAAGATCGCGTCGCTCCCGGCGGCTGGTCGATGCGGCCGAAGACGCTAGGCCGGGCTGTGCCGGCGGCCTTTCTGGAAGGCCGAGTCGGGCCGGCAGCCGCCCCACGCACGTCACGTCGTACGTGCCGTGACGTCAGCACGCTACGTCGTACGTGACGTGACGTCAGCACGCTAAGGCGCGTCTTAAAGGGGCAATGGCCCTAAAAGGTAAGTTAAAGGGGCAACGGCCCCAACAGGTAGGTTATACATATATAAGTAAGTTAAATACATACAGTGAGGTTAAGTTAGAGGGAGAGGCAGCACAAGTGCCTTTCACAACCACCAGATGTCTCAAAGCGCTTTACAGCCAATGAAGTACTTTTGGAGTGTAGTCACTGTTGTAATGTGGGAAACACGGCAGCCAAATTGCGCACAGCAATGTGATAATGACCAGATAATCTGTTGACGGTGGTATGCAGCTGAGTGGCTTGTTAGGCCACTTCAGTGGACAGTTATGAGTCAGCCACATTGGTTTAGGTTTGGAGTCACATATAGGACAGATAAAGATGGCAGGTTTCCTTCCCTAAAGGACATTGGTGAACTAGTTGGGGTTTTACGACAATCCGACAGTTTCCTGGTCACATTTTATTGATACCAGCTTTTTATTTCCAGAGTTTTTAAACTGAATTCAAATTCTAAACTCTCACAGTGGATTTGAACTTACACTCCATGCCTTTGGATTACGAGTAACAACAACTACACTACCACAGAGTTGAGCACAACAATCTAAGCTGACACTCCAGTGCAATACTGAAGGAGTGCTGCACTGTTGGAGGTGCCGTCCTTCAGATGAGACGTTAAACCGAGGCCCCGTCTGCTCTCTCAGGTGGACATAAAACATCTCATGGCACTCAGAGTCATAGAGTCATAGAGTCATAGAGTTTTACAGCACAGAAAGAGGCCCTTCGGCCCATCGTGTCTGCGCCGCCCATCCATCCCTGTCCAGTCTAATCCCATTTTCCAGCATTTGGTCCATAGCCTTGTATGCAATGGCATTTCAAGTGCTCATCCAAATGCTTCTTGAATGTTGTGAGGGTTCCTGCCTCCACCACCCTTTCAGGCATTGAGTTCCACATTCCAACCACCCTCTGGGTGAAAAAGTTCCTCCTCAAATCCCCTCTAAATCTCCTGCCCCTTACCCTGAATCTATGCCCCCTTGTTATTGACCCCCCCACTAAGGGGAAAAGTTCCTCTTTATCTACCCTATCTATGCCCCTCATTATTTTGTACACCTCAATCAGGTCCCCCCTCAGCCTTCTCTGCTCCAAGGAAAACAACTCCAGCCTGTCCAGCCTCTCTTCATAGCTGAGGCGCTCCATCCCAGGTAACATCCTGGTGAATCTTCTCTGCACCCTCTCCAAAGCAATCACATCCTTCCTATAGTGAGGCAACCAGAACTGCACACACTACTCCAGCTGTGGCCTCACCAGCGTTTTGTACAGCTCCATCATAACCTCCCTGCTCTTATATTCTATGCCTCGGCTAATGAAGGCAAGTATCCCATATGCCTTTTTAACCACCTTATCTACCTGCTCCGCTGCCTTCAGGGATCTATGTACATGTACACCAAGGTCCCTCTGACCCTCTGTACTTCCTAGGGTCCTACCACTCATTGTGTATTCCCTTGCCTTATTTGTCCGTCCAAAATGCATCACCTCGCACTTTTCAGGGTTAAATTCCATTTGCCACTTTTCCTCCCATCTGACCAACCCGTTTATATCGTCCTGTAGCCGGAGGCTTTCCTCCTCGCAATTTACCACCCCACCAATTTTCGTGTCATCTGCGAACTTACTGATCATACCTTTTACATTCTCATCCAAATCATTTATGTAGATCACAAACAATAAGGGACCCAGCACCGATCCCTGAGGTACCCCACTGGACACAGGCTTCCAGTCACAAAAGCAACCTTCGACCATCACCCTCTGCCTCCTGCCACTCAGCCAGTTTAGGATCCAACGCGCCAAGGCACCCTGGATCCCATGGGCTCTTACCTTCTTGACCAGTCTCCTATGCGGGACTTTGTCAAAAGCTTTACTGAAGTCCATGTAAACCACATCCACAGCATTTCCCTCATCCACCCCACTAGTCACCCCCTCGAAAAATTCGATCAGATTTGTTAGACATGATTTACCCTTGACAAAGCCATGCTGACTATCCCCGATTAATCCTTGCCTCTCCAAGTGGAGATTAATTTTGTCCCTCAGAATTTTTTCCAATAATTTTCCCACCACAGATGTTAGACTCACTGGCCTGTAATTCCCTGGTTTATCCCTGCTACCCTTCTTGAATAATGGTACTACGTTAGCTGTTCTCCAGTCCTCTGGTACATCCCCTGTGGCCAGAGAGGTTCTGAAAATTAGTGTCAGAGCCCCTGCAATCTCCTCCCTTGCCTCCCACAGCAGCCTGGGATACATCTCGTCCGGGCCTGGGGATTTATCCACTTTTTGGCCCGCTAAAACCGCTAGCACCTCCTCCCTCTCGATGCTAATATGTTCAAGTATGTCACAGTCCCCTTGCCCGATTTCTATGTCTGCATCGTCTTTCTCCATAGTGAACACAGATGCAAAAAATTCATTTAAAACCCCGCCTACATCCTCTGGCTCTACACACAGATTGCCACTTTGGTCCCTAATGGGCCCTACCCTTTCCCTGGTTATCCTCTTGCCCTTAATATACTTATAAAACATCTTAGGATTTTCCTTTATTTTGCTCGCCTGTGTTATTTCATGGCCCCTCCTCGCCCTCCTAATTTCTTTTTTAAGTATGCCCCTGCACTTTTTATACTCCTCTAGGGCTTCTTCTGTCTTTAGTCTTTTGTAACTGCCAAAAGCCCCCCTTTTATTTCTAATGCATTTTTGTATATCCCTTGTCATCCAAGGTTCCCTTTGCTTGTTGGTCCCACCCTTGACCTTTACAGGAACATGTTGGCGTTGTACTCTCTCTATTTCCCTTCTGAAAGTCTCCCACTGTTTTGATGTGGATTTTCCTATAAGCAGCTGCTCCCAGTCCACTTTGGCCAGATCCTGCCTTATCATATTAAAATCGGCCTTCCCCCAATTTAGAACCCTTATTTCCGGGCCGTCTTTGTCTTTTTCCATGACCACCTTAAATCTCACCGAATTATGGTCACTGTCGCCAAAATGCTCTCCTACTGACACTTCCACCACTTGCCCGGCTACATTCCCCAGAATTAGGTCCAGTACCGCCCCCTCTCTTGTAGGACTTTCTACATGTTGGCTCAAAAAGCTCTCCTGGATGCACTTTAAGAATTCTGCACCCTCTAAGCCTTTCACACTCTGACTGTCCCAATTTATATTGGGGAAGTTGAAATCCCCCACTATTATTACCCTATTATTTTCGCACTTCTCTGAGATTTGCCTACATATCTGTTCCTCTATCTCCCCCTGACTGTTTGGGGGCCTATAGTACACTCCCAGCAAAGTGCTTGCCCCCTTTTTGTTTTTAAGTTCTACCCATATGGCCTCATTAGAGGAACCCGCTAATATATCATCCCTCCTTACAGCAGTAATTGACTCCTTAATTAATATTGCAACACCCCCTCCCCTTTTACACCCCCCTCTGTCTCGCCTGAAGATTCTATACCCCGGAATATTGAGCTGCCAGTCCGGACCCTCCCTCAACCATGTCTCCGTGATAGCAACAATATCGTACTCCCATGTGTTCAACAACAACTTCAGTTCATCCACCTTATTTGCAAGACTCCTTGCATTAAAATAAATGCCTTCCAGCCCTGCCATATTCTCTTTTGCCTTCACATATTTGCTCTGCCTTCCCAGCTGACTTGTTTTTCCCTCTGTATTTGGCCGTAAATCACCCCCTACTATAGCTCCACTCTGTACCCCAACCCCCTGCCAAGTTAGTTTAAACCCTCCCCAGCAGTGCTAGCAAACCTCCCCGCAAGGATATTGGTTCCCCCCTGGTTCAGGTGTAAACCGTCCGACTTGTACAAGTCCCACCTTTCCCAGAAGCAGACCCAGTGATCCAGGAAACTAAAGCCCTCCCCCCTGCACCATCCCTTTAGCCACGCATTCATCTGTTCTATCTTCCTATTCCTATACTTACTAGCATGTGGCACCGGGAGTAATCCAGAGATTACAACCTGTTACGAAGAAGAGCAGGGGAGTTATACCCGGTGTCCTGGCAATATTTATCCCTCAACCAACATAACTGAAACAGATTATCTGGTCATTGTTGTAGTGTATGTACCTTTAAGACAGAACTACTTTTACAGCTCCTGTATACTGTAGTACTGGCAGTAACTGCACCTGTATATAAGCCTTGCGCATGCCTCTGTACCCCCAGTCTTGAGACTACCCTCCTCCAGTAAATACCTGTTGATTGTTAAGTTACAGCATCCGTGTGGTTATTGAAAAACATCATACTCTCAGAATCACGGATCTAACAGTGGCGACGAGTGTCGATTCGAATCTACCTGCAACTCTGCATTTCCCTTCGAGGATTCGCTCCGGGAGGGCAGTGGAAGAAAGTCGAGGCCAGAAACACGGGCGTCGATCACGAGCAACCGCCCAGTCGTCAGGCAGAGAGTGAACATCGCAGGGGAGGCTGTGGAGAGCTGGGCTTGGTTCCCCAGCCACGACGATCAGCAAGAGACTGACGACAGGTACAGCGCAGACACTTCCCAGACAGCGGTGGCTAGAGCAGACCGACGGCGGAGACAAAGCCGAGCAGCGGGGTAAGACAGAGGGTGAAGCGCACAGGGCGCAGCCGGGGGTTGAAAACCGAGCAGCGTCGGGAGAAAAAAAAAAAGGAGAGAGAGAGGGTAAAGCAACAGCCAGGTTCAGGACCGAGCGGCGGAAATGAAAAAAAAACGAAAAAAACACGCAGAGCACGGCCAGGGCTCCATGGCTGAACAGTGTCCGTGGGGAGAAGAAGGGAGGGCGCGGGAGACGCCATTGAGCTGCGGAGAAGAAGGAAGAGCGTGGGAGACGCCATTTTTAGAAGCCGCAGCGGAGAAGAAGGGCGAGCACGGGAAGGAAGGAAAGCGCGGGAGACGCCATTTTGTGCCAGCGGAGAAGAAGGGGAAGCGCGGGAGATGCCATTTTTGACAGTTAAATCACACCCAGGGATGCCGAAGAGTGGCAGTATCTCTACGTTCGACAATGAAGTCGAAGATTGGGCGACATATGTGGAACGTATTGAGGTGTACTGCAGGGCGAATGAAGTGCCAGATGCTAGGAAAGCACTGGTTTTGTTAAATTCCATGGGTGCAAAAACTTATGGGTTACTGCGAAACCCAATAACCCCAGAGAAGCCGGTGAACAAGAATTTCGAAAGCATAGTAGAGATCCTACAGGACCACTTAAACCCCACACCGCTGCTGATAGCAGAACGATTTAAGTTCCATAAAAGGAACCAACACAAAGACGAAAGCAATGCTGAGTACCTAACGGAACTGCGCAAGCTATCGAAACACTGCCAGTTTGGAGCGGGGCTAGCAGATACGTTAAGGGACAAGTTTGTGTGTGGGCTGCAAAGTGAAGGAACCCAGAAACGGCTTCTTTCAGAAAAGGATCTTACGCTGGACAAGGCTTTCAGTACGGCAGTATCACACGAAGCAGCCGCAAGGGGCGCTGCAGAGATACAACGGAGACCGCAAGAATATGGCACCAATGAAATGTCCTATGGAACAGGGAAGTGCTATCGCTGTGGCAGAACAACACATGACCAGAAGGATTGTTGGTTCAAGGACCAAGTGTGCAGACAGTGTGGAAAAGCAGGACACATAGCAAGAGTCTGCAGGTCTGGGAAGAAAACCAACAGTAAGAAATCTCCACAGGAGAAGTACAAAAAGGTACACCAGGTGATGGACAGTAGTTCAGATGAACAGAAAAGTGATACAGACTCCGGAAGCAAGGAGCTGGATTGTCTGAAACTACATAAGGTAACCCAAATGGAGGATCACCAGACTATCTGGGTTACACTCAAGATAGACGGAGTCCAAGTGAAAATGGAATTGGACACAGGATCAGCCCTAACAGTCATAAACCAAAGGGACCATAAGCGGCTATTTTCACATATACCCTTGAAAGCTACAGAGATTGTCTTGAAGATGTACACGGGGCAAAAAGTCTACCCCAAAGGAAAAATAAGGGTGAAAGTAATATATAAAGGCCAGGAAATACCTAAAATGGATATATATGTATTGCCAGATGGAGGACCACCACTGCTAGGACGTGAATGGATCCGGAAGATACAATTAGATTGGCATTCCATACAGGCACTGAAGGTTGAGGCCAAAAAGGATGACGACGTCACACCTGGACGACTGTCAAAAATGCTAACTGATGCAAAAGAAGTGTTCCAGGAGGGACTCGGAACACTAAAAGGCATAACAGCAATGATTAAAATAGAGGAAAATGCAAGCCCAAAGTTTCTTAAGGCCAGACCAGTGCCTTATGCGATCAGACCAGCTGTCGAAGCAGAGCTGGAAGGGTTGGAATGTTCAGGAATACTGTCCAAAGTAGACTGGAGTGAGTGGGCTACACCCATCGTTCCTGTAATGAAGAGGTCGTTGAGTAATACGCCTGGGGAACCAAAGAAGGTCCGCAGCTGTGGGGATTTTAAGGTGACAGGGAACCCAGTCCTTCACACGGTACAATATCCGCTTCCACGAATTGAGGATATTTTCGCCTCGCTATCTGGAGGTAAACGCTTCACCAAAATTGATCTAGCCCAGGTGTACTTGCAAATGGAGGTAGAAAAAGCTTCGAAACAATACCTTACGATTAACACTCATAAAGGACTCTATCAATATAACCGGTTGGTGTTCAGGGTAGCATCGGCTCCGGCTGTTTGACAAAGGGCAATGGATCAAGTCTTGCAAGGGATTCCAGGGACCCAGTGTTATTTGGACGACATCCTGGTCACGGGCGAAAATGACAGTGATCACCTCGCCAACTTGGAGAAGGTGCTCACCAGATTAAAGGAGAATGGGCTACGAGCTAATCGCCACAAGTGCGAGTTTTTCCAGAAACAGGTCTCGTATTGTGGCCACGTCATCGATGAAGAGGGGTTACATAAGTCCCCTGAAAAGATTGAGGCAGTAGTCAAGGCTCCAGCACCGGAAAATGTGTCACAACTGAGGTCGTTCCTCGGGCTGATAAACTACTACCATAAGTTCTTACCAAATTTGTCGACGGTATTACACCCACTGAACACCCTACTGCAAACAGGGGTACCATGGAAGTGGAATGACGAACGTAGACGAGCTTTCCAGAAGTGTAAAGAATTGATCACATCAAAAGAGGTGTTGGCCCATTTCAACCCAGCACTACCAATTCATTTGGCATGTGATGCATCACCCTATGGTATTGGAGCGGTGCTGTCACACAAATTCCCAGACGGGTTGGAGAGGCCAGTAGCCTTTGTGTCTCGGTCACTAACCTCAGCCGAGCGCAACTACGCCCAGATTGACAGGGAGGCCCTCAGCCTAGTATGGGGAGTAAAAAAATTCAACCACTATCTGCATGGGCAGAAGTTCACCTTGCTGACTGACCACCAACCACTTGTCTCCATCTTTAATCCTAAGAAGGGCGTTCCAGTGATGACTGCACAACGGTTACAAAGATGGTCCCTGTTTCTAGGGGCGAATCAATATGAAATAGAATATAAAGGCACGAAACAACATGGAAACGCTGATGGGCTATCGCGCCTGCCACTGCCTACTGTGGAGGAAGCACCAGCAGTGGACCCTATCGAGATATTTTATTCATCAATAATTGAACGATTGCCAGTAACGAACGCGGATATAGAGAAGGAGACCCGCAATGATCCGACGCTGTCTCGGGTATATGATTTGACGGTGAGGGGATGGCCAACACATGGCGACTCACTGTTGCCAGCATTCTCATCCAGAAGAGAACAGCTGTCAGTATGCCAGGGGACAGTCATGTGTGGATCCAGAGTGGTGATTCCACCCAAGTTAAGGGAGAGAGTGCTAAATGAGCTACATGAAGGTCATCTGGGGGAAGTGAAAATGAAAAGCCTTGTTAGGGCTTATGTGTGGTGGGCGGGAATCGATCAACAAATCTAAGAGCTGCTTAGGATGCCAGAAGGTCCAAAATGCACCACCACATGCCCCTCTACACCCATGGGAGTGGCCCTCCTCTCCATGGCAACGGGTGCATATTGATTTCGCTGGTCCATTCATGGACTCAATGTTCTTAACAGCAGTGGATGCTCATTCAAAGTGGCCTGAGGTGATAAAAATGTCCTCAACCACTACAGAAAAAACGATTGCAGTCCTACGGACCATATTTGCCAGAAACGGCTTGCCAGAGCAGATTTGCTCTGATAATGGACCACAGTTTGTGTCCGAAGAGTTTCGAAAATTTATGCGAAGGAATGGGGTAAGGCATTATACATCCGCCCCGTATCATCCAGCCACAAATGGATTGGCTGAGAGGTTCGTACAAACCTTTAAGAAGGCGATAAAGGCCATGTGCGACGATGAAATTCCACTGCTGCATAAGGTGGACAATTTCTTATTAGCCTACCGAAACGCGACACATGCAGTTACCAACCAGACCCCGGCCATGATGTTCTTCAACCAAAGTTTGAGATCTCGTCTGGACTTGCTCAGACCAAATGTGCGAAGAAATGTTGAGGATAAACAATTCCAGCACATCAATGAGAAGCCAACAAGGAGCTTCAATGTAGGGCAACCAGTCTTGGCGCGGGACTATCGAACAGAGAAATGGCAACCCGGAACGATATGTACAAGGCAGGGGCCATTAATGTACACAGTGGATGTCGGGGAGAACATTGTGAGACGCCACGCCGATCAGATCTTAGCGTCACAGGAACGAGTCAACCCCATGTCTCAAGTACCTGGGGATGAACCCGACATACCGGTAGCATCTACCTCAGAACCAGTAGCAGTGGAAACCGATGAACTACCCGATGAAAAGGGGCCAGAATCGCCTCCGCACCAAGAACAAGAACCTCAGGAAAGGTGCTATCCCGAAAGGATCAGGAAGCCGCCCCAAAGACTGAATCTATAAATGGACTATTGTTGTTTAATGTACATGTTAAAGTGTTAATTGTTATTTGAATATTAGGGGTACTACTAATCTAAAAGGGGAGGAATTGTAGTGTATGTACCTTTAAGACAGAACTACTTTTACAGCTCCTGTATACTGTAGTACTGGCAGTGACCACACCTGTATATAAGCCTTGCGCATGCCTCTGTACCCCCAGTCTTGAGACTACTCTCCTCCAGTAAATAAATACCTGTTGATTGTTAAGTTACAGCATCTGTGTGGTTATTGAAAAACATCATACTCTCAGAATCACGGATCTAACAATTATCACATTGCTGTTTGTGGGAGCTTGTTGTGAACAAATTGGCTGTCGCGTTTCCTAAATTACCACAGTGACTACACTTCAAAAAGTACTTCATTGGCTGTGAAGCACTTTGGAACGTCCTGAGGTTGTGAAAGGCGCTATATAAATGCAAGTCTTTCTTTTTTCCTTTTTTTACCCCAGTGCTCTTGTGAGATGTGGTAAGGCACTATATAATTGCAAGTTTTTTCTTATATTTGGGAATTACCATGCAAGGTTTGGCATGTCTACTCACATGTTTTGATTTCATTGTCATTAGGTCCTGTTTGTTTCTTTTAAGTAGATAATGATCTCACCATGATCTTAAAATGCAGTACAAAAAGAAATTGTTCCAAATATAACACAATAAGTAATGATTATGTTTATAATGATTATGTCAAGACAGTGTTAAGACCTAATCATTATTGAGTACCTTTCAGAAACTCAAGACGTAATCAAAATAATAAGTCAAAATAGCTTGAATGAGTAGAGTGAGAAAACAATGGTAGTTTATTTTCGGCTCTCACTCTTGTGTTTCACTGTACCTAGGTCAGGTCAGGCTCCTATCTGTAATATATCTGTTTCCCAAATTTAACTTCAAACTGATCTGCCGGTCTATCCAAGCAATGTCTGCCACGGAAGGTGCTGCAGATTTTTTTTTTCAGTTGAAGGGTTTTTTAGCAATGCAGCCAGTCTGTTGAAAATCACATTTTGAAGCTGCTTATTTTTCTATGCAGTTGGACTTATAAACTTGAGATTTATTTCGTTTACGCACATGTAAACTGACCTCGGCTGTTTACTCCCGACTCACTGCTAATTATAGAGCGAGGAGTGAGGGTTGCAGAACAGAGGTCAGCACTGTGAAAGTACAAAACACACATTTCCCAATCTCAGGTCTTGGGAAAAAGAAATGAAATGTCTTCAAAATGCATCATATTTCATAATATGATTTCCTCTTTCTTTAGTTAAGGCCTTTATGCAGAAAACCTTGCGAGACCTCAGAAGACCAATACCTTCAAGGAACAATTAAATTCAATCGCAGGCTAGAAGATGTCACGGGCAGGTTTCTGGGTACTAATGTAATTCAATCCTGAATGGTTATGAACTGATACAAAATAACAAAAGAAAACGCTGGAAAAACTCAGCAGGCCAGGGCAGCATCCATGGAGAGAGAAACAGAGTTAACGGGCTCGAATTTCCCTGGGCCGTGGAGGCGGGAATGGAGGCGCGTGGGGTGTTAAAATTGCAGAATTGGGGGGCACGAACCCATCCCGCCCCAACCCACCTCCATGCCCGTTTCCCAGGAGGCGGGTACCTGACCTGTGCTGGGAGCCGCCTCACCGAGGCGGGAAGGGGATTAGTGCCAATTAACTGCCCATTAACAGATAGTTAACAGGCAGTTTTTGGTCTAATCCCTATTTTTATCCCTGAAGTGTGGGCTTCCCAATGGCTCCAAACCACGCCAAGTTAGCGAGGCGGACCGTCGGGCTGAAGGGCTTGGAGGGTTCGAGATGTCCGGTGTTCAGATGAGTGATTGGTGCATGAGTGCAGAGGTAAGTGTGTTTGGAGTGTGTAAAGTGTTTAAATAAGTTTTACTTACCTTTACTTACTAATACAGGCTTCCTTCCTTCAGGTCTCAGGAGTCCCTCATCTCACCGGCACAGGAAGCAGAATGGCCGCAAGCTGTCAAAAGTTGCAGCCTCTGATTTCTGTTCTGGAGAGATCTCTAAATCAGCCTGAGAGGAAGGAATTAACTTAGTGTACAGATTGTCAGTGTTGACAGCTTCAAAGAGCTGTCAAACGCTGATATTTCATCAGTCAAAAGCTCTTGACAGATGAAATGTCAATCTGTGACGTCACCTGTTGCCGGGTGGCCATTAATTGGCCTGCTGAGCCCGCTGGGCGGGCTCAACAAGGTCAATCAAGGGAAAATCGAGTGGGTTGGCCACAACTCGATGGAGGTGGGACTACAACCCCGAAAGTTGTAGTCCCACCTCCTACTCGCCTCCATTGATAAAATCCAGCCCAAGGTTTCAGGTCGATGACCTTTCGTCAGAACTGGAAAAAAGTAGGAAATGGAAAGCAAGTTTAGGGGCTGAGATAAGGGGGAGGGGATGAAAGAACAAAAGGGAAGATCAGTGATAGGATAGAAAGCAGGAGAGATTAAGAGACATTGAGAGACAATAAGAGATATTCAAGGCAAGGGGAGATGGTAATGGGACAGGTTAAGAAACAAAGGATGGCTCTAGATGGGGTGTGAATTGCGCTGGCAGAATGAAGGACAGCTGCCATGTGGGAGGGAAGGAGAAAAAAAGAAAATATATATATGTGATAGGGGCCGAGGTAATGATCTGAAATTGTTGAACTCTATGTTGAGTCCAGAGGGCTGTTGAGTGCCTAATCGAAAGATGAGGTGCTGTTCCTTGAGCTTACACTGAGCTTCCGTGGAACAGTGCAAGAGGCTGAGGATGGTGAGGTCTGAGTGGGAATGGGGCGGTGAATTAAAGTGACAGGCCACCGGGAGCTCGGGGTCCCCCTTACGGACTGGACGGAGGTGTTCCGCAAAGCGGTCACCAAATCTGCGTTTGGTCTCCCAAGGTAAAGTCAAGCATAGGTCCCTTGCCGTCAGAATCAGGGGAATTTATAATGGGGTATAAAGACATGGCAGACCAATTAAATACATACTTTGGTTCTGCCTTCACAAAGGAGGACACAAATACACTCCCAGAGATGTCGGGGAACATAGGTTCTAATGAGAGGGAGGAACTGAATGAAATCAGTATTTGTAGGGAAATGGTGTTAGGGAAATTGAAGGAATTGAAGGCCGATAAATCCCCAGGGCCTGATAATCTACATCCTAGGGTACTTAAGGAAGTGGCCCTAGAAATAGTTGATGCATTGCTGGTCATCTTCCAAAATTCTATAGACTCTGGAACAGTTCCCATGGATTGCAGGGTAGCTAATGTAACCCCACTATTTAAAAAAGGTCGTATAGAGAAAAAATGGGGAATTATAGACCGGTAAGCCTGACATCGGTATTGGGGAAAATGCTAGAGTCCATTATAAAAGATGTAATAGCAGAGCACTAGGAAAACAGTGACAGGATCGGACAAAGTCAACATGCATTTACAAAAGGTAAATCATGCTTGACTAATGTACTGGAATTTTTTGAGGATGTAACTGGTAGAATAGATAAGGGAGAACCAGTGGATGTGGTGTATTTGGACTTTCAGAAGGCTTTTGATAAGACCCTGCATAAGAGACTAGCGTGCAAAGGTAAAGCACATGGGATTGGGGATAAGGTACTGACTTGGATCGAGAACTGGTTGGCAGACAGGAAGCAAAGAGTTGGAATAAACAGGTCTTTTTCCAAGTGGAAGGCAGTGACTAGTGGGGTACCGCAGGGATCGGTGCTAGGACCCCAGTTATTCACAATATATATTAATGATCTAGACAAGGGAACTAGATGTAATATCTCCAAGTTTGCAGATGACACAAAGCTGGGTGGATGTGTGTGCTGTGAGGAGGATGCAGAGAAACTCCAGTATGATTTGGACAGGTTGGGCGATTGGGCAGATGCATGGCAGATGCAGTATAATGTGGATAAATGCGAGGTTATCCACTTTGGTGGCAAAAACAGGAAGGCAGATTATTATCTGAACAGCAATAGATTGGGAGAAGGGGAAGTGCAACGAGACCTGGGTGTCCTTGTGCACCAGTCGCTGAAGGTAAGCATGCAGGTGCAGCAGGCGGTTAAGAAGGCAAATGGTATGTTAGCCTTCATAGCGAGAGGGTTTGAGTACAGGAACAAGGATGTCTTGCTGCAGTTGTACAGGGCCTTGGTGAGACCACACCTTGAGTATTGTGTGCAGTTTTGGTCGCCTTATCTGAGGAAGGATGTTCTTGCCATGGAGGGAGTGCAGCAAAGATGCACCGGACTGATACCTGGGATGGCAGGAATGACGTATGAAGAGAGATTGGGTCGATTAGGCTTATATTCGCTAGAGTTTAGAAGAATGAGAGGGGATCTCATTGAAATTTATAAAATTCTAACAGGACTAGACAGTCTAGGTGCAGGAAGGCTGTTGCCGTTGGTGGGGGAGTCCAGAACCAGGGGTCACAGCCTAAGGATAAGGGGTAAGCCATTTGGGACTGAGATGAGGAGGAATTTCTTCACCCAGAGAGTGGTGAACCTGTGGAATTCTCTACCACAAAAGACAGTTGAGGCCAATTCATTAAGAATATTCAAGAAGGAGTTAGATATATTTCTTAAGGCTAAGGGGATCAAGGGATACGGGGAGAAAGCAGGGACAGGGTACTGAATTTGGATGATCAGCCATGATCGCATTGAATGGCGGAGCAGGCTCGAGGGGCCGAATGGCCTACTCCTGCTCCTATCTTCTATGTTTCTATGTTTCTATTGCAGCATAGGTACAGTTCAAAGGATGTGGCTACTTAAAGGGAAGTCACAACATTGGTGGGCAGAAATTCTTAAACCTTTTGGAAAAGTATGAATGGAACTTCAGCCTGATGAAATCCTTTGGCGAAGCTGAAGAGAGAGGTGAGGGGAAAAGAAGTGACAGACAAAATGGAAACCCAATGTGGAGTCACCACCTTCAATCAGTGTGCAGATGATGGAATGCACCAGAAGCTGAGATGAGGAGAAATTTCTTCACTCAGCGGGTGGTGAATATTTTGGAATTCTCTACCCCAGAGGGCTGTGGAGGCTCAGTCATTGAATATATTCAAGACAGAGATCGATAGATTTTTGAATATTAAGGGAATCAAGGGATCTAGGGATAGTGCAGGAAAGTGGAGTTGAGGTAGAAGATCAGCCATGATCTCATTGAATGATGGAGCAGGCTCGAAGGGCCGAATGACCGACTCCTGCTCCTACATCTTATGTTCTTATGTTCTGACATTTGGTGGCTGGTGAAGCAGATATTATGCTGCTCAAGGTGGATGTGAGAAAGGTTACCTACATTGAACACCAAGATACCCAACGCACAGGGTGGTAGTGCAACATGCCTGCAATAAGCCTCAGGCATAAAAGGCTGCCGTTACCCTTACAATCATTGGAAGTCCTGTGCTTCTCTTTGGATGCAGGTAAAATTGCAGCAGGTGATACAATTCTACCACTGCCTCGCAGGTGAATCAGAGCTTGTCCACACAGCGGTCCTTGGACAAATCCATGTAAGTGCACCTTGCTGGCATTATTTGGCAGGAGAGTAACGGTGCATAGGCACAGTCCTCATATGTTGAAACATCAGTGGCCTGACATTCCTCCATTTTCCTCCTCTGAAATGCTCAGGTATGGAGGGTCCCCATTGGAATTATTTCCCTGGCTTTAACAAATTTTGGGTCTGCCCTAAATATTTTCTCAGCTCATTGGTATCTTCTGTAAGTGGACCTCGCATCCCTTACAATCAGGAGTTTTTCTGTATGGCCCAATATCTCATTATCCAATAGCGTGACCAAAGGGCATAACAATATAACATGAACTGGTCACTGTAAACCTACACATGCACTCATGTTTGCTTTGCAATCTTCTGAGAGGAGGACTGCCTAACACTTTAGTGATACGAGGCCAGATATGAATTATTAAGCTGTTTTATGTTACTGTCAGCCAGTGAACGTTCAGCATAACTTTTATAGCAGATCACATTTTACTTTTAACTTAATTACAGTCCTTCTTCGTAAGAAAAAATAATAAACGATGTCACACTGTCCTGATTAGTTGTCTAAGTAACACTTTCTTTTGGTCAGCCATATCACTGAATCAGATTACGATTTATTCCGGGTCTGGTTGACTCTCTTCTTCATGGTGGCCTCTCTCAGCAGAACTTATCAACAGCCAACCACCCAACCCCTCCCCAAGATGAAGACCCATGGCAGCTAGCTCCTACTGCTTTCAAAATAAATAGGGTCATCTCAACACAATGGGATTGAATTTCCATGGGGGTTCCCATTATCAATGGAAGATCTGTGGAAACCTTTGAGAAATTGTGCAAATGTAATTTACACTCCTCCAGGGTTTCCGCAGATCTTATGTGGAAGTAACGGCAGGACCAGGGGAAGGGGTTGATATATTAACTTCACCAAGTTGCTTAAGGAAATGATTGCCAACATGTATGGACCAGATGGTTAGGAGAACTCATGTGGAAATAATTGGTAAATGGGTCTGGATGGACTCCCGTTGTCTGATCTGAAGACAGGCAACATTCTACAGACTAGCCCACCTGCTTTAATGTACACCTCCTCCCCTCACCTTCACTGCAGGTTGGCTTTTTAAACCCTTGTCAGCTCAATGTAATCAAAATATATATTTCAATATAAATTATACCTAGATCTTCCATGGCAAAATAGTTGAATCTCCTGGGGGGGCACGGTGGCATAGTGGTTAGCACTGTTGCCTCACAGCGCCAGGGACCCGGGTTCAAATCTGGCCTCGGGCGACTGTCTGTGTGGAGTTTGCACATTCTCCCTGTGTCTGTGTGGGTTTCCTCCGGGTGCTCTGGTTTCCTCCCACAGTCCAAAGATGTGCAGGTTAGGTTGATTTGGCTATGATAAATTGACCCTTAGTGTTAGGGGATTAAATACGTGGGGTTACGGGGATAGGGTGGGATATGTGTCGGTGCAGGCTCGATGGGCCGAAATGGCCTCTATCTGCACTGTAGATTCTGTGATTCTGTGAAATGGTATACTGGCCAATAAATTCAGAGGCTAATGATGGCATTCAACTGCAGCCCTTCAGTCCTACCGGTGGTAAGTTAAACCATTGAGTGAATACATGTTGGCAATCATTTCCTTCGGCAACTTGGTGAAGTTAATATATCATTCCCTTCCCCTGGTCCTGCCACCAATTATAACGCCTTATGGCATAAACAGAGCCACTTAAAAGGACCATGTGAACTTGGAGGTAGGGACACTAAAACACTCGTTAGAGCATTTCATACAAATAAAATGTATTAAATAAACACAATTGCACCAAATATTGTGTTTTTTCTACTTTTAGTAACATACTAAAATTATGCAATCCAACCTCTCTTGAACTGATGCAAAGCAAAAAGCATTAAGAATGTTGATATATTATTCGCATTGGTTCCATTGCATATTGAATATTGGGAACAGTTCAGAGGTTTAAGCTAAGGTGTTCTTAAGCACCAACTCTTATTAAGAAAGGATATCTACAAAATCACCCCATGAAGCCCCATAGTAGCCAAGTTGATGAAGCTGATGGCTGCGGCTATAAGTAATGCAGTTAGAATGACAGAGGATGAGCTTGAGGCTGTAACAACTGATGGGACTATCATTTTTACTGAGCATAAATATAATGCAGACACTGCTGTTGGTTAAACCCAAACAGTTGGTTGTTTGCCAGTACATTCTTTGAAAAGAATAATGCTCTGTATTCTCCTTCTGCTACTTTTAAAAACAGCTGCTGCCAAAATGAAGATTCCACAAACATGAGATATTGCTGCTTTGTAACATGGCGAGAAGATGCTTTGTGTGTAAACACTGTTTCATTCTACGTCAAGTGCGACGTATAGTACACACATATAATGCTGGCGTTTGAGATAGAAAATCGCTGACTTACTTTAGCAAATCCCTCCCTTAATAATTGGTTTTGTTGGTAATTTTCAGCTTGCCCATTAATGCGTTCTCCCTGTGATTAACTAACAGCACGAAACACGAGTTTGCTGTAATAATAGCAAAAGTAGGCTTAACACGAAAGTAACCATTCTTCTATAAACCTAAATGGGTGCTAAGATTACCACAGGCAGAACAATCCCACCAGTTTGTTTGGTGACACTGTAGCAGCTTCTGAAAGAAACTCTGTGGTTTAGTTGTGGCCCACAAAGCATTTCTAATGATCTTATAGGCAGGGATGACTCCAACTCTGGTAGAAGCATTATATTCAATATTTTTACCGTTGTATCTTTTTTGTTTTACTTATTGTTGGATATGTTTTGCAGACAATATACTGATACACTGGCACAAGCCTAAAATGTTCACCTCATGCCCAGCAAGAGCTGAGTTTTCCATACAAGTCCCGTGTGTAATTAACGCTCATAGCCAGCTGCCTAGTGAGAAGGAACCACAGATACTGGCCCTGACTTGGCAGCCTGATAAGGGAGGTTTCTCACACTCCCTCCATCTGGACGACCTACAGTCTATATGACATGACACTGCTGGGGGGGGGGGGGGGGGGGTGCTTTGAGGCACTGCTGGCTGTGACTCAGGCTGCAATGATGCCGGGTCATTGAAATTCATACTTTTCACTTACATATTGCTGTCAGTGATGATTAAAAGGTCTCCTGCTGACAAAGTGGTGCATACTCACGGATTAAATATTTGGGGATGGTATTTGGGGTAAGTTAATAAGTGGGAACGCAATTGAGTGTTCTTCCTGGCGTCACTAGGGATAAGTCAAATTCAAAAGCTTTTTAACCACAGAATGAATTATTGTGTTAAACGCCCAGCCAAATGGTTAATACTCTTTGCAATATGTAGTTTCATTTAAATACATTCTGTTTTGATTTAACTTTTCTCATTATTATATGGCGGTAAAGCAGAGCGCAGTAGAGTTAATATATAGATGAAAGGATAATAAAGATTATAGTACCATAGAAACGGAAGTATGCAGCACCACATAATTGGACTAATAATAAAACCAGCAGAAGGCAAGACCACATGCCATACATGTGTTCAATAATGAATTGCGTAGACTCAAAAATATTTTTGCTGGAGTGATGTCAATAAAACTAATATACTGTACTGGTCCTATACAACATAGTAAAAATTGATACTCTCTTTGCCAAATTCCACAGTCGATGTCCTGAACTGCCATTAATGTTTAAATAGACCAGTTGTAATTACTGTGATTAGTGTGGATGTCTCAGCACAGTGCTGGAACTATGCAAGAGGGTATATTTTTCTGGAGTCAATGCTTTGTGTGATTGCTTAGAACATAAACATGTTTCATTCCTCTCCCTACACATTTTTTTCTCCCTTTACAAGCTACTCATTACCACAAAATTAACTTTCAATGGAGAAGCTGGATAGTGTGAGTCAGACAAGTCTGAAAGTCTGCGTCAGTGGTGCTCTGGGATCAAATAGCAGGCGTGTCAGTTTTTCCTCCTGTCTTCTGATTGAGGTAAACTTTTCCTGTCTATCACATGAGACTACCACCCAACAGGCTGGGTGAGAATTGTTGGAACTCAGCTAACTGAAGCAAGTAGGGTTGTGTGTCTAGCAAACTCTCCTCTTGACATTGTGATCTTCTGATTGACAATAAAATGCAGAACTGCATGAGCTATTGGGCCAAAATTAACTTTAATTTCTTAATTGTAATGTTTCTAATTAGTGGGAAACAATGGTAGATTTATCAGAGACACAAGAATTATAACTTACTAAATAGCAGAGGAAACAGTTCAAATACTGTCATCGTGGTCTGTGCAATGGTGCAATACTATTAGTTTATTTGACAAAAATCAAGCCCAAGGGCCTCTTTTGCTCAATAGCCTTCACAAAAGGCACTCCATATTTGTTATATTTTATTACAACAGTACCAAAAGTCCTTTTTTTCTTTATTCCTTCTCCTCCCCCAGAGAGCTGATTTCCTGATCGGCTGCTCTCTGCCAACAGATGACACTCACAAGGTGCTCTGGTTGGGAAATTGCAGATCTGCGGTACCTAATTTTCTCTCCTTGCAGCCCTCGAATTTCAGGTTGCAATGGTAGCTGTTGTACCACAGGGAGCAGTGAGTACGGAAAACTATCTGGGATTTGGAGGGGATGAGGGGATCAAGGACAATTATTAGGCAGATCACTGAAGTTACTGATGTCATACTGGATTGAGGGCCAGTGGAGAGGGAGTTGGAAGGCAGAGAGGCTAATGGCGTGGGAGGTAGGGGATGATATTTTTCAGGGGCAGAGGAGTGTAGAAGCACTGGAAGCAGGCAACAAGATGTGGAAGCTGAAGGAGATGAGGAAGTGAGCAGAAATGGCCATGTCACTGATCATAATCCTAGAGACAGAGCTGGTGAAGTCAAAGGGACCAGTCAGGAGAATGCGGCTAGGATTTCTTGACCCCCCCCTCCAGCGCTTCCTTTGGCGTAACTGGGGCAGAGGTGAGAAATGGGGTGGGGACATACTTTCTGCCCGTATTTACCATCCCTCTGATTTCCCAGAGGAAGAGATGGGCAACATATAATATGCCCACCTATATATGGGTGGATATATTGTAAGCATATGCAAATAATGGAAGGGCATCATCTGACGTATTTTCCATCATTTGCAACCATAGTAACACCGAATACCAGAGATGACTTAGTCCTGGTGTCCAGTGTTGCTATGGTGACAGAGAGGTGATTCACTTTTTAAAATTCCGAATGCATGTGCCATCAATCAATACTACATTATACTAATTAGCTGTGGTGAACTTACCGCCCCACTCCTGCTCCACTGCCACATTTACTGTGGCTCCTTTTATCATTCATTCTCAGGATATGGGCGTCGCTGGCAAGGCCAGCATTTATTGCCCACCTTTAGTTGCCCTAGGATGGTGGTGGTGAGCCGCCTTCTTGAACCGCTGCAGTTCTTTGCAGTGGTTCGATACTGCTGAGTGGCTTGCTGGGCCATGTCAGAGGGCAGTTAAGTGTTAACCATGTTTGTGTGGGACTGGAGTCACATATAGGCCAGACCGAGTAAGGACAGCAGGCTTCCTTTCCTAAAGTATTTTAGTGACTCACTTGGGCTTTTACGGCAATCCGAGAGCTTCATGGTAACTTTTGTTTTTACTAACATAGAAAACATAGAAAAATAGGAGCAGGAGTAGGCCATTCGGCCCTTCGAGCCTGCTTCACCATTCAATATGATCATGGCTGATCTTCTGTCTCAATACCATATTCCCGCTCTCTCCCCATACCCCTTGATGCCTTTTGTGTTTAACAGCAGCTTTATATTTCCAGACTTTTTACCTGAATTCAAATTCTCAAAATTGCCTGGGGGAATGTAAATGCATGTTCTCTGGATTACTAGTCCTGTAAAATAGTCATGTTGCTACTGTACCTTGCGCTGGGTAGCCTTGGCGCCTGCCTAAATCAGGTAATGCTGCTCCGCACAGTTGTACTGGGCAGTGAAGAGGAAGAGGCCCCAAAAGGGTGAATGAAAAATTACTTCTGTGGGGCCAGGTGGAGCAGGAGTGTTTCTCCGGGCTCCCCACTAATGATGTGGGTGGCTGCTGTCCTGGGTTCCCCACCCTCCCGCAATTGGTTTCCCCCGCCCAAAATCTATCTTCCTGGCAGCCGGGTCGGCTTCTGGGCCTTCCATCTGTTATTGCGCCAGCGAGCTGCAGCCGGATGCCCGTTCAGAGCGTGCAGCTCATTGGCAGCACGGTACTGAGGCCCAACCCTCGAAATGGGCCGAGCCTCCCGTCGGCATGATTGGAGGTCTGGCCCGTGCGCTGTACCGATGGGCTGGCCATCCCGAGAGTTAAAGCCATTAGGAAGGCAAATGGTATGCTGGCCTTCATTACAAGAGGATTTGAGTACAGGAGTAAAGAAGTTTTACTCCAATTATATAGGGTCTTGGTGAGACCACACCTGGAGTACTGTGTACAATTTTGGTCTCCTTACCTAAGGAAGGATATACTTGCCATAGAGGGAGTGCAACGAAGGTTCATAAGATTGTTTCCTGGGATGGCGGGACTGTCGTATGAGAAGAGATTGAGTAAACTAGGCCTGTATTCTCTTGAATTCAGAAGAATGAGAGGGGATCTCATTGAAGCATACAAAATTATTACAGGGTTTGATAGGGTGGATGCTGGGAGAACATTTCCCTTGGCTGGGGAGTCTAGAACCAGGGGCCACAGCCTCAGGATAATGGGTAGGCCATTCAGGACTGAGATGAGAAGAAATTTCTTCACACAGAGGGTGGTAAAACTTTGGAATTCTCTACCCCAGAGGGCTGTGGAGGCTCAGTCATTGGGTATATTCAAAACAGAAGTCGATAGATTTCTGTCTAGTAAGGGCATCAAGGGATATGGCGATAAGGCCGGTGAATGGAATTGAGGCAGAGGATCAGCCATGATCTCATTGAATGGCGGAGCAGGCTCGAAGGGCTGAATGGCCTACTGCTGCTCCTATTTCTTATGTTCTTATGTTCTTAAAATCTACCCTGCTGTGTTCACAAACATCAACCTGCATGTATTTTGCTCATTTTTTAAAAAAACTGTCAAACTAGGATTCCTTCTCAGAGGCCTTCATTATGAAGTTCAATATTACTTACTTTACTTACTCATTTCTTTAAGTAAACTGCAAGTTCCACACATAGGCTTATTGTAGCCAAAAGGCGATCAAGATTTATTGTAAAATTACTAAAATACCTCAGCTTTAGATCTGACAAATAGATCAGGAGGAGTTCTGAACAAAATAGCTTATTCTAATCTGCAATGTAAAAAATATACCTATGCACAGTATTTGTTAAAACCGTGATAACAGTGCGTTAATTTTCCCTTTTCTGTGCGGGACAATATCTGAGTACCATTCACATGCGAAACATTGCTTCCATGATTTGTAGGAAATGGACTCTGATAAACCACAATCAACTTTTATTAACTCAAGTTAAGGTTAAAACCAGCATAGTCAGTTATATGTTTCTTGGGAAATACTGTTTCCTTTCTACTGTCTGTCACAGAATTTATTTGCACATTTCTCACATTGACATTAAAGAAAGGGGCAGACGTTATATTGGGACATCACACTGTAGAGTTCATAATTGGAGAAGACTTCTGAGTCGGTAGGTCGTGGGTTCAAGTCCCACGCTAGAGGTTTGAGCACATAATCTAGGTTGGCACTAGAGTGCAGTACTGAGGGAGTGCTGCACTGTCAGAGTTGTTTTTCGGATGAGACGTTAAACTGAGGCGCCGTCTACCCTCTCAGATGGACGTAAAAGATCCCATGGTACTATTCGAAGAAGAGCAGGGAAGCTCTCCCATTGTCCTGGCCAATACATCTCACTCAGTCAACATCACCAAAAAAACAGTTTATCTGGTCGTGCGTCTCATTGCTATTTGTGGGACCTTGCTGTTTGCAAATTGGTGTCCTGTTTCACCTTAAGCAGTGCTTCTGACCTTATATCCTCTCCATCAAAAGACTACCTACTACCACCTCTGTATCATCACCGGCCTCCATCACTACCTCAACTATTCTGCCACTGAACCCTCGTTCGAGCATTTGTCACCTCCAGACTTGATTATTCCAATACTATCCTGGTTAATTTCTCATCCTCTACCTTCCATTAACTCCAGCTCATTCAAAACTCTGCTGCCAGTATCCTATGCTGCTCCAAGCCATCCATCCCCACAAAGTTACAATTGGCTGGAAATTTCACAGGTAAGAATGGATGGGTTGAAGGCATAGGGGGAAGTGAAAGTTGTAAAAATGTAAAACCCAACCCCAACCTGCCTCTAATCTGCCCACCAGCGTACTGAGCTTAAATAACAGAGACTATGAAGGTATGAGAGTAGAATTGACTAAAGTGGACTGGGAAAACAGATTAAAGTGTAAGACGGTACAAGAGCAGTGGTCTACATTCAAGGAGATATTTCACATCTTTCAAGATAAATATATTCCACTGAGGAAAAAGGGGAGTAAAAGAAAAGACAGCCATCCGTGGCTTAGTAAAGTAATAAAGGATAGTATCCGGCTGAAAACAAGGGCGTATAAAGTAGCCAAATCTAGTGGGAGGATAGAAGATTGAGAAGCATTTAAAAGCCAGCAAACAATAACTAAAAGATTAATTAAGAAAGGGAAGATAGATTATGAAAGTAAACTAGCAAAAAATATAAAAACAGATAGCAAGAGTTTCTACAGCTATATAAAAAGAAAAAGGGTGGCTAAAGTGAACGTTGGTCCCTTAGAGGATGTGACTGGGAAACTAGTGGTGGGGAACATGGAGATGGCAAAGACGCTGAACAAATATTTTGTATCAGTCTTTGCAGTAGAGGACACTAAAAATATCCCAACACTGGACAAACAGGGGGCAATGGGGGGGGGGGGCGGGGAGGAGCTAAACACGATTAAAATCACTAAAGAGATGGTACTCGGTAAAATAATGGGACTTAAGGCGGATAAATCACCCGGACCTGATGGCCTACATTCTAGGGTCTTGAGAGAAGTGGCGGTAGGGATTGTGGATGCATTGGTGATTATTTTCCAAAACTCCTTGGACTCAGGAAAGGTCCCGGCAGATTGGAAAACTGCTAATGTAACACCCTTATTTAAGAAGGGAAGTAGACAAAAAGCTGGAAACTATAGACCAGTTAGCCTAACATCTGTGGTTGGCAAAATGTTGGAGTCCATTATTAAGGAAACAGTAACAGAGCATTTGGATAAACATAATAGGACAGAGTCAGCATGGTTTTATGAAGAGGAAGTCATGTTTGACAAATTTGCTCGAATTCTTTGAGGACGTAACATACAGGGTGGATAAAGGGGAACCAGTGGATGTAGTGTATTTGGACTTCCAAAAGGCATTTGACAAGGTTCCACACAAAAGATTACTGATCAAGATAAAAAATCATGGGATTGGGGGTAATATACTGGCGTGGGTGGAAGATTGGCTAGCTAACAGAAAACAAAGAGTTGGGATAAATGGTTTGTTCTCGGGCTGGCAATAGTAACTAGTGGTGTTCCGCAGGGGTCAGTGCTGGGACCCCAACTCTTTACAATCTATATTAACGATTTGGAGGAAGGGACCGAGTGCAACATATCCAAGTTTGCCGACGATGCAAAGATGGTAGGGAAAGCAGTGAGTGAGGAGGACATAAAAAACCTGCAAAAGGACATAGACAGGCTAAGTGAGTGGGCAGAGATTTGGCAGATGGAATATAATATTGGAAAGTGTGAGGTTATGCACTTTGGCAGAAAAAATCAAAGAGCAAGTTATTATCTAAATGGAGAGAAACTGCAAAGTGCTACAGTACAAAGGGATCTGGGGGTCCTGGTGCATGAAACACAAAAAGTTAGTATGCAGGTGCAGCAGGTGATCAGGAAGGCCAATGGAATCTTGGCTTTTATTGCAAGGGGGATGGAGTATAAAATCAGGGAAGTCTTGCTGCAGTTATACAGGGTATTGGTGAGGCCACACCTGGAATACTGCGTGCAGTTTTGGTTTCCATATTTAAGAAAAGATATACTTGCTCTCGAGGCGGTTCAGAGAAGGTTCACTCAGTTGATTCCGGAGATGAGGGGGTTGACGTATGAGGAAAGGTTGAGTAGGTTGGGCCTCTACTCATTGGAGTTCAGAAGAATGAGAGGCGATCTTGTCGAAACATATAAGATTTATAAGGCTTGATGGCCGGCGTGGATGCGATGGGCCGAAGGGCCTCTTTCTGTGCTGTATAACTCTATGATTTTATGACTCTATGATTGTGAGGGGGCTTGATCGGGTGGATGCAGTGAGGATGTTTCCACTAATGGGTGAGACTAGAACTAGGGGGCATAATCTTAGAATAAGGGGCTGCCCTTTCAAAACTGAGATGAGGAGAAACTTCTTCACTCAGAGGGTAGTAAATCTATGGAATTTGCTACCCCAGAGAGCTGTGGAAGCTGCAACATTAAATAAATTTAAAACGGAGATAGACAGTTTCCTAGCAGATAAGGGAATTAGGGGTTACGGGGAGAGGGCAGGGAAGTGGACGTTGAGTCTAGATTCGGATCAGCCATGATCCTATTGAATGGCGGAGCAGGCCCGAGGGGGCGTATGGCCTTCTCCTGCTCCTACTTCTTATGTTCTTATGTTCTTATGTTTTCACCTTTCACTCAGGAGGGACGGGCGGGGGGCGGGGGTGTGGGGGAGTGGGCTGCCAACCCGCGGCCAGGATAGATCCTGGGGCTCGGGATTCCCGGTGGCTGCAATGAGGCGGGCTCAGCCTCAGGGAGCAATCCTTTTGGGTTAGGTGGAGGAGGAGTGTTTCCTCACGGCCCCCCGAAGCTCCCCGACCACCAGCCCCCCCCCCACCAGCTCCCCGACCATCAGCCTACACCCCCCCCACCCAGGCCTGTTATCCCCCCCCACAACCCCCCACCGCCCGCCCGGGGATCCCAACTCAGCCCCGGGGACAGGGATCAGACCCCTCCCACGAGGATCACAACTCCTGTGGTGTGCTCGTCCGCGAAAACGTGCTGGGAAACCTAAACTTCTGGGTCTCCCACTGTCTCCTGGGAAAATCCAGTCCACTGGCTCCCAATCCCCCAACATTTCAAATGTTAAGTTCTCATCCTTGTGATTAAATCTTTTACCTCACCTAATCTCTGCAGCCTCTTATAGGCCTACAATTGCCCCCAGATTTTCCATTCCTCTGACTCCAGCCTTTTGTGGAATCCTTCCGTTCACCCCACCATTGGCAGCTGTGACTTCAGCTGCCTAGGTCCTACTCTCTGGAATTCCCTATTTTAACCCCCTCCACCTCTCCACATCCCTCTCCTCCTTTACACAACAATTCTTAAATCCCAACTCTTTGACTAAACTTTCAGTCAATCCTTCTAATCTCTTCTTTGGCTCGGTTTTCATTTTCCTGTGAAGTGGCTTGTGTTGTTTTTTCTACATTAAATGCACTATATAAATGCACAAGCAAAATACTGCGGATGCTGGAAATCTGAAATATAAACAGAAAATGCTGGAAATACACAGCAGGTCAGGCAGCATCTGTGGAGAGAGAAACATGGGGAGAAATTCCCTTCCTTTGCGCCTCCTGTGGGGGGCGCTGACAGGGCGCAAAGGCCTTTACACCCGGGCGCGGCACTGACCTCGCCTCCTGCCAAATTCCACGGGAGGTTAGCGGTAGCGCTACTGGGTCGCGCCCCTAATTCATGCACCCGGAGATAATTATGTCATCTTCGGGTGCATTACCCCAGTAGCGCCCCAGCATAAAAGTTCCCCTTTTCCCCCTGCTGCAGCACTGGGCGATGGCAGCGACTGCTGCAGGGGACGCAAGCAGGGCGGCCCGCCGCTAGTGGGGCGCCATTTAAAGGTGAGGTGGCCGGCCGCCTTGAAAAAAATGTCAGATTAAAAAAAAAATGTTTTTTTTGTGCCTCCGGACGCGGTGTCCGTGCCGCAATGGGTCAGCCCGGCACTCTGCTTGAGTGCCGGGCCGATCGCGCGGCACCCCTGCTCCCCGGTGATCCAGATAAGTTAAAAAAAAAACTGCAGAGTTTGCAGTGTGGGGCCCTTCCCTTTAATTCAGGGAAGAATCCCTGCAACATGACGGCGCTACGCGTCCCCAGTGCGTGGCGCTGCTGAGCCGTGTGCCCGGGTCGCGAACTTCCCCCCCATTCTTGCACTCCAAGGAGGAAGTGGACCGTTTGATTTAGCGCTCCACTTCCCTCTTGGAGCAAAAAAATGGGATTGTCAGAGAGGCTGGAAGAGGTTGGTGCCCGGCGCTAACTTTTCCAGCTTTTCTGATTTAGCGCCCCAAATGGGGCTCGAGGGAAAATTTCCAACCCACAGCGTTAACATTTTAGGTCGATGACCTTTCATCAGAACTGGAAAATGTTACAGATGTAACAGGATTTAAGCAAGTGCAGAGGCAGGGAAAGCAGGGATGAGAGGAAAGAACTAAAGTCAAGGTCTGTGCTCGGGTGGAAGGCAGGAGAGATTGAATGACAAAAGGGATGATGGTGCAAAGCAAAAGGGGGTGGTAATGGGACAAGTAAAGAAACAAAAGATGGGTCTAGAAGAGGTGTAAATGGGACTAGCAGAATCATCAATAGCTGCTGACTGAAAAAATGGGGGCAGAGGTTCTGATCTGAAATTGTTGAACTTTCGATTAGGCACTTTACAGCCTTCCGGGCTCAACATTGAGGTCATCCAAACAGCCAACATTTGCATCCCCTCATTTCAGATTCAATCTCCGTTCTCAGAGGTGAAAGGGCAGTTTTCTAACTTACTCTATCTTCCTGCATCCTCTGGCATCGGTTAGAGCCATATTTTGAAATGTCCTTTGTATGGTGGGACCTCCGTTATCTACCTTAAAGGAAGGGTTGCCCCTGATGGTTAATTGAAATCAGTGGATAATCGAGAGCCCCCAAGTTTTGCTTTTCGATGTCTGATACTGCAATACCTTAGGCATGGAGATAACAACAAGCACAATACAAATATTATCAAACTGATTTAATCTTTCTTTAGCTATGAGGTTGTTTTATGCCAGACGAGAGGAGACTGATGTTAGCAGACTGTGTAATGAGGCGACAACTCTTGCATAGCTTTGTGTTATGAAAATTCTCATGGAGAACCGGGAAAGTGGATAATTGGAGCCTGGATAATGGAGGATTTACTATATACCCTATTAGTGTTTTTTTAGGCCTTGAATTCTGAAATTATGTGCCTTCAAAATTACAATGATTATATTAATTTGTTCATATATGCTCTTTCCTAGTTCCTGCCTCTAATATACAGACATAATTAAATATAGTGTTTCTGAAACCATTGATGTGCACATCATTAGAATTGGTTTCTTTAGCGGTGATATGTCATCTATCATCTTTATTATTCTGATTGCCACATTGCCTACACACAGGCCTGTATGTTAGGGAGAATGAGGCCTTTATGTTCTCTTGAGCACACACACACACACTACAAATATTTTAAAATAAATATCCTCTGCTGAACGATTCTACACAGATGTGCTTTCCTCTGATTATTCAGTAACAAGTATTACAAAGGTACACTAGAGAATGCAAAATGTGCGTTTCCATAATAGGCCATTTAAAAAAAAACATATCCTCCAGCTCAAGCACAGAATTCATAGAAGAAATTAATCACCGTATTCAGTTCTATAAAAATATTAATTGTCCAAGGTGTTCTGTGATGATGACTTGCTAGCTAGGCTGCTAGGCTGGGGAGCAAGCCTCACGGAGATAAGTGATCACTTAAATCTCTCTCAAAAAAAAAGTCAATTTAACTCATAACTTTTTACTGAAGCTGCTTATTGACACAAGTATTATTGAGATTTTAGCTCATAAAGATCGTAGGGTCATACAGCTTTAAAACATATTAGCAATGTATATATATATATATATAAAACAAGTCAGATATTGAGCTGGATAGCTGTCTGTGAAGTGAACAAAACCCCATTAATGCGCTTTGAGAACAATGGGGGATGCCAAAGAGGAGCAGATGCCATGTCGAAATCTGTGTTTGTTCTGGCACAGGGCGTCATTGGCTTATTCTGGCTTAACCCACCTGCCCCAAAGCACCAAACCGAGCTGTGAGCAGTTCCATTCTCACGGCCGTACATTTCAACCTCGAGAAATGAATGAAAATATCTACTGAAGTCTGCGCTTATCAGGCAGTTGTTACGTGGCCTGTGATGATCACCCATTCTATTATTTAATTTGCTTGCGTGTAACCAATGATTAACAATTTTGCTGCTTGATAGCAGCCCTTGCAGCAGCTGCTCCACACTCTTACACAGTACATTAGAAATCAGCATTATTAGCATGAGAACCTTTGTCATTTGAAGCCCAGATAGTGTAAAGGCCTCTGCACCCCCTCCCCATCAAAACCAAGGGAGTCCTTTCCTGCTAATTTCCATAAGAGATGTAGTATCTGAAGCATGACAGACCTCAATGCACTAAACAAATGGTGGCTGTTATTCACTACGCTAACAGGTACCCATTTGTAAAGCACTGCTCTTTGGTCTAATTTATTCCCATTCATCTCTGTGTTCCTTATGATAATGTTATATTCTATTATTTAATGTCTGACTGCAAATGCAGTTCTGTGCTTCACACCGCTGCACATTCTAATAGAGGAGAAAAAAAAGCTGCTGCACAGCTCATTCTGTTTTACTTATAGATAGCGATAGGTTAATAAAATATTGATGAAGGGCCTTGTCCCTTTGGGAGCTCCTCTTTGCAACAACGTAAAGCTGAGCTGCTTACAGTGTGAGCATGTACGACATAGTTCCGCATAATCAAACGCGCGGTTCAAAATTACACTAGTCCTAAATTTTTCCCTTGTTCCAGACCAAGTCCTTTTGTTGTTAACTAAGAAGAACGGCTTCCCATCGATCAGCAGCCCTCCTTTGTGGTTGTCGGCCAGGCACTGGCTTCCATTTTTAAGTAACGTTTAAGAACAGTTTAGCGTGTGTTACGCTTGTTTAATTTCAGTAATGGACGGACAAATTGAAGGGGTGTGATTGACATTTGTTCTACCCAAATTTATAGTGCAGTACTGAGGGAGTGCTGCACGGCCTTTTAGATGAGGGCCCAGAAATTCGGGTCGGGGGCTTCCCGCGGGTGCAAGCCCCCGACCTGCACTTTACCTAGCGCGCCTGCCGTTGAGCTGTGGGCCCGCGTGGGATTCTGATCCTGGGCCTCCTCCAGGTGCCGGCGCACAGTGCTTGTGTATCCCAGGGGCGCAGTTAGTTCACTGCATCCCCTGGGATCACGTGGGCCATGGAGAGCCAATGGTAGCAGGGAATGCTTCATTCATAAGTTTGACAGGAAGAGCTGTCAAACCTATAAATACTATAAGCCCCAAAACATCACTTAAACTTCAAATAATTTTTTTTTTTTTAAATCACATTTTTAAAATAACTAAATTACATGAAATAACTATTTTAAACAATAATTTAAATTTTTGAAAAAATTAATTACATTTTCTAAAGGGGCTAAAAATAAACTTACCTTTCTTTAAAGTATTTAAAAATAATAAACCTGTGGAAAAAATGTTTTAATTTTAATTAATTCACCACTTGCCTTGTTAAAAGCAGGCCTTGCGCCTGCTTTTTAAAAGTGTAACTGCTGGAGACTTACCCTCCCGGAGAAACCTGCAAAAAAAAAAGTAAGTTCAATGCGCACGCGTTCGACCACTGAACCCCTTCTTTCAGGGGAACGGAAGTGCCGGTTTCCCGCGCATGCGCAGTGCATGCACGAAACCGGCACTTTCGTTGGGCCTACGCCTGAGTACCCCATGCGTACTCACCCGTAGAGACCCGAATTTCTGGGCCGAGATGTCAAACCGAGGCCCCGGCTGCCCTCTTAAATGGACCTAAAAGATCCCAGACCACTACTTCGAAGAAGAGCAGGGGCGTTCTCCCCGGTGTCCTGGCCAATATTTATCCCTCAACCAACACCTAAAACAGATTATCCGGTCATTTATTTCATTGCTGCTTGTGGGACCTTGCCGTGCGCAAATAGGCTTTCCTACATTACAACAGTGACTACAATTCAAAAGTACTCATTGGCTGCGAAGCATGTTGGGACGTTCTAAGGTTGTGAAAGGTGGTATATGAAATGCACGTCTTTCTTTTTTAGGCTTCTTTTTTAAAAAGTTATTAAACATTTGCCGTTGAAGACCAATCGCAATCCAGCAAGCTGGCTCACAAGTCTTCCTAGATTTCCAGGGATTAGAGACAAATTCCCATGTTATATTGCTAGGGAATACTAGTGCATTCTCATCTCTACATTGGCAGGGATTGGAGAGAGACACGACTGCATTGGCAGGTACTAGATCCAGCCTATGGATGCAGATTGGCAATTAGATCCTTCCATGGGGATCAAGGACATCCCCTGTCCCATTAGACTGACAAGAATCAGTATCTCCTTCTCACTGACCAGACTAGCATGTTAAAAATGACAAAACAAATGTAATAAGGCATTTACATTTGTCATTGTGACTCAGGAGATTAACAACAGCTGTTTGCCTGGAATGACAGCGGGAAACAATAGCAAGATATGCAAAAATGGCCTTGCACGTGTGCCTTTGGATTTATTTAATCTCTTTGTAAGTGTAAACTTTCATTTTTCATCTAAAAAACAAGTCAGAATTTTGAATTATTCCAGATCTTTTGTAGTCCAGTTTAGGGCACCTCTGGTCCCACATCTGATTTGATGCTCAACTCTATAAATTGGGTTGGAGTTTTTTTTAAACAATCCCTCAGGTTTGCTGATGACAGTTTATCATTCTTTTATCTTTAAAAAAAAAAATTAGTTATTCCCATTTTGCATTTTTAGATTTTTCCCGTTTCTTTGCGTCAGTATCAGTTTGGCTTACTGATAGGTGAAGGTTGTGGGTTCAAGCCCCACACATAATGTAGGCTGATACTTCAGTGCAGCACTGAGTGAGTGCTACATTTTTGGAGGTGCCATCTTTTGGAGGGGACGTGAAATCAAGGCCCTAACTGCTTGGTCAGGTGTACCTAAAAGATCCCATGGCAGTTTTTCAAGGAAGAGTCAGGAGTTCTCCTGGTGCCCTGGTTAACACCCAGCCCTCAATTAAAGCCATCAAAATAGATTAACCGACCATTATTCATCTTATTTCTGTTTGTGGTACCTTGCTGGCTGCAAATTGGCTATCGATAAGTTTTCTTATCAGCTTATCTCAATCAACAGAAATCAGATGGAACCAGGAAACAGTGTGCAGTGCATGTGTTTAAGAGCAGCTGCGCTCAAGAGTTTTGCCATTCCCTATGTCACAGTAAAGCGACTGATAGGGTTGCCAACTCTAATTGGATGGTGTTCCTGTAGGTTTCATCACACGACCTCCGTCCTCCAACCGCCCCATCTCCAATATTTTTATAACTAACAAACAAAAGCGGTCAAAGAAAATTTAAAAAAGCACACCATGTTTTTAATGCCCCGATGATTTCCCCCTTCCTTGGGTTGTTCATAGCAGTGTCCAAGAGATTAATCTTTAATTCCTGGTGACTCCAGGGCCATCATGGAGGGTTGGCAACCTGAGCGACTGAGCTCTGTAATCACAGCTCCCCGTCCGCATTTCTGCTCCACTGCTGTTAACAATACAAACTACCTCAGAGGATTTAGTATAAACTAAAACTAGACTGATGTGTTAACTCTTAAGCTGCACACCGAGCCCTGCTGTGAAAGAAGTGCATTTCAACAATGCACTGCGCTGATTAATGAACCCATTAATCATTTTTAAATAAAGTTTTTAATTGTCATTTTGCAATTTTGAAATGCAGTCTATATAGGCCAAGAACAAGTCTACCTCGGCTTTAACCTTGTCATATTTGGAGTGATGAATCAGAGATATGCTAATATAGGCTAAAAGCAGTGAGAAGCTTAGTGCAATGAATCAATTGAACTAACAGCTGATTGTGGATTTAATTTTACTGTAGAGTTAATTATCAACCTTATATTTTAAGCCACAGTCTGAGATTAGGGTGGAAAGATTAGTTATAATTCGTTTTTGCAGTTTCCACAGTGAAGAAAGATAATTGGTGTTCGACCATTTAGGGCCGTAGTTCAAAAAGACATCATCATATCAGATTCTTTTGAGCACTGAACTTGTTTTAACGTGATTTTCAGACAGGGAACAAATGTACATATATTATGTCAATTAGTTCCCACACTAAATCTTCAAATAGAATGAAACTAAGGAACAATGATCAGCACTCAAAAGAATTGGCAAAACAATTTGATGTTGCATCAAATGCCAAAGTAAGAATCACAGCATTTTTCATGTTAACTACATAGAGCTCCACTTTGATGACAAATATGAGTGTAGGAGGGGTAAGGAGATGGCACTGGGATTGCTGAATCACTAAAATGAAGGTGAAATCTAACTGTGGGATATTAGCATATGTTTAATACATTTGTATGAAATTTCTTTACTTGCTATTATAACTTTGGTGTTGAGTTAATAGCTTCCATATTCCTCTCCCCACCCTGCTCCCTGTCCCCCCACCCACCTGGATTGCTGAGTTCAGGTCATTAACACGGTCCAAACATGCCCTTGGCACAAGCTAATCCCCTGAGAGGGGCCTGTAACAACAGTAATGGCCGCTGGTCTCTTGGCCACTGTCCAGCCGGAATGCTTTCCCCTCCTCACCCCTCCAAGGATTGAATGGTCCCTGTGAGAGAAAAGACCATGTACCTTCTTAGTCCTCCTTATCTTTGCTGCCTGCCCCTTTCAGACAATCCAGGCCAGCTCCCTCCCTGCCCCCACAGGCACAGGGACTAGCAGCTTATGCTGGCACCTCTCCAAATTGATTCCCAATTGGTATTCCCAGAGGAAAATGAGACAGGAGTCATCATTAGGCCTCTCCTATCTCATTTTCATGGAATTTAAATGCCTGTGCTTGTTGTAGGTGCAGAGGCTCTGCCCTTTTTCCTCTCCTATGTGCTTCAGAACACTGCATTCCCCAGCCATATAGCAGAGGAATATAAGGGACAGCATCCCGATTAAAATTGAGGGCAATAAAATGTAATATTAAGCATTAAGCATTTGTTTGCTAAAATTAAACTGTGTGATTTCACTTCAGAAATGTTTCAATAACTCAATGAAATTCCTTTGGGCAATAATTTTAAAGCAAGAACTTGCATTTACCTGTATATAGTACTTCAGGTCATCCTAAAAGACATCACAGCCAATGAAGTACTTTGGAAGTAAAGTCACCGTTGTAATGCAGGGAAATGTGGTAGCCAATCTGCACAACAAAGTCCCACTAACCAATGAGATAAATACCCATCTAATCTGCTTTTGGTGGTGTTGGTTGAGGGATAAATGTTGGTCAGGGCATTGGGAGAGCTTCCCTGCTCTTCTTCAAAGATCTTATATGCCCACCCGAGATGCTGGACAGTTTAACATTGTTGCGTCCGTGTATAATAAGACACAGACTGCAGGAGAACGGTACAACAGGTGTTTACTCAACGTGGCTCACACTGAACTGAATTGTACAGATTACTACGCAGTGCTATATACAGGTGTGGTCACTGCCGGTACTGCAGTATACATGAACTGTAAAAGATAGTTCCCCCCCTTAAAGGTATATACACATTACAATTCCTCCCCTTTTAGATTAACAGTACCATAAAACTCATTTAACAATTAAATATCAAACTAATTACAATTAACACTTTTAACATGCAACATTAGCTGAAAATAGTCTATTTATATATTCAGTCTTTGGGGAGGCTTCCTGATCCTTTCTGGATAGCGCCTTTCCCGAGTGTCTTGCTCTTGGTGCGGAGGCGATTCTGGCCCCCTGTCGTCGGTTGGTTCATCAGCTTCCGATGCTACTGTTTCTGGGGTAGATGCGACCTGTACGTCGGGTTCATCACCAGGTACGTATGGGCGAGGCATGGGGTTGACTTGTTCCTGTGACCCTAGGATCTAGTCAGCATGGCGTCTCACGATGCTCTCCCCAACGTCCACTGTGTACATTAGTGGGCCCTGCCGTGTGCATATCGTTCCTGGCTGCCATTTTTCTGTTCGGTAGTCGCGGGCCAAGACTGGTTGCCCTACATTGAAGCTCCTTGTTGGCTTCTCATGGATGTGCTGGAATTGCTTACTCTCAACATCTCTTCGTACGTATGGTCTGAGCAAATCCAGGCGAGATCTTAACCTTCGGTTAAAGAACATCATGGCTGGGGCCTGGTTGGTGACTGCATGTGTCGCATTCCGGTAGGCGAACAGGAAATTGTCCACCTTGTGCTGCAGCGGAATGTTGTCATTGTACATAGCCTTTATTGCCTTCTTAAAGGTTTGTACGAACCTCTCAGCCAATCCATTTGTGGCTGGATGATACGGGGCGGATGTGTAATGCCTTACCCCATTCTTTTTCAAGAACCACCAAAACTCTTCGGACACAAACTGTGGTCCGTTGTCGGAGCAAACCTGTTCTGGCAAGCCATTCCTGGCAAAAATGGTCCGTAGGACTGCAATAGTTTTCTTCGTGGTGGTGGAGGACATTTTGATGACCTCAGGCCATTTAGAGTGCACATCCACGGCTATTAAAAACATTGAGTCCATGAATGGACCAGCAAAATCAATATGCACCCATTGCCATGGAGATGAGGGCCACTCCCATGGGTGCAGAGGGGCCTGTGGTGGTGCATTTTGGACTTTCTGGCATCCTGAGCAGCTCTTGGTCAGGTCCTCGATTTGTTTATCGATTCCTGGTCACCACACATAAGCCCTGGCTAGGCCTTTCATTTTTACCCCTCCCAGATGACCCTCATGAAGCTCATTGAGCACTCTATCCCTTAAATTGGGTGGAATTACCACTCGGGATCCACACATCAAGGTCCCCCGGCACACTGACAGTTGTTCTCTCCTTGTCGAGAATGCTGGCAACAGTGAGTCGCCATGTGCTGGCCATCCCTTCACCGTCAAATCATATACCCGAGACAGTGTCGGGTCATTTCGGGTTTCCTTTATGATACAAGCGTTAGTTACCGGTAGGTATTCAACTATAGTCGAATGGAATATTTTGACAGGATCCACTGCTGGTGCTTCCTCCGCAGTAGGCAGTGGCAGGCATGATAGCCCATCAGCATTTCCATGCTGTTTTGTGCCCTTATCTTCAATCTTATAGTGGTGCGCCCCTAGAAAAAGTGACCATCTTTGTAGTCGTTGCGCAGTCATCACCGGAACGCCCTTCTTCGGATTAAAAATGGAGACAAGAGGCTGGTGATCAGTCAGCAAGGTGAATTTCTGCCCGTGCAGATAGTGATTGAACTTTTTCACTCCCCACACTAGGCGGAGGGCCTCCCTGTCAATCTGGGCGTAGTTACGCTCGGCTGAGGTTAGTGATCGTGACGGAAAGGCTAGTGGCCTCTCTGAGCCGTCCGAGAATTTGTGTGACAGCAACGCTCCAATGCCGTAGGGTGACGCATCACATGCCAACCGAATTGGTAATGCTGGGTTGTAATGGGCCAATACCTCTTTCGATGTGATTAGTGTTTTGCTCTTCTGGAAAGCTCGTCTACATTCGTCACTCCACTTCCTTGGCTCCCCAGTTTGCAGTAGGGTGTTCAGTGGGTGTAGTATTGTAGACAAATTTGGCAAGAACTTATGGTAGTAGTTTACCAGCCCGAGGAACGACCTCAGTTGTGACACATTTTCCGGTGCTGGAGCCTTGACTACTGCCTCAATCTTCTCTGGGGACTTATGTAACCCCTCTTTATCGATAACGTGGCCACAATACGAGATTTTTTTTCTAAAAAACTCGCATTTGGGGCGGTTAGCTCGGAGCCCATATTCCTGCAATCTAGTGAGCACCTGCTCCAGGTTGGCAAGGTGATCACTGTCATTTTCGCCCGTGACCAGGATGTCGTCCAAGTAACACTGGGTCCCTGGGAGCCCTTGCAGAACTTGTTCCATTGCCCTCTGCCAAATAGCCGGAGCTGATGCTACCCCGAATACCAGCCGGTTGTATTGGTAGAGACCTTTATGGGTGTTGATTGTGTGGTATTTTTTTGATGCTTCTTCTACCTCCATTTGCAGAGACGCCTGGGCCAGATCAATCTTAGTGAAGCGTTTCCCTCCAGATAGCGAGGCGAAAATATCTTCAATCCGCGGAAGTGTATATTGTATGGTGTGAAGGACCTTAAAGTCCCCACAGATGCGAACCTTCCTTGGTTCCCCAGGTGTGCTGCTCAATGACTTTTTCATCACAGGGACGATGGGTGAAGGCCACTCACTCCAGTCTACCTTGGACAGTACACCTGAACGTTTCAGACTCTCCAGCTCTGCTTCGATGGCTGGGCGGATCGCATAAGGTACTGGTCTGGCCTTAAAAAGTTTTGGGCTTGCGTTTGCTTCAATTTTAATCGTCGCTGTCATGCCTTTTAGTGTTCCGAGTCCTTGCTGGAACACTTCTTTCATGTCAGTTAGGATCTTTGACAGTCGCCCAGGTGTGACGTCGTCATCCTTTTTGTCAGCCACAGTCAGTGCCTGTATGGAATGCCAATCCAGTTGTATTTTCCGGATCCATTCACGTCCCAGTAATGGTGGTCCTCCATCTTGCAATACATACAGGTCTAGTTTTGGTGTTTCCTTACCGTTATATATAACGGTCACCCTTATTTTACCTTTGGGGTAGACTTTTTGCCCCGTGTACGTCTTCAAAATAATTTTTGTGTCTCTCAAGGGTATGTGTGAGAATAGCCGCTCATAGTCCCGTCGGTTTATGACTGTTAGGGCTGATCCTGTGTCCAATTCCATCTTTACCTGGACTCCTGCTATCTTGAGAGTGACCCAAATGGTTTGGTGATCCTCCGTTGTGATCACATTATGTAGTTTCAGACAACTCAGTTCCCTGCTTTCGGAGTCGTTATCACTCTTTTGTTCGTCTGAACTATTCTCCGTCATCTTATGTACCTTCTTGTACTTTTCTTTGGTAGGTTTCTTATTGCTGGCTTTCTTTCCCGACCTGCAGACTTGTGCTATGTGTCCTACTTTTCCACACTGTCTGCACACTTTGTCTTTGAACCAGCAATCATTCTGGTCGTGTGTTGTTCTGCCGCAGCGATAGCACTTCTCTGTTCCATGTGACATTTCATTTGTGCCATATTCTTGCGGTCTCTGTTGTATCTCTGCAGCGCCCCGTGCTGCTGCTTCATATGATACCGCAATACTGAAAGCCTTTTCCAGCGTAAGGTCCTTTTCAGATAAAATCCGTTTCTGGGTTCCTTCACTTTGAAGCCCACACACAAACTTGTCCCTTAAGGTATCTGCCAGTCCCGCTCCAAACTGGCAGTGTTTCGATAGTTTGTGCAGTTCTGTTAAATAATCAGCATTGCTTTCATCCTTATGCTGGTTCTGTTTGTGAAACTTGAATCTTTCTGCTATCAGCAGCGGTGTGGGGTTTAAATGTTCCTGTAGTATCGTTACTATGTCTTCAAAACTTTTTTCCATTGGCTTCGTTGGGGTTACTAGATTTCGTAATAAACCATACGTCTTTGCACCCATTAAATTTAACAATACCGACGCTTTCTTGTCATCTGACACCTCATTTGCCTTGCAGTACACCTCTATTCGTTCAACATATGTAGTCCAATCTTCGACTTCATTGTCAAATGCGGTGATACTGCCACTCTTCGGCATTTTGGGTGTGGTTTAAAATGGCGTCTCCCAATGGCTTAAAATGGCATCTCCCGCGCTTTCCTTCCTCCCCCGCTGCTGCCAACACCGCTCCTGGCGGTTCTCGTGGCAATGGCGGTGCCCTGTAGGTTTCGAGCACTTCTCCTGCGCTGCTGCCAACGCCGCTCTCGGCGGTCCTCGTGGCAATGGCGGCACCCTGTAGGTTTCGCGCGCTTCTCCTGCGCTGCTGCCAACACCGCTCTAGGCAGTCCTCGTGGCAATGGCGGCACATCGCGGGTTTCTGCGCGTCTCTCTCTCACTCTCTTTGACGCTGCTCGGCCCCTGAACACCGGCTGCGCCCTGTGCGCTCTGCCCTCTCTCTCTCTCTCCCCCGTCGACGCTGCTCGGCCCTTTGCTGTGCCGCTCGGTCGGGCTCTAGCCCGCCGCTGTCCGGGAAGGGTCTGCGCACTACCTGTTGCCAGCCCGTTTCGCTGGACCACCTCGACTGGAAAGCCAAGCCTGGCTCTCGACAGCCTCCCCCGCAATTCTCGAGTCTCTGCTGGATGACTGGGTGGTTCCCCGTGGTCGACGCCCGAGTCCCTGGCCTTGACCTCCAATCCACTGATCTCCAGGAACGAATCCCTGGGAGGTGATGCAGAGTTGCAGGTAGGTTCGAACTTGCCTTGTCGCCAATGTTGTGTCCGTGTATAATAAGACACAGACTGCAGGAGAACGGTACAACAGGTGTTTACTCAACGTGGCTCACACTGAACTGAACTGTACAGATTACTACTCAGTGCTATATACAGGTGTGGTCACTGCCGGTACTGCAGTAAACATGAGCTGTAAAAGATAGTTCCCCCCTTAAAGGTATATACATTACAAACATCTTATCTGAAAAAGGGCACCTCCGACAATGCAGCACTCCCTCAGCGCTGCACGGAAATGTCAGCCCAGATTATGTGCTCATGCTTTGGAGTGGGGCTTAAACACCTGACCTTCTGACCCAGAAGCTTGAGTGTTGAGACTGAGCTAAGGCTTACACCCTTTAGTAAAAAAGGTCATCCTTAAAATATCTGCCAATGTCGAGTTGATTTTGTGGCGTGGGATGTTTTATTACATTAAAGGCACTATAAAAGTGCAGTTGTTATTACTGCTATTATAAATGTTCAAAGACAGAATTTTTAAGGGTGATCGGATATATAGATTAATGGCTCGAAACATGCCTAGGGCTGATGACAGGAAGCACCTTATCAAATATACTGGAAATGCAATAAACCATTTTAAAGTTATTATGCTTATTACAACTTTATAGATGAATGACGTAGATGGACATTTCCCAACATGCATATTTTGAAAGGAATCCAATATTATATGAGCGCTGATAACCAATTACATTTTTTTGCACCTAAAAATTAATTATTACTGGAGTTATTCAGTTAGGATTCATTAACAATGGATAGACTAAGGTTTGTGACAATGCCATAATGTATTTTATTTCCCAACTGCCCCTCCCCCCCCCCAGTTTCTGGCAGTGTCAACGGATAATAGTAGCCACAATATGCTTTATGCTAACTGCTCAATGGGAATGTGTTATTCAGTGGGAAAAAGGTTAATATTACCACTCATTATGCTTCAGTTAATAATCCATTTTGTTTCATTTTTTTATCAGAAGTATTAAATCCAGTGATTTATAAAGACACTGCTTCTCGTTTAGTCAATGTCACAACCTAACCTTTTTAAAGCAATTTCATCCCCTATAAAGTCACTTCTCTTTTATGGCCTGCTTGAATCATTTTCTACCGTTTCCGTCAGTGTGATTTATTAACCAAAAAAATCTATTTTCCTTGTGCTGTACATGCAAAAAGTTTGTCATATTCCCACAGATATAGACAACCCCAGGTAAGCCACCTAATATTATTCAACTGCCACAGGATGCCAGTATCCTCAACATTACCACCATCCACCACAATCTACTATCTATTCCACCCTATTTTACATATATTCCAACTCCAACAATATCTCCAAACTGGCAGCATGTGGCTGAAGGTTCAGAAATGCCAAAGAGCTAAGGGTCACAAATGTGGTGGAGGTTGGCTGCAAGGGAGCTGTGTCCTCTAACACTGAAACTCTTATACATGTGTTTGCCATCTCCAGACATGACTACACCCCCCACCACTTTTTCTGTTAGCCTCCCATCCTCCCCAAACACCAACTTGGCCAAAACTCTGCGACACGCTTCTTATCCTGCACCAAATGCTAGTCGCCCACTATCCCAATCCTCTCTAACCTACATTGGTTCCTCATCCTCCAATGCTTCAGGATTAAAATCCTCATCTTCATATTTAAATCGCTCTATGACCTCCTCCCAACTTATGTCTGCACCCTCCTTCAGCCCTCTATTCCCTGCCCCCCTCCCCACCAAACTTTGTTTTTCTGTGATGTTGGCATCTTGTGCATTTCCACACCATTTGCTCCACCATTGACTTTCGGCCGTCTGGGTCCTGCTTTCTAGAATTCCATCCCAAAACTCCTCCAACTGTTCACCTTTCTCTGCTCCTTTAAAGCCCTCCTCAATACATATCTCTCCGAGCAAGCTTCCTTACTGCTCCATTCTTGGCTTGGTGTCTGTTTTTCCATACACCTATCTGCGAAATGCCTTGGGATATTTGAACATGAAAGGTGTTGTATAAGCGCTGTTGTTATTGCTGTGTCACCTGCCAGAAATCTTGTTGCTGTTGTAAAGAAAACTAAAACATGTTTTTATCACCGCTTAGGAATGTCACAAACGAAACCATTATTTCTTTTGGTCCTTTAATAGCTCTTTTTTGTCTCTGTCAGCAAGACAACGTTCACCATTTCCTGATGAAGGTGGTGAGTGGTTACTGCTCCCAAGCCTCCGCCAGTGCTACCCTCAAACCAGCTTCTAACAGTCATGTGAGAGCAACATAAGTTGGCTAAGTTGCTCTCGAATTTTTGAAGCGCGGTGTCTTACCTCTGCTATGCACGTGAGCCTTGACAGCTTTACTAAGCTCAGGAGCTGAGCACGATATCCTAGGTGTGGCCTGTGTTTCCAGCAGTCTATGACACGGCGTGTGAGTACATCAGGGTCATGCACCACTGGGTTGGCACAGATTTCAACTATATCAAGAAGCATTACAACTATGTTAAAACTTTGCCCTTCCAGTAGAAAGTGTTTTACCATGCCAAGTGCCCTGCCATGCCTTAAGCTGAAAATAAGGCACACTTGTATTTTTGCCATAACAATGTCAATTTGCTATTCGACTGTGAGTCACAAACGGGCCTGTGATATTGTAATGCTTTTTTGAAATCAGCCTCTGTGCTTTCCTTGTCAGTGTTGAGCTCTCCTCGTCAAAGCTCAGATGTAGTATAGATGGAGTATCAAACATTTTTAATGTAATTTTAAATGGTAAACGTTCATCATCCATATAGAATTTTTTTCTTACCAATTTATAAAGATTTTAGCTTGCATGATAAATCTAAATCACCTGCTTGAGGAAGCATGCAATACATACAGCGATTCTGGAAGCCATTTTTAATGTGCACTTATTAGCAACTTGCAGCTGCAACTATTTGGTTAACAGGAACAGACTTGCTCTCTTTTAATTTCTATTTTTTGGAATAAAAATCTTCGCTTCTCAGAAACTCATTTAACTTGTAAAATGGATGCAGTTCTGAGGCTAACCTTTTCATCTGTTCAACTGTGGCTCAAAACTAATAGCATCAACCTTAAGAGAGCTTATTGAATAATAAATTGCCCATTGATGCAGCCTTTGACAAACTGAAGTACTGCGGCACAGAGTAAATAATAATAATAATACACTGGAGGTTTTGAATTTGTAGACAACGGATACCACCTTCATTCACTCACATGTAATGTAGATGCGGCCTTGTTTTCAAGGACTTTGAAGTGTTGCAGCATATCAATTAAGAAGATTATGCAATTAAGAAAACCATCGGCACAATAGCTTCTTCGCAGCACTGGCAAAAATGTGCCACAATACTGCACAAGTACGACAGCAGAATATGGTCTTATTTCAGTGGTGCAAAGGGGTTTCTAAGATGTGCATCAATTGTGGATTCTGTCAGTGTCCCAATTGTGATGTTAATGCAAGCACATAATTATTTAAAAAAGCTCCTACTTCTCATTAGCCTAATTGAAATGCAAAGTAAAAGGCACAGTTCTTTAGGACTCAGGAACCCTTTTCATTTGTTGAAGTATTTAGAATAGAAGGTCTTTCAAAAAAAAACTGGACAAGCTGGCCTGCACACAGTTTTAATTGTGGTCTGCACTGCAGTGGATCTAACAAAAAAAAGGAATGATTATTTTCTGGTTAGTTGTTGGGTCTGGCTGCTGCTTTAAGTCTATTATCTCTCTGCATCTTAATGCTTCCAGTGTGACTCAGATTTAGAGTTCAACAGTGAAAAATTTTGCATTTCATATAAATATTTTTTTCATGTAATATTCTGAGTTATATAATTAAGATATGAAGAATGAAAATGACACTTTGTAGTTTCTAAAATAGTATTTTATATTAAACAGACTCGTCAGTGGCCATATTATTTAAAATATACTGTATGATCATAATAGTAGAAACAATATAGATGTGACACTGTAGTGAGGAGGTGCCAAGTAGGGGCCAGATACCTCTCCATTATGTGACAAGAGATTTCTTAATTGGATATAATCTTCTTAATTGATGTGCTGCAATGAGTCAAGGTCCTTGGAAAACACGGCAGCACCTAATCATTAAATACATGTGAATGAATGGAGACGGCAGACCTTGTCTTCACTTTCAGATACCTCAGTGTATTATTATTATTTACTCCTGGGGCACAGTACTTCAGTTTCTTTCTCAGGGGAGACAACAAGAAAGACGAGTCATTGTCAAGCCAGTGTTGTGCAGCTCCAAGCAACCAACTGAAGAGTGGCTTTAGTAATTGGTAGAAGGATTAGAGGGGAGTTGAGGAGAATTTTTTTCACCCAGAGGGTGGTGGGGGTCTGGAACTCACTGCCTGAAAGGGTGGTAGAGGCAGAAACCCTCATCACATTTAAACAGTACAGGTAGACTATCCTTTATCCGAACTTCCAAAAACCGAAAACCTCTAAAAACCGAAAGTTTTTTTGTTCAGCGTAAGTCGTGCGCAGGTCGGGGGTCGGGTGGGGGCGGAGAAAAGAATATCGGACGGGCCGCGGTTCAGGTCGGGGGGGTCGGGGTCGGTCGGGGTCGGGGGGGGGTCAGGGGGGGGAATCTGGGTCGGGGGGGGTCCGGGGGGGTGTTGGGGTCGGGGGGGGCTCCGGGGGGGAGAAAAGAATATCGGACAGGCCGTGGTTCGGGTCGGGTCGGGAGAATAGAATATCGGATGGGCCGTGGTTCAGTTCGGGTCGGGTCGGGGGGAGAAAAGAATATCGGACGGGCCGCTGCAGCTATTGGACGGGCCACTGTATTGTTGGGTTCACTCTCCCGGTACCTCCTTCACACTGCCCGGGCCAGCTTAGTAGGAGTCAGCCGATATCCGGCTTTCCAGAGAAGCAGGAAGGGGAATGAGACACGGAACAGTCGCAAGAGGTAGCCTGAACTTTTACAATTTATATTAAATACAAATTTCCCAGTCTTATAATAATACCTTCTGAAATCCGAAAAATTCCGAAAACTGAAACTCAGCTGGTCCCAAGGCTTTCGGATAAGGGATAGTGTACCTGGACTTGGATACGCACGTGAAGTGGCGTAACCTGCAAGGTTACGGACCAAGAGCTGGAAAGTGGGATTAGGCTGGCTAGCTCTTTTTCGACTGGCACAGACACGATGGGGTGAATGGCCTCCTTCTGTGCCGTAAATTACTATGGCTCTATGATTAGTGCAGATCTGAGAGACCATTGCCTGTTTGAACAGTCAATTGTCTTGTATGGGAAGCAGGAATGAAACAGAAGAAAATAAATATAAAATTAATCTTTAAAATGCATAAATTAAAATTGCATATCATATTTTTTCCTGAGTAGAATTTACTGGAAAAAGCACTATTTGGTTATATTCTGATGGACAGCAAGGTTTAAGAATTTGCTGATTTAGGGCTAAGACTGGCATTGAGTTAAACACCCAAAGGCTTAAGCGACAACTAGCTTTTTGCCTATCTGCTCAGGTGTAATTATATATGCTCAGAAAGAGCGATGACAGCTAAAGAAGGGTTTAAGGGCTAGAATTCTCAAATGTACTCGCATTGCAAATGGGCTATTCAGGAGAGAAGATAGGAAACACTTCTTCACGCAAAGGGTGGTAGAAGTGTGGAACTCTCCCACAAACAGCAGTAGATGCTAGCTCAATTAATCATTTTAAATCTGAGATCAATAGATTTTTGCTAGCCAAGGGTATTAAGGGATATGGAGCCAAGGCGGGTTGATGGAGTTAGGATACAGACCAGCAATGAGTGCCGTTGCTACACCTAGAGTATTGCGTACAGTTTTGGTCCCCTTATTTAAGGAGGGATATATTTGCATTGGAGGCAGTTGAGAGAAGGTTCTCTAGGTTGATTCCTGGGATGGAAGGGTTATCTTATGAGGCAAGGTTGAGCAGGTTGGGCCTATACTCATTGGAGTTTAGAAGAATGAGGTGATCTTATTGAAACATATAAGATTCTGAGGGGGTTGGACAGGGTAGCTGCTGGGAGGATGTTTCCCCTCGTCAGGGAATCTAGAACGAGGGGGCATAGTCCCAGAATAAGGGGTCGCCCATTTAAGACGGAGATGAGGAGGAATTTCTTCTCTCAGAGGGTCGTGAATCTTTGGAATTCTTTACCCCAGAGAGCTGTGGAAGCTGAGTCGTTGAATATATTCACGGCTGAGATAGACTGATTTTTGAGCAACAGGTTATGGGGAGCGGGCAAGAAAGTGGAGTTGAGGCCCAAATCGGATCAGCCATGATCTCATTGAATGGCGGAGCAGGCTCGAGGCTTCAAATGGCCTGCTCCTGCTCCTATTTCTTATGTTCTTATCTCATTGAGAGCTGAATGGCCTACTCTTGTTCCTATGTTCCTATCTAGGAAAATGATCACAAGCTTCCGCCCCAGTGTATCCGAGGTAAAGGCCAGAATTTTCCGTGGGGTCAGCGGGCGGGATCAGTGGTGGGTCGGGTGGGAAATTTGATTTTTTTTTTTTTTTTGACAGCGGGTTGGGACCCCACTGTCAACGTGCTGCGACGCGCCTTTCCCAATGTCGGGTCTGTCAGCACTGAGCAGACCTGAAACACAGCGGTGGGCGAACCAATTAAACTCGTTAGCATCTAGTTGACAGATCATTAACAGGCATTTTTAAACTTACTTTTTCACTTTAAATTCATGGCCACGGGAACCACGCTGTTTGGGGATCACGTCTGTCAACCTGAGGCGGGAGTTCAGTGGCCATTGCTCCAGCTGATTACTTGACAGCTTCAAATGTACAGCAAAAGCTCCCACCTAGCAGATCATCACTTTCCGCAGCCACAAGCTGTTTCTCAGTCCATTTCCAGCACAGATTCTGCAGGCTTTCCTCTTTCTTCTCTTCATCCACTCTTACCTCATTGGAAGAACTCTCTCACCATTGACAGAATGCTTCTGTCATCTCTACTTCACCTGCCATCTATTCCATCAACATGGGTGCCCTTTATACTGTCTCATCTTGGTCCTCAGAATCTGACCATGATCAGCCACAACACCAGCAGCAGCAGGTACACCAGCAGCACCAACAACAACACCACCAACCTTCTCTGCAATCACCTGATGCTGCACAGGACACAGGGCATCAGCACCTGAGCACATTGCTGCCCGGGAGGCCAGGGATGGCCTCACCATGGCCAGATTTACTTCACTTGACGCTGTACACCCTGGCTACCACATGATGCACCAGGTTGGCACTACCCCACAATAACACCATAAAGCATCCCTACAATGTCCAAACCAATCCTTTCACACACCACCACCATTGCGGGGGACACTGTTATGTCTCATCATTCACTGCAACTCACTAAGCCACTTCCAAAGGTGCACACAAATCTGTCCAAGAACGGAAAGTGTTGAAAATAAAGGTTTCAATGTTTGACACCACATTAACAGAAACTTTACAGGAGCATTGGATAAAACACCCATGTGTTTTGTTAGTTGGTATGAGGGTGAGTGCGAGGGGTGGCTAGTGAGATGGGGATGTAATAATCTAGATAGAGAGAGAGGGATGGGTAGACGTGTAAGGTAAGTTGGTGTGAGTAAAGTTGTGCAGGGGTAGGGTAGGGAAGGCAGTGTGATGGGAATGTGTTGAGAGGCACAGCAGGATGAAGGTGAGTGTGGCTTTGTACAAACATTTCATGATCTACTGAGATCATTGAAAGGTTTGCGACACCGTACCCATGTCTTCCTGACGACATCCCTGCTTATGACCTCCTGTGCAATGTGCAACCAGACTGCGTTGGTCCCCTGGGGAGGAGTCTTCTGCCCATCGGAAGGGAAGAGAACCTCCCTGCATGCTGTGACTCCCTCCATAAGCCTATGTAGGGAGTCATGGGAGAACTTGGGTTCAGCCCTGCACCTCTATGCAGGGCTTGTCAGTGTTGGCAGCACCTCAATGCTGTAGAACACTGACAGCACAAATGCCAAAACAAAGTTGGCCATGGTTCCTTTAAGGAAACTGGCTGATGATTCGTCATCCACTGACGTCACCAGATCTGCTTCCTCTAATTGGACCAGGAAATGTGCTGGGCGGGCTTAACAAGCCCTATCAATGGAAAATCAATTTCCAGAGTGGGATGGAGCCAGCAGCGGGGTTGGGACCCGCCGAGGTAAGGAAAATCTCGGCCAAAGTTTGCATCTTTGATCCATACCAACCAGAAAGGTACCCATGTTCAGTTTCCAGTGTGTGCTGAGCTCGCTGATCTCAGTCAGGATGGTGGTAGAGCTGCTATAATTCATAAAATGCTCCTGGACTACAAGGGGATAATCAGCAAGGGCTCTTGCTCCTGATAGCTACTCACCAGTCCCCTATTGGAAGTGAGCATTTGCGGATGTCGCGTAAGGACAGAATCAGACTCATCTGTGATATTCTCTAGTCAACTAACCAGTTGGCAAGTACAGTCAAAGCTTACACAGTAATAATGGCCACTTGGTTGAGGTACTGGAGGAGCCCAGCACATGGGGAGTATCCCCTTTAAGAGAGTCAATATGCTCAGAAGAGGAGTGGTAGGACATTAGAGGGAAAAGAAATTAACTTAAAAAAAATAAACTCTGATTGTTTTAAGAGAAGCACCACTGCTCCCTCATGAAGAAATACTACTTACAGCACAGAGTGCTTTAAATAAGAGCCATTGAGCCCAAATTTCCTTGGAGGTTCTGCCGAACTCTTGTCGTAACTCCGGCAGAACCCACTGGAAAACAGCAGGAACCAGACTCACCAGGTCCCTGCCAAATCCAAGATTTACCAATCGACCTTGTGAGGAATGAAAAATCTGTCCGCCCCTTACAAGGGCCAATAACACCCCTGGGGGCAGAGCCGGGGCCTGGACTCCCTAAGCCCGGAGTTCCCATTTCCTGGCTTAATCGGGACCCAGCATAGGACTGGAGGCCAGTATTCTGAGAGTGGGCTTCACCTGAGAAGGTACGAGGGTGGCGGGTGGTGGGGATCCAGGCCTGTGAAGTGGCCTGGACTGCTGAAGAATGGATTATTTTTAAGGAGCTCTGGATTGAACCCTTTATACAATGGTCTAAGGGTGGTACCCCTCCCACTAATGGCAGGCTAGATTCTCCAGTTGAATGAAGCAATGGGGGGCCAAAGATGTGTCTGCAGTGACATGGGGCGTCTGCCTGCCCCATGCAAATGAGGTGCCCTCTCACTAAACCCAGAAATTCCAGGGATTTCCCAGGCCATTATCTCAGTCCTCCATACTGCACTTTGTTTCTGCAGTATTTACAGTACAGGTAGACTATCCTTCATCCGAAAACCTCGGGACCAGCCGTGTTTCGGTTTTAGGAAAATTTCGGATTTCGGAAGGTGCGCGAAAACACTTCGGTTTTCAGAGGTAATTCGGTTTTCGGGAGTGCGGATAAAGGATACACTATCCCTTATCCGAAAATAATGACTATAAATCCTGTAGTTACAGGGATAAATACTGTAGTACAGTTTATTTGTAAGGAAAACATTCAGTAAAACTTCAAACATGTACAGGTACAAACTAAGCTAAATACCTGTACATAAACATGCAATAAAGGTACATTACATCTGGCTTGAGGATCTTGGAGAAGAGGGTACATCAGTGTTGTCATCATTGTCATCAGGTTGGAGTTGGACATCTGAAGATGGGCCAGGAACAGGATTCTCAAGTGATGAAGCATGACTACGACAGACGGCCTTTTTAAAGACTTCTTCCAGTGTCATCTGTCTCATTAACATTGGTTTCTGTCTAAGCAGTCTCTCTTTAATTGAATAAACTTGCATAATCTCTTGCTCACTGATAAATGCACGTTTTTCAAGGCCAGCAATTAACTGATCACACATTGTCACCATATCATCTATGGGGATTTTTTCACCTGTGTTCACAATGTCATCATCATCATCACTACTGTCCTCATGCTTGTCTTTATTTAACACCATTTCAGCAATTTCCTCATCACTCAATGAATTCACAACAGGTGCATCATTGTCAATGTTCAGCACTTCTTCGATGTCAGCTTCCTCTAACGTATTTACACTTTCGGATGATAAACCTTTGGCGTAAGTGAGGAGGTTTGATATCATCTTCTCCTGACTGACAGGAAATCCTTCAAACTCGTCATCTGCAGGTCCATCTTCATGAAACATCGTTGAAGGCCAAAGTCTGTGCCAAGCATTTGTTAATGTTGGTTTGTCAACATCGTTCCAAGCATTAGCAACTGCATAAATGGCATCCTTAACATTGAATTCTTTCAGGAAGCTTTGGATTCCTTCGCCTCTGTTGATTGCATCAAGCATAGAGTTCAAAAAAACGTCTTTATACTTGCTCTTCATGGAGCGTAAAATTCCTTGGTCACAAGGCTGTATTAAAGATGTCACATTAGGGGGAAAGTTAATGCCGAAAACATAACTTTTCACAAGAAGTTCAGGAGGGGGATGTGCGGAGCAGTTGTCCAGGAACAATAACATTTGCAGTTTTCTTCCAGTCCAACTTGCCTGCAATGAGCTTGTGCCGCTGGTACGAAGTGATTATTGAACCAGTGAGAAAATATTCCTCTGGTTACCCATGCTTTCCTGCTCGCATAATAATGCACAGGTAAATTGCATACACCTTTCAAACATCTCGGATGTTGACTTTTTCCAATCACTACCAACTTTAACTTGTGTGTGCCTGCAGCATTGGCACACCCAAGAACAGTCAACCTGTCCTTAGCATCCTTAAAACCTGCTGGTGCACTCTCATCAGCCGTTGCTAATGTTTTTCTAGGAACGTAGTGCCAGAACAGAGCTGTTTCATCAGCATTGTAAATTTGTTCAGGACCGAGGTTTTCATCCGATATTATTTTTGCAAACTCATCTATGTAATTTTCAGCTGCTTCATGATCAGCAGAAGCTTTTTCACCACAGATTTTCAGATATCTTACACCATGACGCTTCTTAAATTTATGCAGCCAACCTTCTGAATATTCACACTCAACTTCAATGTTCAGTTCTTCATGGTATATTCTAGCTTGCTTCATGACCATCAAACCAGTCAGTGGCACACGTTCACCTCTGCGTTGTCGAATCCACTCAATCAGCACACGGTCAAGATCTTCATTTTTTGCCCTATGCAATGTTTTCCTAATTTTCATTAGTTTATGGTCATCACTGTCAGTGTAAAATTTCAACAACTTGTCTTTCTGTTTCTTTAAGTCATATACGGTGGTACTTCCCACACCATATTCTTCAGTAAGATGTCGCACAGACACACCACGATCAAGCTTCTGCAATAACTGCGATATCGATAATGAGTGATGCTTCCTTCTCTGCTTCTCACTGTTACCCACTGGGGTTTCTGCAGCTCTTTTTAGCATTTTCACAAATTGTTAAAAGCCAGCAAATATCTAAGAGAGCTGCAAATATCTAAGAGAGCAGCAAATAGCAGCAAATATCTAAGAGAGCAGCAAATAGCAGCAAATATCTAAGATAGCAGCAAATATCTAAGAGAGCAGCAAATATCACACAGAGCAGCATAACACCTGCGTGGGTCAAGCATCGGCAGCGTCGGGTTATGCTTTGCGTCACTTTCGGCTTTCAGAGGTTTTCTGGTTTCGGATGTGCGGATAAAGGCTGGTACACTATCTCTTATCCGAAATGGGGTGGGGTTCGGCGGGGGTGGGGTACGGCGGGGGGGTCGGGGGTCGGTGGGGGTCGGGTTCGGCCGGGGGGGTCGTGCGCATTTCGGTTTTCAGAAGTCATGCTTTGCTCCACTTTCGGCTTTCAGAGGTTTTCTGGTTTCGGATGTGCGGATAAAGGCTGGTACACTTACGCTGAGCGATTTCGGTTTTCAGAAGTGCGGAAAAATGCTACACTATCCCTTATCCGGCTAGGCCTGTAAGTCGTGCGCCACTCTGGTCATGTCGTGCGCACGACTTACGCTGACCGAAAAAACCTTCGGTTTTTAGAGGGTTTCGGTTTTCGGAAGTCCGGACAAAGGGTAGTCTACCTGTAGTAAGAATATATTCATTGAAATTCATTTTTCAGGAACTGTATTGATTTGGGGGGATACTTTTTAAGTCAGTCCAGTAGAAAGGCATGTGTTCAAATGAAAATGTCAGGTCAATATATTGCAGGGACGTGGGCATGGTGTTCTTGGAGATGGCAATTGGGAAGATGCCTATTTGAATGTCAAATAACAGGTACTTAACTGAAGCTGTGGTGTTACTATGTAACAGAGAGCTTAACCTGGCCAGATTGGACTAGTTCTGCTCTATGAGCAGTCCTAAACATGACGAAGATGCATTTTCACCCTAGGAAAGGCTGTGTTCTGTTCATTTTTAAGTGTTTATTCAGCAGGTGAGCCTCCTTACTTCCAACTTCATTACCGTGAACTGAAGAGTAGTTTAAAGGAGCATTGCTTTAATCGAGGAGCGGTCAGCCAAATTTTTTTGGGTTGTTTACAGACACAGAATGTGAGGGCTTATCAGGTTGAAGGGTATCACTGCGTCCATCACTATTGATGATGATCATGTCACCATTTCACTTACCGCTTCTGGCTTTTCTCTCTTCATAAACAAAAACAGGTTTGGTAAAAAATTTCCATTTCCCATAATGGGAGAATGACGCAGCACTAACAAAAAAGGAAAATTTGCCAGAAGCCAGGGCCTGAACAAAAGTTGGATGCAGATGTGAGTTGTACTTGCTCAAACTAAAAATTGAATCCAGAAACGATTTGAGTTGCAAAACTCAGGAGGTGAAACCAAAGGCCACTTGTCCTGATTAAATTTGGAAGTGAACCCAAAAGTTATTTCTCTTAATTAAGCATGTGTCCCGAGATAAAAGTTGTTAAGTTACGCTGTGAGGACAGCCACCTGAGAAGGAAACAAAATCGCTTATTGTAATGGAAGAGATGCACCCCTTTATTGCAGAGATCAATGAAACAAGTGAGGCTAAACTCTAGCGATTAAAGAAGCAGAAATTACAGAAGACACAACAGTAACCAGAGAGCACTTGGGCTGAAATATTTTAAATTGTATTGATAACTAACAAGCAAAGGCTCATTGTTAATATAAAAATCTTTTGCTTTATAAAATCTATGTGTTAATGAACTATAAAGGATGATAAATATTTGGAATTTACTGCCCAGGCAGGCGATTGAGGCTTATAAATACAAGTTGTTGTTATAACAGCCATTTTCCACAAGTACGCTGATGACACCCAGCTCTACCTTACCACCACCTCTCTCGACTCCTCCACTGTTTCTGAATTGCCAGCCTGCTTGTCTGACATCCAGTACTGGATAAGCAGAAATTTCCTCAAACTAAATATTGGGAAGACTGAAGCCATTATCACAAACTCCAATCCCTAGCCACCGTACTCCATCTCTCTCCCTAGCAACTGTCTGACGCTGAATCAGACTGTTCACAATCTTGCTGTCATATTTGACCTCAAGTTGAGCTTACGACCACATATCCTCACCATCACTAAGACCGCCTACTTCCACCCCTGTGACATCGCCCAACTCTGCCCCTGCCTCAGCTCACCTGCTGCTGAAACCCTCATCCATTCCTTTGTTATCTCTAGACTTGACTATCCCAACACACTCCTGGCTGGCCTCCCATCTTTCACCCTCTATAAACTTGAGCTCACCCAATGCTCTGCTGCCCATATCCTAACTCGCACCAAGTCCTGTTCACTCATCACCCCTGTGCTTGCTGACCTACATTGGCTCCTGGTTGAACAACATCTCGATTTTAAAATTCTCATCCTTGTTTTCAAAACCCCCAAGGCCTCGCACGCACGACCCCTCCCTATCTCTGTAAACTCCCCTAGTCTTACAGCTCTCCGAGATCTCTGCGCCCCTCCAATTCTGGCCTCTTGCGCATCCCCAATTTTAATCGCTCAACCATTGGTGGCCGTACCTTCAGCTGCCTAGGGCCTAAGCTCTGGAATTCTCTCCCTTAATCTCTCTGCCTCTCTACCTCTCTTTCCTCCTTTAAGATGCTCCTTAAAACCCACCTGTTTGACCAAGCTCTGCCCTAATATCACCTTATGTGGCTCGGTGTCAGATTTTGTTTGATAATGCTCGTGTGAAGCACCTTGGGATGTTTTACTACGTTAAAGATGCTATATGAATGCAAGTTGTTGTTGCTTTAAGAGCGAGCAGGACAGGCATCGAGTCAAAAAAGTCAATTGAGAGAGATATATAAGTAATAAACTGTGAATTCTGATTTGAACTTTGCCCTTTAGAACATGGGTATGGGAGCATTATGGAGATGTTACTGGACTAATAATCCAGAGGCTTTGACTAATGATCTGGAGACATAAATTCATAATCCCACTCACAGCAGCTGGAGAAGTTAAATTCAGTTAAATAAATAAATCTGGAAGAAAAAGTTATCAGTAACGGTGACCATGCAAACCATGATTGTCATAAAAACCCAAGTGGTTCACTACCATCCTTTGGGGAAGGAAATCTGCCGTCCTTCCCCGGTCTGGCCTATATGTGGCTCCAGAACTTTAGCAATGGGGTTGACTCTTAACTGCCACTCAATTATCAAGAAGGTGGCTCACCACCATCTTCTCAAGGTCAATTAGGGATGGGCAATAAATGCCAGCCTTGCCAGCGACGCCCACATCCCATGAACAAATAAAAAAACTTTGGATCTGAACAGCCCTTTCTAGTCTTGTATATTGCTCTGTCCCTATTTACTGTAGTGATTAGTGTAGCGTGCTCACCCATTAAAATAGTAAATTACTAGTGTAGAGTAACAGGATGGAAATAGTTTTCTACTTATAATGAACATCTTGGTGTTGCTGGTTTCTCATTTATCTCACACCAGGGAAGTTTCATGCAGCTTTTAAGTTAGAGCCAGACTTCAAAGTCAACAAAAAAAATGTCTGATAACTGAGAAGAGACTCCCCATTTTAATTTTTTTAAATGATTAATAATGAATTAGAACAAACAACACCAACAACTTGTAATAATACTCCACCTTTAATGTAGTAAAACATCCCAAGGCATTTCACAGGACTGTTATTAAACAAAATTTGACACCGAGCCACATAAGGAGAAATTAGGGCAGATGACCAAAAGCTTGGTCAAAGAGGTAAGTTTTCAGGAGCGATTATTTGAAAATTTGCCTGTTATAATTCATTTACAGCTCCAACATTCCTGAAGTCTTATTTTGTTGGAAAGCAATGCAAAGTATTAAACTGTTATTTATCATTAATAAATACAGGCCTAGAAATTGCTGCTGGTAGTATTATTAGACAATATTAAACACGTCTGTATGACATTCCTCTGCCCGCTGGATGCAGGCACTAACTTGTTCATTTTATATGGAGTAAGACCCCAGCTAAAATAATGGACAAAGGAATGTTACGTGAATTCATCATCATCATGTGCATATCATCATCTACAAATATCTCCAAAAGTAATTACTAGATTATAGTTGTTAAATTAATTATCAACGTTCTCTGAATATGGTTTGTGTACAGCACGATATACATGGATTGATCGGCTTCATGCTTCATCCTGAACAGCACATTCATTGTTTCCTTCATAATGAGAAATGGATGTGCCATTATCTCAATCTACTTCCACTTTCTGAGGTGTTCCTCTATATTGCCAGAGAAACTATTTCCTCTAAGTGCTTCTGGTCTGAGTGATTTAGATGCTATGAAGAAAATAGCTGCCTCCAGTCACTAAATTGCACCATTTCTGTTACTTGTTCTCATTGTTGCAGTGCTTTCTAGTAAATCGCTTGTACATGCAGAAAAAACAGATTGGAGGGACTTATAATTACACAGCACAACAAACCAATATATCGTCTTTTTGTATGTCACACTATACAGACTTTCATTTATATCAATGGAAGATAAATGAGTAATTGTTCTTATTCTACATAGTTACAATGCTTAGAGGCTTTCTAAAACCACTTACTTCTTGGATTAACCAACTAAACTTGCTTTTTGCCATTCTGATACTCTGATTTAGTCTCAAAACAGTTATAGAAAGCCAATATATAGAGGCGTCTGTGGCATTATTGGCTAGGACTGCAATCATCTATCATTATATTTCTTATTTGGGCAAAATGCTTTCATCAACACAGCCTAGCAGTTGGTCATCTTGAGATCAAACACTAGTCTTCTGTCAAAATGGACACCTTAATAAGTGCTCTGCCTTCTCATGCACAGATGGGAGAAGGCATGCCATTAATCATGACTTGATTTGGATCTGAGAGTTGGATAATTGCAAAATATATTTCCCCTGCAGCAGTAAGAGAGATGCTAAGCTAGCTTGTGCTAACAGGTGAGGATCAGCTGCAGACAGCATGTGGAGGTGTGTGAACCAAACTGAAGAGACACATATCCTACAGCAAGGAAGGTCAGTGAAGCAACATCAAAGTCAAAAGCTGAGGCACCAGCATTACCCAATACAGCTGAAGTAACATATTAGAATCTCTCAGTGGTAGTCCTCTGTGTGCTGTAGACACAGATCTGTTCATCTTACTTTTTTTTTACTGACATCGCTAGACTCCTCTCCTTTGATCAGGGGATCTAGGAAAACTGTGCAGTAGTGTTACTAAGTGAGAGGTTGCTCCTCGTGTTAACCCGCATGGCCTAGATTTGTTAAGTGTTCACATTCAATCCTGTACAACAAATAATTTCACTTTTCTCTTCCCATTCATAAAATGTATCGCAAATGATACATAATGAGAAAGTACGAGCAGTAATCAAAATACCAGAAAGGTGCAATCGTAACCTGGGCAAGCGCAAAATAAATGACTATCGTTTATATAGCGCCCTCCACAACCGCAGGACAGTCCAAAGCACTTTACAGCCAATTAATTATTTTTGAAGTGTAGTCACTGCTGTAATTTAGGAAACCCAGCAGCCAATTTGTGCACAGCAAGCTCCCACAAACAGCAATGTGATAATGACCAGATAATCTGTTTCAGTGATGCTAGTGGAGGGATCAATATTGGCCAGGACTCCCCTGCTCTTCTTCAAATAGTGCCATGGGATCTTTTACGCCCACCTGAGAGGACAAACAGGGCCTCAGTTTAAGATCTCATCTGAAAGACGGCACCCCCGACAGTGCAGCACTCCCTCAGTACTGTGCTGGAGTGTCAGCTTAGGTTTTGTGCTCAAGTGTCTGGAGCGGGACTTGAACCCACAACCTTCGGACACAAAGGCGAGAGTGCTACTACTTTTTAAAAAAAATTATACTTTATTGAACATTAAGAACATTTACAACATCGTGATAATTACATTGTATGATACAAATCAATTCCACCGCCCTGCACAGCCATTCCGCCACCACATTTTAACATCAAAACCTGAAGTTTAATTTGTCACCTGTAACATATATTAATCGATTGTACTTTAAACATTGGTTGTAAAATACTGTCCTTAAATTCCTCTCTGAATAAAACATCCACAGAGCCTTATAATGATCTTTTAGCTTATATTTAAAATACTCTTAGATTGATTCTCCTCTCTTTAAAAAACAGAGCATTCCTTCTTTGCACAATCACGAATCTAGCCAAACTGAACATTAAATTAATTGCCGCTCCGCTAGACTCTGGCAGACTCTCCTGCAATCCCCATCTCAAAATTGAGTCCCACGGGATTCCCATTCTCGCTGTTCGGTCCCCACCCAGCAAAAAAGCTTCACACAACTGTCGAACATAGTACTTAAAGTAATTTAACTGCGGACATAACACCAGTAAATGGGACAGAGTCTCATCCTGTGTCCCACACATTGGGCAAGTTGCCGCCTCCACTCGTCCAATCTTGCATAAGACCGTCATGGTAAAAATCCGGTTATGAGCCAATTTGAAATCTAGTTCAATCCATTCTGGGCATTTAAAATTCGCCCACACTCCCTTCCAAATCCTGTTGAAGTCCAGCTGTGGGTATATACTCTGCCAAAACTCCTGACCAGCAGGTGTCTTGAATCTCCATTCTCTGAATTCCTCAGAAATCTCGAGTATTACAGTTGTCAAGTTGGACTAACTCTCCCCCTTTTTCCAGTACAAAGCTTGGAAAAGCAGGACGCATTTTGCTTCCTTTGGAGATTTCCGCATTTATTTCTTCCATCCAATCCTGTGGCATTGCCCTCACAATCTTCTCATACAGGATTCCTATTGCTTTTCCTTCTACCTCCTGATCCTCCTCCCACACCATGTCCCTCACTATCGCTTCCGGCAACCAACCTGGAATCACCTCGTATAATACATCTTTCACCGATATAATCCCAGCTTTTATAAAAGCTTGACTAAATAAAACCTCTCCTTCGATGTTGACCCACCTATTCAAAAATAAGGGCTGTTCTAAAAATTCCTCAGCCCCCTTGGGCATAAACTGCACACTTTTTACAAATTGAGCGCAAGTCTCTACAACCCCTTTATAAAACCTAGGAAGAAGTTTAATCGATTTCAAAAACATATTATTGTATTCCATATACAATATGCCCTGCCCTCCTATCCCACTTCGTTTTAAAAAATGCTCAAAACAACTCTTCCAAAAACTTGTATTTGACTTCTGAAGAAATCTCTTCACCCATTTGATTCTAAAGGATTTTTTCTTCAAATCAATATCTGGGAAATTGAGTCCTCCCTGATTTCTCCATCCAATGATGGTATTGTAAGCCACTAAGGCTGGTTTCCCTTCCCATAAAAACCTCACACAAGCCTCTCGGATGGACTTTTCTGCCCACTCAGGAATATCCTCCACCGTCAATAAGTACCATAGCTTAGATAGCAGGAGAGCAGACACCACTGTCGCTCTTCCTTGCACTTTCAACCACCTTCTTTCCCATCTTCCCAAAATCTTTTTAATTTTCATAACCTTCGGTTCCCAATTTAATCGATCCACTTCTTCCCTGTCTTTCTTGCACCCCATATGCACCCCCAGAACTTCCAAAACCTCCACCACCTTAAAGGGACATACCCCCAACCATTCCCCGCTACCCCTCCCTGCAACCAGGCATTGGGACTTACTATAATTCACTCTGGCACCTGAAGCTCTACAATATTCCTCCACTACCTCCATAGCTTTCCTCACTGACTCCCCATTTCTCAATGTTAAGGTTGTGTCATCTGCATATTGGTGTATCACTGACACCAGCCCAGAACTGGGTACCACAATCCCAACTACACCTTGTTTCTTTTGCATCATGTAACCTAATGGTTCTGCTACCAATGTGTACAGCAATGGGGGCAGGGGACAACCCGGTCTCACTGATCTCTGTATCGGAAAATACTTGGATAAAAAACCATTACATTTAACACAGCTAAATATGTTTGAATAAAAAATCCTTATCCACTGAATGAAATTTTCCTTGAAACCAAATGCTTCCAAAACCTTCAATAAAAACTCATGAGAGACCCTATCAAAGGCTTTCTCTTGATCTATCTTTAATACATAAGCCTCCCTCCCACTCTCTTCCATGAGCTCTATCGCATCTCGCATCTCGGATTGAGACCACAGAGTCTGCGATGTCCCGGCCTATGACTCCATAGGACTGAGAGGGCCAAACTATCTCCGGTAACACCTCCTTCAAATGATTTGCCATAACCCTCGCCAAGATCTTATAATCCACATTTAATAGTGTGATGGGCCTCCAATTCTTCAGATCCCATCTATCCCCTTTATTTTTATATAAGCTAAGCTTATGATACCTCTCCTCATAGATGGGGCCAGGCTTCCCTCAATTTTAATTTCCTTAAAAACTCCTAAGAGCAATGGACTTAAAATCTCGAAAAATTCCTTATAAAATTCTGCACTTAGTCCATCGGACCCTGGGCTTCCCCCCCCCCCCCCCTTCATTCCACTTATTGCTATTTTTATTTCCGCTAATCCTACTTCTTTATCACACATGCTTCTTTCATCCTCCTTTAAAACCTTTTCAATAAAAGCTGTAACCTTCTCCATCTCCAAATTGGAAATGTCTTCTTTTGTATATAGCTCTTGATAAAAGCTGCTAGCCGCCTCCAAAATCACCTTACTTTCATGAATGATCTTCTCCCCAACCTTCAACTCCTCAATTAACGATAATCTCTGTCGCAGCTTCTCTTGCTCTAGAAAATATCTAGTGCATCTTTCGCCCTCCAATGCATCTCTAGCCTTTTCACGGAGAATGACCCCCTTGCATTTTTCAGCTTGCAATAATTCCCACTCTTCCTTTAGCACCCGGAACTTAGTCTCAGCTCCCTTATCCCCTCCGTCAACTGCTTTACAGACATCCGTAAACCTTTTGTTTATATTCTCTTCTCGATGCTGGCTAGCTGCCGCCCTCTTTTTCCCATAACGTACCGAAAAAACTTTTACCTCATATTTGAAATTGTCCCACCAAACTCTTCTTTCTTTCTTTCTTTCAAGAACAAAAGTTCCTTCCGAGTATTCTTTATTATATTTATAATCCCTTCTTTATAAGCACTTTCCTTCAGGTATTGATTGTTTAAAATCCACACCCCTGAACCGATCTTAACTCTGCTGTTCCTAATTCTAAGAACCAAAGCCGAGTAATCACTAAAAAATACTTTTTTATAATAAATCTCCATCACCTCTGAACTTAACCCTTCCCGCATTAACACAAAATCTATACGGCTCTGTTTTAAATCATTACCCACCCAACCTGCTCTGGAGAACTCCCTTTTTATGGGGTTCCGGTCCCTCCATAAGTCTCTCAAATTTAAATTTGCCATCATTTTTACAATCATCCCTCTGGAGTTATCGGCCTAGAAATTGGGTTTTGGCTTAGCCAGGGCTTTAGCGCTGGAAATTAGTGCCGGCACTAAGTCCCCTGCGCGCGCCAAAAATTCAGTGGCGCCGCGCCCAAACGGCTGCCGGCGCTACTGAAGGGTCTTAGCGCCTGGAAAAGGGCGCTAACTGCCGTTTCGCGCCGCAATTCTGGCGCTGCGGCACCCGATGCGGTGCGGCAGGCTGGGGAAGTGCAGGCCTCCTCCTTCCGTTAAGGAGGAGCTGCCTGCACCCGGCCGCGGCCCGCGCAAATCTGCTTAAAAATGAGCCCGGCACCTCGGACAAGTGCCGGGCTTGCATCTGTTCCGGGGGGGGGGGGGGGGGGGGAAAAGAGAAGTCCCGGGAGGGAGCTGCGGGCAGGCGGCCGGCGGGAAAGCGGCCGGCCGCCGCGGGGCCTTTAATGCGCCGGCGCTAACTGCAGTAAGGCACCTCTGACAAAACGCTGGTTGCGGCTGCCACGGGCGAGGCGGCCGCAACTCAATTTCGGAGTTCGGGCGGGTTACCACGGCAACCGGGACGCTGCGCACACCGATGACGTCATCGGTGCCGGCGCAGCGCTACCGGAGCAACGCCGATTTAGGGCCCCAGGGAATTTCACTACTGGCCATAACTCCGGCGCAAGGCCCTCTAGCGCCTCAAATGAGGCGCTAAGGCTACTGAATTTTCAGCCAATCATCTTTAAAGGTCATCTGGGCTGAAATGTCCATCCAAGATAAAAATACATTAAAATCCCCCACTATACAAGGATTTTCCACCTCTGCCACTTCAGTGAATAACCCCCGAAAAAACTCGCAACGCTTGCAATGGTCGTTCGGTGCATAGATATTAAAGAGATCACAATTAAATCCCTCCAATTTTACCCTTAGCCATAAAAATCTCCCTTCAGTGTCCTTGTCCACCAAGGCAACGTTCTCTTCTATGGACGAACTCACCAAAACAGCCACCCCTCTACGGTTATTGTTTGCACAACTTGCAAACACCTCTCCCTTCCAAACCTTCTGAACTCTCTCTAGAACATCCTCATCCCAAAAGGTTTCTTGCAGACACAAGTCCGTGCCTTTAAAACCCTGCAACAACTGCTGCAATTTCTTCTCACCCCTCAGTCCGTTCACATCAATCGAGACCAATGTAATCATGGCTCCAAAGAAGGGAAGTATACCCAATAATCTCCCCATCATTTAATCTCTGGCTCTTCCCTCCTCTCATGCTCCTTCTCAACTTTTCGGGCAGCTGTTGCTTTTTCCTGCAGCCTCCGGCTCTTTTTCCCCTCCTGTTTGACCCCTCCCTGCTGTTTCAGCCTCTTCCTTGCCTTAAGTTTGGACCCAGGAGCTGCCCTTTCTCCCACCTTCTGCCCCTCACTAACCTTTCCCTTTCCACATGATGCCACCCCATCCCCGACTTCCATGTCTCTGTCCCCCTCTAATTCCCCACACTCAAGCTCTTCTGCAACCCCCTGTGCCTGCTCCCCATCAGATACATAATCCTGCTCCCCGTCAGATACTTCATCTCCCATAGAGAGTCTTCCTGCTATCGCAGTTTCTCCCACTGTGCCGCCCCCTTCGACCACGTCTCCACCTCTGACCCTTGCACCTTGTTCCCTCACTCCATGGGACAATGGCGCACCTAAATTGTTCCCTTCTGACGTCTCTATCTCGCCGATCCCATTCTGCTGTCCCTTTAAGGCTCCTGCCTCTTGCACCCTCTCCCCGCCCTGCTCCCTCCCGCTCACCAAAATATCCGACTCCCCGCCTCTCCCCGGAGCACTCACTTCCACCACACACCCCGCTCCTGCCTCCTCTCCCCCCACAGACACCAGACTCCCCAGGGGGAGCCGAACTGCACTAAGGCTCGAGTCTGCACTCGACCCTCGCTGCCCGCTGCTGTCTTTGTTCCCCTCCATGGCACTCGCCGTGTTTTCCGCCATCTCCATCTCGATCTCCGCTCCGCCATCCTCTGCCTCTTCCTGCGCTCCTTTTTCCTTCATTTTACCGGCTGTGTCCTCCGACTGCACTGCACCTCTGGCCGTTCCACGCTCCTCTCCTGCTCCTTCTCCCATCTCATCACTCATTTCGCTCCCTTCTGCCACACACTCACAGCGGGTGGGGCCTTTACGACACACCCCACAGCGCTCCACCTTGCAGCTCCGCGCGATATGTCCCGACTCACCGCAATTGTAACAATACAAATCAGGACAGTTTCTTACGAGATGGTCATGTCCCAGACAATAGTAACACACCTTTACTTGGTTATCGTGCAGCACATGAAAGTACTGCACTCCTTCCAGCGTCTCGAACTTCATACTGTAAGGCAAAGACCTCACCCCCTCTGGGAACCGCACCTTTACATACCGGGTTCCGTCTGCTACCCGTGTTCCCGGATAGTACCTCCTTTTTATTTCAGAACAGATTTGAATGTCCCACAACTCCAACTTTTTGCTCAGCACTTCGTCCTCAAATGAAACCACCACCTCCTCTGAATATAGCAGAGTCACCTCCAAGAATTTCTCCCCAACTTTCAGACTGAGCAGCAGTTTTTCCACCTCGTCACAGCCACTGACCGTCACCTCAAATCCCACATTTGGTTTTGGTCAGCAGGCAAAACAGCTTCCCTCACCACAGTCCTCATGAACCACCTGGATTATATCCCAGGCTCGAATCTTCTTATCTTCACATTGCACCACCACCGTATTTTCTTTACCAAACCTCCTGAGGTCCCGGCCCAAATCTTTGGGCCTTTTTTTCCCTCTTCCCTAATAAAATTCCTCTCAGGAATATTGTCCTCTGAGGGGCCCTCAGCAGCCATCTGGCTGTTTTTTGTGGGCCAAAAAGGCCCTAAAACCTGAAAACAACACCCCAAAACCCTCCACCAACTTTTTACAAAACTCCCTCCAACACCCAGCTGCAATTAGGCAACCAGTCACACCTGGCTCACTCCTAGCCCCTCCCACCTAGAGAGTGCTACCCACTGAGCCACAGCTGACACAGCTAAGTACCGGAATCAATGTGATTAAAACCTAAGCATTTGAGAGCTCAGAGCCCAGAAAATGTACCTGAGTAAGCATGCAATGTTCTGATCAATTCAATTCAATTCAATTCAATTTTATTTGTCATATATGCAGCAAACGTGTGTACTGCACAATGAAATGTTGATTTTTACGAGTCCTCCCAAAATTGGAATAAATATGGTATAGCAATGATAAAAATACTAATAGAAATACAGTAATAATAAATAAAACAACAGTAATAAATAATAATAAATTATTCGTTCATGAGTCTTATGGCATGGGGGTAGAAGCTGTTTCGAAACCTGCTGGTACGAGACCGTATGCTTCGGTATCTCTTACCGGATGGGAGCAGGGTGAAGAGGTTGTGGCTGGGGTGGCTCGCATCTTTAATGATTCTCAGGGCCTTCCCCCGGCACCTCTCGGGGTAGATATCCTGCACAGCAGGTAGTTTAATTCCTATAGTATGTTGTGCAGCTTTCACCACCATCCATTCACTATAATACATCTACTTACTGCCCACGTTTGCCCTCTCAGGTGGGCGTAAAAGATCCCATGGCACTATTTGAAGAAGAGCAGGGGAGTCCTGGCCAATATTGATCCCTCCACTAACATCACTGAAACAGATTATCTGGTCATTATCACATTGCTGTTTGTGGGAGCTTGCTGTGCACAAATACTTAGCTTTCTTCCGCTCAAATATTTTAGGAGGTTTGGGGAAAATTGTCCTCAATAAAACATAACATTATAGCAAAGGATGGACTGGGCTCCAATACTTAATGAGTTTATCCAGTGAATAACTGAGCCGTACAAACCAGAACAGTCCCTGGTCTGATCTCCACTCTGGGCTGAGTTACATTACCTCAGCTGGGATGGTGATAAGGGTATTAAGATTGGCCACTGCACTTCTGGGTCGGGAAGGGGAAAGAGATCACTTCTGATCATGATCTAATGGCCCCTCCTGAAAGTATGCATGAATTGAGGACAAAAATCAGTTGTTAAGGCCCCGAAAGCTGTAAAACCTGCCAGTGCTCACAGTCCAGGCTCACTTATGAACAATGGACAACCTGTGTGAGATACCAAAGGACAGTGGACACCATGGAGCCACATTCCTTCGAGGATTTAAAAGCCTGTTGGAGAGGACAGGATGGAGAAAACTGGTAAAATAAAAATGAATGAACCTGATGCATTTTCTCTTAATTATTCATGAATTGTCATCAATGTGGTTTCTGTCTCATCACCTGTACGGTTTTGTCAATGAGCACTTGTCAATAACTGCATACGTGTTGGAAACAATTATCATTTGTTTTTAAAATGAATCGGTATCACTGAGGCATTAGCTTTCCTTTCAAAAAAAAGGCCTGGAGTTTATTTCTTGCGTTTTATGCATGTGTGTGTGTGTGTGTGTGTGTGTGTGAGCGAGAGTGCATACGTGTAAATTTGTTGAGACAGAATAAAACTATTTTGCTCTTCTATTTTGTATGCTTGTTTTGTTCTGATCAGCTGGGTGTCTGACATGCACAGAATCCCATCTCCATGTTTAAGAGTCTCCAAACCGAGCTACTGAGAAATCCATACAGGTAGAGCCTCTGCTTTTCCTGATATGGGCTGCACACACTCTCCCCAAAGAGATGCAATATGCTTACCTAAGTCCAGACAGCTTAGGAACATATCTTTTGTCATTTAATCACTCCTGCCTTTCTCCTATCACAGACCTTCCCTTTTGTACTTTCCCTCCCCCCTCCATGCTTTCCTGCACTTGCTTAAAATTTGTTAGATCTCTAACTTTTTCCAGTTCTGACGAAAGATCATCGACCTGAAACGTTAACTCTGTTTCTCTCTCCACAGATGCTGCCTGACCTGCTGAGTATTTCCAGCATTTTCTGTTTTTATTTCAGCTTAGGAGCAGGTTAGCAAGAGTCATGGCTTAGAGACCCCCCAAGTATAAGCAGGGGTATTGCTGGAGTTTCATAAGCTGGAAGCATAAAGCCTAACAGCACAGAGCATTAATAGGCTTTCTGTTGCTTCTGCAGTCAGGACCACCCTGCTTATTGGGGCATTGGCTTGTAAGGTTATCTAAAGCTGATTGGGAAGACTCCCCACCCCCATTGATGGATTTACTCCTCTGGTTCCATTCGTGACTCAGGCTGGCTGGTCAATCATCAGCAGTGCCCTGGATGACTATGGACCTGTCCGGCTCAGATACCAGATTACTGCATTTATGACAGAGCGTTGACTTGATCTGAACTTTCACCGCCAGGTCTATCAACTTGGATCCATTTTGACCCCTGGCACTCAGTAACAGGTCAGTGTACGCTCAGAGCCTCCCTCCCTACAACTATTTCCCCATTTTTGCCACAAATGCACCTCACCTTTCACATTCTTTACTGTTGCTGGAATTGTTGCTTCTTTCCTCACTGCTTTTTAGTGTCTTATTGATACATGGCAAATGTGTGATGCTGAGGAGCATTAACCCATACACTTTGAATTGCCAGTACACAAGGGTATGCTGCCAGGGAAGCTGAAAACTCTGTTTTGCAATGGAAGATATGTAGAGTTTGCAATGTGATGCCTCTCTTTAGAGTTCCACAAGGCATGGTTGTGTCCAGTTTGTACAATTGCCCAAAAAGGAAATTCAAGAGATAAAGAGACCCGATAGAGGTCTTTAAAATTATCAATGGGTTGGACAGGGTGGATGTGGAGAGAATGTTTCCACTTGTGGGAGAATCCAAAACTAGGGGCCATAAATCCAAGATAGTTACTAATAAATCCAATAGGGAAATAAGTAGAAATTTCTTTACTAAGAGAGTGGTTAGAATGTGGAACTCATTACGACAGGAAGTGAGTGAGACAAATAGCTTAGATGATTTCAAAAGAAAACTAGACAAGCACATGAGAGGAAAGGGAGTCGAAAGATATGGTGAAAGGCTGAGATGAGGTAGATGGAATGGGAGGAGACTCATGTGGAGTAGAAACACCAGCACAGACTTGTCTGTTCTGTATATTCTATGCAATTCTACTTTTAAAAAATTCAATAGAATCATTCACCAGTAAAGCTCTGTTCTCATCTTCAAACAACACAACGAGGAATAGATTGTTACAAAGAAATAGGGAGTGAATTTCTGCAGGGCTTCTTCTGTTCTTCATGGAAGAGCAAAGGAACCCTGGAAAAAAGCCCTAAACACCATTTACGCTGTTCTTTTCTGAGGTTTTGTGGCTCTTTTGCCGAAGTTACAGGGGTGAGCAGGAGAATCCCTGCGGAAATTCACTCCCACAATTTCTGATGAAGGATTCTACCTGAAATGTGAACTTGCCTTTCTTTTTCAACACTTTTTAGTTAGGATTTTGCTATTTTTCTTTTTATTATGTCTATAAAATATAGGAGCAAAAGAACCAGGGGGGAGATGAGGAGATTTTCTCTTTTATGCAGCGAGCTGTTATGATCTGGAATGCACTGCCTAAAAGGGTGGTGGAAGGAAGTACAGTATCAACTTTCAAAAGGGAATTGGATATATATTTATAAAGGAAAAATGTGCAGGGCCACAGGGAAAGAGCAGGGGAGTGGGACCAATTGGATAGCTCTTTCAGAGAGCTGGTACAGGCACGATGGGCCGAATGGTCTCCTTCTGTTCTTTGTGATTCCATGATTCTATGAATCTGACAAATCAGAGCTTTAGACACTGAGCTTCACACGATGGGAGTGCTTATTGAGAATATGGGTGTGGCGATCAGCAGGCCCCCTCACCATTTCTGTACTGGCAGTCCTGATATGCACCCCCTGTCAGCTCTGAGCCGGGAGTGCTAATTCATAAAATCTACCCCATAATTTATGAAATTGAAAAATATAATTTCATTCAATAGCTTTAAGTGTTGCAACAGTTAATAAATGGATGTAAAGTTTGTGTAACACTAGAATTGAACCATTGCTGCAGTGTCTATTTGGTATGTCAATTAAATCTCATTTACCACAAAGAATGTCATGTGTAATTTTTCGGTAATGACGCACCTGGATTCTGAAATACTTTCTTGTTCCCTGGACCATTTCATAACTTCAGGAAATGTGTTTTGCTACAATTATCAATGATGCTCATTTACTTTCCAATGAACTGCTTAGATGAATATTATTGACCAGAGCTCAGTAATCAGGGTAAATAACCAAATATAATTTTAGTAATAAACACAAAATTGCACCAGCAACATCTTCCAAAGTAATATTCCCAGCAATCTTCACAGCTACCAGGTTTTTGACACTTGGACTAACATGGAGCGGAGGGTAGAATTGGTTTGGTCAGAATGTGTATGAGTACATTCGAAGAGTCTGTATCCTATTCTACATCAAGTCACACTCTCCCATCATCCCTATCTTTGCTGACCTACATTGGTACTGATGCGCTATTAATTACTCATAAAAGACGGAGAGTTAGGAGAGTAACTAAAAGGCTTTTATTAACAAAGAACAGAGCATGCCTCTCGTGGTTGACTGGTTTCCAAGAAGGCAGGGAGCTGCAGAGCAGTCACCTTTATACCTGGGCGTGTGGGTGGAGCCAGGGGCGGAGCCAGCTGAGGCATGCATAGATACAACAGTGTGCAACAACAACGGTGAGCAACAATAACAGTGGTTTACCACATTCACCCCTTGTTTAAATTTGAGTCCGGCGGGGTGAAGTGTACTAAAGGTTCGTGTAAGTAAGTCTATCAGGTGGCCTTGTATGCCATCCTGATCGTCGTGGTGGCGGCGGTGATGGTGCAGCATCCAACGTTGAATCTGGCGTCTCATTGAGTGGTTGGGTGGTCAATGACGGGTCCTGGGGCTGCGGCATGCCGTCTACAGGGGTTGGGTTGTGGGTAGTGGTGGATGGCAATGGTAGTGTTTCAGGAGCACCCGAAGGTGCGAGGTCTCGTATGGAGACTGTGTCCTCCCGCCCGTCCGGGTACGCCACGTAAGCATACTGGGGGTTGGCATGGAGGAGGCTCACCCTCTCGACCAGGGGGTCCGTTTTATGGGACCTCACGTGCTTCCGTAGTAGGACGGGTCCTGGAGACGTCAGCCATGTTGGTAGCGAGGTCCCCGATGTGGACCTCCTGGGGAAAGTGAACATTTTTTCATGGGGGTGGCATTGGTGGCCGTACAAAGCAGTGACCGAATGGAGTGGAGCGCCGCAGGGAGGACCTCCTGCCAGCGAGAGGTCGGAAGGCCCTTAGATTTTAAGTTTAAGAGGACGGCCTTCCAAACCGTCGCGTTCTCTCTTTCCACCTGGCCGTTCCCCCGGGGGTTGTAGCTGGTGGTTCTGCTTGTAGCAATACCTCTCGTGAGCAGGTACTGATGGAGTTCGTCGCTCATAAAGGATGAGCCCCGGTCGCTATGGATATAGCTAGGGAAGCCGAACAAGGCGAAAAGGTCATTCAGACATTTAATGACCGTGGTACTGGTCATGTCTGGGCAAGGGATGGCAAACGGGAAACGGGAGTACTCATCAATTATGTTGAGGAAGTACACATTGCGGTCAGAGGAGGGGAGGGGCCCTTTAAAATCGACGCTCAGGCGCTCGAAGGGGCGAGTGGCCTTGATCAGGCTTGCTCTGTCTGGCCTATAAAAATGCGATTTGCACTCGGCACAGATTTGGCAGTTCCTGGTCATGGTCCTGACCTCCTCGATGGAGTAGGGCAGGTTACGGGATTTGATGAAATGGAAGAACCTGGTGACCCCCGGGTGGCAGAGGTCATTGTGGAGGGTCTGCAGTCTATCAACCTGCGCGTTGGCGCATGTACCACGTGATGGGGCATCTGGGGGCTCATTGAGTTTCCCGGGCCGGTACAAGATATCATAATTGTAGGTGGAGAGTTCAATTCTCCACCTCAAGATCTTGTCGTTCTTGATTTTGCCCCTCTGCTTATTATTAAACATAAAAGCCACTGAACGCTGGTCAGTGAGCAGGGTAAATCGTTTTCCGGCCAGGTAATGCCTCCAATGTCGCACCGCTTCCACAATGGCCTGGGCCTCCTTTTCGACAGAGGAGTGTCGAATCTCGGGGCCCTGGAGGGTCCTTGAGAAAAAGGCCACGGGTCTCCCCGCCTGGTTAAGGGTTGCAGCTAGGGCGAAGTCGGATGCGTCGCTCTCCACTTGGAAAGGGATGGACTCATCCACTGCGTGCATTGTGGCCTTCGCAATATCTCTTTTTATGAGAGTGAAGGCTGCACATGCCTCTGCTGTCAGGGGGAAGGAGGTGGACTTGATGAGGGGTCTGGCTTTGTCCGCATAGTTGGGCACCCACTGAGCATAGTAAGAGAAAAACCCTAGGCATCTCTTCAGTGCTTTTTGGCAGTGGGGGAAGGGGAGCTCCATAAGGGGGCGCATTCTGTCGGGGTCGGGGCCGATGACTCCGTTCTCCACTACGCAGCCAAGAATGGCGAGGCGCGTGGTGCGAAACATACATTTGTCCTTGTTGTATGTTAGATTCAGCCGCTGGGCCGTACGGAGGAATTTCTCTAGGTTAACGTCATGGTCCTGCTGGTCGTGGCCGCAGATGGTGACGTTGTCTAGATAGGGGAAGGTGGCCTGCAGCGCGTTCTGGTCAACCATTCGGTCCATCTCCCTTTGGAAGACCGAAACCCCGTTGGTGACGCCGAAGGGGACTCGGAGGAAGTGGTAGAGATGACCGTCAGCTTCAAAAGCTGTGTACTGGCGGTCCTCAGCCCTGATGGGGAGCTGGTGGTATGCCGACTTTAGATCAATCGTCGAGAACACCCGGTATTGTGCTATCTGATTGACCATGTCAGATATGCGGGGGAGTGGGTATGCATCTAGCTGGGTGTAGCGATTGATCGTCTGGCTGTAGTCAATAACTAGGCGCTGTTTTTCGCCAGTCTTCACTACCACCACTTGTGCTCGCCATGGGCTAGTGCTACCCTCAATAATCCCTTCCTTCAGGAGTCTTGCTACTTCGGATTTAATGAAGCTCCTATCCCCGGCACTGTACCGCCTGCTTTTGGTAGCGATGGGCTTACAGTCGCGGGTGAGGTTAGCGAACAAGGGGGGTGGAGGCTTTAAGCGTGGAGAGGCTGCAAATGGTGCGCGGCGGGCGATTTAAAAGCTGCTGGCTGCAGACTGTGAGTGGGGGGAGGGGTCCGCCGTACGTTAATGTGACACTTTTAAGGTGGCACTGAAAATCCAACCCCAGTAGAACGACAGCGCAGAGATGGGGCAGGACAAGAAGTTTAAAATTTTTGTATTCTGTGCCCCTTACTGAAAGGGTCACTACACAGTAGCCACCGACGTCTGCTGAATGGGATTTGGAAGCCATAGAGATCCGATGGCGCGTTGGCAGGACCGGGAGAGAGTAACTGCGCACCGTGTTGGGGTGGATAAAGCTCTCCGTGCTCCCGCTGTTGAAAAGGCAGGTAGTGGCGCGGCCGTTTACCATAATGTCCATCATGGACTTGGACAGTTGGTGAGGGAGAGATTGGTCCAGCGTCACGGAGGCCAGCGTATGGTCGAGCGAGTCGCTGTGGTCGTCAGACGAGGCGGTGGTTGAGTCCGGGTCACCTGCGATTGGAGTTGGAGGCGTCCAAGATGGCGGACAAAATGGCTGCGCCCATGATCCCGATCCCCACGCGGCTGGAGGTGTCCAAGATGGCGGACAAGATGGCTGCCCCCATGGTTCACACGCGGCGCTGCTGGCGTTAGCGGTTTTACCTTTGCAGGCGCTGACGTAGTGTCCTTTCTTCCCGCAGCCAGAGCAGGTAGCGTTTTTCGCCGGGCAGCGTGCTCTGGGGTGTTTTGCCTGGCCACAAAAGTAACATTTTGGGCCCTTGGACATCGCTGCAGCAGTTGGTGCCGGGGGTGGCGGTCCCATGACCCAAGGTTGCGGCGTCCACGGTGCGGAGCGGTTAGGGGAGAATGCGTCCATATTCCGGTGGGCCGCGTCTAGCGAGAGCGCGAGGAACACTGCCTTCTTCAGGTCGATTTTGCCCTTCTCCAACAGTCTCTGCCGGGAGTAGTTGGACTTGAGGCCCGCAACGAAAGCATCTCGGATAAGTCCCTCCGTGTGTGTCGCGGCCGATACCTCTTTACAATCGCAGGCTCAGCCGAGTATCTGTAGTGCCCGTAGGAATGCCTCCACCGATTCCCCGGACTGCTGTTTGCGGGATCTCAGGAGGTGTCTGGCATAAACTGTATTTATCGGGCGTGTGTGTTGTCCTTTTAGCAGATCGATAGCCGCCACGTAGGTAGTCGCGTCCTGGATTAGCATGTAGACTTGGTGGCCCACCTTGGAGGCCAGGATTTTTAGTTTGTTTCCATCTAGTGTCACGGCTGAGGCTTCCAGGTAAGCTTCAAAGCAACGCAGCCATTGTGCGAACTTGGTAGATGAACCCGCCTCTTGAGGGTCTAGGTCCAGGCATGTTGGTCTGAGGGCATGCAGCAGCGCCTGCTGCTCAGCGTTTGGTGCCGTCATTTGCTGCAGCGCCTGCTGCTCAGCGTTTGGTGCTGACATTTTGTTTTTGTTAATAAAATTGATGCGCTATTAATTACTCATAAAAGACGGAGAGTTAGGAGAGTAACTAAAAGGCTTTTATTAACAAAGAACAGAGCATGCCTCTCGTGGTTGACTGGTTTCCAAGAAGGCAGGGGGCTGCAGAGCAGTCACCTTTATATCTGGGCGTGTGGGTGGCGCCAGGGGCGAAGCCAGCTGAGGCATGCATAGATACAACAGTGTGCAACAACAACAACAACGGTGAGCAACAATAACAGTGGTTTACCACAGGTACCCAATGCCCCAAATTTTAAATTCTTACCGTTGTGTTTAAATTCCTCCATGGCCTCACCTCTGCCAATCTCCGTAACCTCCTCCGATCCTACAACCCTCCTCTTGCTTTGAATTCTCCATTTCTCTGACTTCGGCCTCTTGGGCACCCGGCCTTTCCCTTCGGTCCACCATTGGCGATCGTGCTGTCAGCTGACTGGGTTCACTCTCTGGAATTCCTTCCCTAAACCCCTAAACCTCTGTAGCTCCCTCTCTTCCTACAAGACCCTCCTTAAAACATATTTATTTGGCCAGGCATTTGGTCACTCTTCCAAACATCTCTTTCTTTGGCTTGGCATTTTTCCTTACGTCTCTGTAAAGCACGTCGGGTTGTTTTTATATGTTAAAGGCATTATGTATATGCACATTGTTGTTGTTATGTTGTTGTTTACAATATCAGAACACACAGCAAACCAGAGCAATTCTTCTCTCATGTTTCTAGGAACCTCTTTCAGTAAAGGATCAGAATTGTTAAAGCTTTTTAATGTTTTTCCTTTTTGATGTTTAAATAATCTTCATGTTTGAATTATTTTTACAATCCGTCTTCAGATGTGTCATCTCCTGAAGATGCTGAGACAAAGGTTATTGAACCATTAGTGTTCAAAAGCATTTGTAAATTAGAGACGAATATAGGACATCAACAAATTTAGATTTTATATAATATCCAAATGAAGACATTTCTACAAGTGCAAAACTGTGTTGCTGGCGGGAATTAGCATCTTTATTCTATTATAAGCAGTTATCTAACACCAGCAGTCTCCTGCACCAGACAGCTAAAACTTGTTTTACCAGAAATTAATATATTAATGAGATGACAGTCTACAAAATAAGCTGTTGAATGATAATGAAATTCTGCAGAACTGGGGCAGTTTTACTTTACACTAAAAATGCTTAATTGTTTATTCGTATTACAGCTTTGAGTCCAAAATGGGATCCACTTCATTCAGGAGGGTGGTGGGGAATGGGGAATGGGGGATGGGGATGGACGTGGGAGGGTGGCGGGGGGGGGTGCGTTGGGGGTGCGGGGGCGGGTTATGATTACCATAAAGAGATGATGAAAATGCCTCAAACTGGGACAGATGAACTGAAACATCTGAACATAGCAGGCTTTGTGACACCTCACTCACGTCAGAGAAACAAATTTGGAACAAATGAGCTACAAAAACTTACAGAGAATCTGCTTAACACTAACAGTGAAAGGAGAAGTGTAAAAATCAGAAAAGCATTGGTGGTTTGACTGTTATATAATACAGTGCTGTGGCCAAGGGCACTTGATATGGGTGGAACAGTATATTGAGTGATGAAGCAATGATTTCCCATTAAGTGAACAATGTACTCTTTGCATTGTTCTAAAACTACGCACAGTCTTGTAACTAGTTAAGTCCTGGTGCATTTGTCGCCCATAGTAACTAAGGATACCTTTATACTATGATTTTCTTCTCTGCAGCAATGCACGTGTGACAGTACAATTCTGGAACCAGGTTCTGCAGTGACTCCAGAGCAGAAGGCCCGAGACCCCTCAGGAAGACCAACTCATACCACTTGAGTCTGAAACCACATAGAGTATAATTCCAATACGGCATCAACCCTGAGAAACAAAGTGCTAAGAGAGGACTTGTAAAGGGTACATCATGTCTAACAAACCTAGTTGAATTTTTTGAGGAGGTAACTAACATGGTAGATAAGGGAATGTATATGGATGCTATTATAATGGACTTCCAGAAGGCATTCAACAAGGTTCCATATAAGAAACTGTTAACAAAAATGAGAGTGTATGGAATTGGAGGCAACCAATTTGCTTGGATAGGGAATTGGTGAGGAGGTAGGAAATAGAGAGTAGGGATAATGGGTATATACTCAAATTGGCAGAATGTGACTAGTGATGTCCCCAGGAAGCTGTACTGCAGCTGCAGCTTTTCACTGGCCCAGAAATTCGGGTCTCCACGGGTGAGTACGCATGGGGTACTCACGCGTAGGCCCAACGAAAGTGCCAGTTTCGTGCATGCACTGCGCATGTGCGGGAAACCGGCACTTCCGTTCTCCTGAAAGAAGGGGTTGACAGGTGGAACACGTGCGCTGGAGAGGCAGCGCCTGCGCATCGAACTTACGATTTTTTTGCAGGTTTTCCCGGGAGGGTAAGTCTCCAGCAGTTACACTTTTAAAAAGCAGGCGCAAGGCCTGCTTTTAACAAGGTAAGTGGTGAATTAATTAAAATTAAAACATTTTTTCCACAGGTTTATTATTTTTAAATACTTTAAAGGTAAGTTTATTTTTAGCCCCGTTAGAAAATGTAATTAATTTTTTCAAAAATTTAAATTATTGTTTAAAATAGTTATTTCATGTAATTTATAGTTATTTTAAAAATGTGATGTAAAAAAATTATTTGAAGTTTTAGTGATGTTTTGGGGCTTATAGTATTTATAAGTTTGACAGCTCTTCCTGTCAAACTTATGAATGAAGCATTCCCTGCTCTCCATGGCCGTGATCCCAGGGGATGCATCGAACTAACTGTGCCCCTGGGATACGCAAGCTCTGCGCACCGGCAGTTGGAGCAGGCCCAGGATCGGAATCCCACGGGGGCCCACAGCTCAACGGTCGGCGCGCTAGGTAAGTGCAGGTCGGGGGCTTGCACCCGTGGGAAGCCCCCGACCCGAATTTCTGGGCCACTATGTTTATAAATGACTTGGATGAAGGAATAGAGAGCTGTATATCTAAGTTTGCTGAAAACACTAAGTTAGGTGACACAGTAAATAGAGTAGGTGTGAGCAGAAAGTTGCAAAGGGACATTGATAGATTAAGTGCGTGGGCAAAACTGTGGTAGATGGAGTTCAATGTGGGGAAGTGTGAGGTCATCCAATTTGGACCAAAAAAGATAGGTCAGAGTATTTTCTAAATGGCGAGAAGCGAGGAACTGTGGATGAGCAGAGAGATTTTGGGATTCAAGTACTGAAATCACTAAAAGCTAGTGGTCAGGTGCAAAAAACAATTAAAAGGGCTAATGGAATGTTGGCCTGTATCTCAAGAGGGCTGGGATACAAAGGGGTGCAAATTATGTTAAAGCTGTACAGAGTTCTGGTTAGTTCCCATCTGGAGTATTGCATTCAGCCTTGGAGGAGGTGCAGCAAAGATTCACCAGAATAATACCGGGGCTAAAAAGGATAAATTATGAGGACAGGTTGCATAGAACAGGCTTGTATTCCCTTGAATATAAAAGATTACAGAGTGATCTAATTGAGGTGTTTAAGATGATTAAAGGATTTGATAGGGTAGATAAAGAGAGGTTATTTTCTTTGGTGGGAGAGTCCAGAACAAGGGGGCAAAACCTTAAAATTAGAGGTAGGCCATTCAGGGGTGATGTCAGAAAACACTTCTTCACACAAAGGGTAGTGAAAATCTGGGACTCTCTTCTCCAAAAAACTATTGAGGCTACGTCAATTGAAAATTTCAAAAGTAAGATTGATAGATTTTTGTTAGGCAAAGGTATCAAGGTTTTCTGGAACCATGGCGGGTAGATGGAGTTAAGATATAGATCAGCCGTGATCTAATTGAATGATGGAACAGTCTCGAGGGGCTGAATGGCCTAATCCTGTTCCTATGGTTGGAATTTTCTGGGGTCTGTGTGGGCGCAATCGGATGCAGGTCGGGTGGGAAATTTGAAATATCTTGCAGCGGGTCAGGAACTAGCCGTCATCCCGCCCCCCATGCACCTTTCCCTCGGGCGTGTTTACCAGTGCGGCAGTGACCCGAACGGCAGAGGTGTGCGAGCTCATTTAAATCATTATTAAGTACTTGTCGGACCCTTAAGAGTCTTTTTAACCCAACCTTTCAAATTTCACTGGATGACCACAGGAATCACGCAGCTCGGGAACCAAGTCTGTCAACCTGAGGCAGAAGTTGAGTAGCCATTGATCCAGCTGATTAATGCACAGCATGGAAAGTATAATAAAAACACTCACCTCACAGCTGATCACTTTTCTCAGGCAGAAGCTGTTGCTGACTGCATTTCCAGCACAGATTTAGCTTTCCACAGGCATGCAAGTGTTTCCAGCAAAAATCGCCATCCAGTGTCAACTCATTGGTAAAACCTATCACATCATTGACAGATTGCTTCTGCCATCTCTACTTGACCTGTCATCTATTCCATCAGCATGGGTGCCGATTATAATGTCTCACCTTGGGCCTGCACAACATAGTGCAGCAGCGAGGATTAGCACTGAATGAGGAGCAAGGCACTGAATGCACAGCCTCTTCAGAGGAGGAGGAGGAAGAGGAGGAGCAGGAGGAACCTGTGATCCAGATCCCACAAGCACCTTAGCATAATTGCTGCCTGGGAGGCCAAGGATAGCCTAACCATGGCCAGATTTACTTAACTTTATGCAGTACACACATATGGCTGTCACATGCTGCACCAGGTTGGCACCACCCCACAGCAACACCATAAAACATCCCAATGCCCAAGCCATTCCTTTCACACTGACCACCATTGCTGGAGGTAATGTTTTGTCTCACCATTCACTCCAACTCACTAAGCCACTTCCAAAGGCACACACAAATTTGTCCATGACCAGAAAGTGGTGAAAATAAAGATTTTTATGTGTCACATTACAGTAACAGAAATTTTACAGAATTATTTAGCAAAACACCCAAATAGCTACTCCTGTGAATCTACTTGTGTTTCATCTTTCTCTTATGCATGTTTCTATGAGGTGCTTCCCCTATGGCTTCAGCAGAGGTAGAGGCAGCCTGCTCACTTCCCTGCTGCGACTGGTTAGACACTTTTTGCAGACATCCTCTGGGTTTTGGAGCCTCTGATGGCCCTGCTAAAGTTTGCTCCTCCTGCCACTGTGCAGGGGCAGACTCGGCCATCGCCATCCGAGGAGGCATCTAGGGCTCTGACTGAGGGGGAGGCAATGGGGGAGAAGTGTGAGAGCTTTGAGAGGAGCCCACACTTCCATGTCACCTCTCACCATCATCCCTCTCATGGGATACCCACACTTCCCTGCTAGCAAAGAGCTGGAGAGCACCTTTGGCACATCAGTGGGGCCATGAGGACCCAAGTTTACATTGACATCCCTCCTAGACAGGAGGTCTATGGGCCTCTGCCATCGATTCTTCATAGAGATCATGTGTTCCTGTGCGTGGCGCATTAGCTGCTCCATGCAGGTGTGCATCCTTTCCATGGAAGAGCCTACAGTTGCCATCACCTGTGACACGGTGCTGCTCATGTTGGAGAGCGACTCCTCCATTCTCTGCACATTTGCAGACATCACGCTCGCAAAACCTGTCAAAGACTCCTGCAGTTCTTGCTACACCTCCAGGATCGCCCTCTTTCTGGATGGCCCCGAGGCTCAGCGCCTACATGCAGCTGAGCAGAGCTGGGTGTATCCTGCACCCTACTGCTGTCCCTGCCTCCACCATCTGCTCTTGCTCGGTTGTGATTTGTGAGACACCAGGTGACAACACTACTCTATCTTGCGTGGGACCCACTGAGGTGTGCATATCTGCGCTGGTGCTGGGTGCGCTTATGTCTGGTAACGGTGCGCCCTCAGAAACTGGAGGCTCCTCTGAGGAGTTGTCTTCCTCTTTCTCCTGGACAGTGGGGGGGGGGATGCTCTTGATGGACCTGTGGGAGAGTAAAGAGATGAGTTAGATATGTCATATCAAGAATAGGTACAGATACCATTATGCACAAGATGATCATTCAATGGCTGCTGACATCAGTCCCCATATGAATGACTGCTGTATACCATTTCGCTGTATGATATGTATTTCTGTCACTAGGTGGCTGAGATGTCCCCTTCTCTCTGTCTCCCACCTCCAGCTGCTCGGTGACTCCTGAAACTTCTAAGGCAGCCTCTTCTGCTGTTGTTAGGGTTGTCAATGATGATGTGCCACCTCCAGTTCTCACCCTCTCCCTCTTATTGTGGGCTCTCTTTTCCTGCAAGGAGGGAAAGAAGAGAAGGTTGAGTGAGATTGATGGAATGAGTGTAAGGAATGGATATGTTAGATCTTTAGAGGGAGACTGATGGAGTGGGGTGCCAAAGCTAAGTGGCCTCCTTGTGTGTTGTTAGTTGGTATGATTGTATTAGGACGAGGGTGAGTGTGAGGGGTTGCTAGTGAGATGAAATGTGATAATGTAGATAGAGAGAGGGGGATGGGTGGACGTGCAAGGTAAGTTGGTGTGAGTAAGGATATGCAGGAGCAGGGCTGGGAAGGCAGAGTGATGGGGATGTGATGAGAGGCACAGCAGGATGAAGTTGAGTGTGGCTTTCTACTCACCTTTCCTGATCTAATGAGACCATTGAAACATTTGCAGCACTGCACCCAGGTCCTCCTCACCACAGCCCTGCCGTTTACCTCCTCTGCTATTTGGAGCCAGGTTCTTTTGGTCTCCTGGAAATGTCTCTTCCGCCCATTAGAAGGGAAGAGGACCAAGCATACGGAGGGAGTCATCGGAGAATCTGGGTGCAGCCCTCTGCCGCTGTTCAAGGCTTAGCAAGACCCAAATGATAAAATATAGTGCCTGCACACTCCCAGCTGAACCTTCAAATGCAATGTGGCCAAGGCTCCTTTAAATATCCCAGCTGGAAATGAGTCATCGATGACATCATTAGTCGTGCACCATTTAATAGGGCCGGGTAACACGCAGGCCTGCCTTAATAGGCCTGATTAAGGGAAAGTCGTTCTGAAGAACGGTGTGAAATGAGGAACGGGGTCCCGACCTGCCACAGCGACTGCTCGCACCCAACCCACCCAGGTAACGAAAATTCCGGCCTTCAACTCTGTTTCGCTCTCCACAGATGCTGCCTGACCTGCTGAGCAACGTTCCCCCTAAGATGTGCGGGCATGCAGCCGCGCATCAATCGGGAGGTCCCGCGCAGGTCGCTCACACGCTGTTGCCGTTGGAAGCTACCACGGATACAAAGGGACTGATGTAAGAAAACTATTGTGTAGTGTCCGTGTGTTGATAAAGACACTGAAGACAGGAGTTGGTTCATAGGTGTTTACTAAGCAAAGTCTGGGGGGGGGGGGTTCTAACGGATATACACAATATACAGGCTTATATAGCCCGAGTGGCAATTACCGGCATTACAGCACACCTGGGGCTCTTAAAGGCACATACACTACAATTCCTCCCCTTTTAGCTAACCAGTACATCATATTTTAAGTAATTATTAATTACATGTTATAAGAAAAATAATATACACATTGCTGTAGTTAATTAATTATAAGTCAGTCTCTCAGGAGGCTTCCTGACTCGGTCCGAATAACGCCTCGGGGGTGTAGTAGTTTCTGGTGGTGTAGTAGGTTCTTTTGGCAAGGCTGATTCGGCTTGAATGCCAGTGTCGGGTTCATCGGGTTCCAGTATCACCGGATCGTAGGTAGATATGGGTATCTCTACTTCATCGTTAGACGTATAGAGTTGTGGTGTAGGTTGTCCCTTTTCGGATGACTTTATGATTTGGTCAGCATGGCGCCTTATTATGCTTTCTCCGATGTCCACGGTATACATCAGTGGTCCTAGTCGTGTGCAGATAGTTCCAGGCTGCCATTTCTCGGTACGGTAGTCCCGGGCCAAAACTTGTTGACCTATCTGGAAGGTTCTAGTTGGCCTTTCATTCATGCCTTGAAACTGCCGGTTCTCCACGTCCCTTCTGATGTTGGGCTTGACCAAATCCAGCCGGCATCTTAGGTTTCTATTGAAGAACATCATGGCGGGAGTTTGGTTGGTAACCATATGTGTTGCATTCCTGTATGCGAATAAGAAGTTATCCACCTTGTGCTGAAGTTTTATGTCTTCATTACCCATGGCCTTTATGGCCTTCTTGGAGGTCTGGACAAACCTTTCAGCCAATCCATTGGTGGCGGGATGGTATGGGGCGGATGTGTAGTGCTTAACCCCATTGTTTTTTAAGAACTTTCTGAAGTCTTCGGACACAAATTGCGGTCCATCATCAGAACATATCTGTTCTGGCAGCCCATTCCTGGCAAATATGGTCCTTAATACTGTGATGGTTTTTTCCGTGGTGGTGGAGGACATCTTTATTACCTCCGGCCACTTGGAGTGTGCATCAACCGCGATTAAGAACATTGAGGACCAGCAAAGTCGATGTGCACCCTTTGCCAGGGAGATGAGGGCCACTCCCATGGATGTAGAGGGGCTTGTGGTGGAGCGTTTTGGACCTTCTGGCATCCTAGGCAGCTCTTGGTCATTTCTTCGATGTCTCCATCGATACCTGGCCACCATACAAATGCCCTAGCTAGGTTCTTCATTTTCACTCCACCCAGATGCCCCTCGTGAAGCTCCTTTAGCACTTTATCCTGGAGTTTGGGTGGAATCACCACTCTGGATCCACACATCAAGGTTCCTTGGCACACTGACAGCTGTTCTCTTCTTTGTGAGAATGCTGGCAACAGTGGTTCGCCATGTGCTGGCCATCCCTTCACTGTTAAATCGTAGACCCGTGAGAGAGTCGGGTCATTTCTCGTCTCCCTTTCAATGGCAGAATTTGTTACTGGTAGACATTCCACTATGGTAGAGTGGAACATCTCTACTGGGTCTACTGTAGGTGCCTCTTCTACCGTTGGCAACGGTAGGCGCGATAAACCGTCAGCATTCCCATGCTGTTTTGATCCTTTGTATTCTATGTTGTATTGGTGTGCCCCTAGAAAAAGGGACCACCTCTGTAGCCTTTGCGCTGTCATAATGGGAACACCCTTTTTAGGGTTGAATATGGAGATGAGGGGTTGATGGTCAGTCAACAAGGTAAATTTTTGTCCGTGTAGGTAATGGTTGAATTTCTTCACTCCCCATACCAGGTTGAGTGCTTCCCTGTCGATTTGGGCATAGTTACGCTCAGCTGAGTTTAATGAGCGTGACGCAAAAGCTATCGGCCGTTCTGAGCCATCAGGGAATTTATGGGATAATACTGCTCCTATGCCGTAAGGGGATGCATCGCACGCCAGTCTGATTGGCAGCGATGGGTTGTAATGAGCCAAAACTTCTTTGGACGTGATTAAGTCTTTGCATTTATGGAAGGCACGTTTACAGTCTTCGCTCCATTCCCAAATTAGTCCTGTTTGTAGCAGTTCATTAAGAGGGTGTAGAAGAGTTGATAAGTTCGGTAAAAATTTATGATAGTAATTTATTAATCCCAGGAACGACCTTAATTGTGAAACATTTTCAGGTGCTGGGGCTTTTATGACCGCTTCAATTTTTTCAGGTGACTTATGCAACCCTTCATTATTAATTATGTGGCCACAATATGATAACTGATTTTGGAAAAATTCGCACTTGGGGCGATTTGCTCGTAGGCCCTGTTCTTTCAGCCTAGTGAGCACCTGCTCCAAATTGGCAAGGTGCTCGTTGTCGTTTTCTCCTGTTACAAGGATGTCGTCTAGGTAGCATTGAGTCCCCGGAATCCCTTGCAGGACTTGCTCCATAGCTCTTTGCCAGATAGCTGAAGCTGATGCTACTCCAAAAACCAGTCAATTGTACTGGTACAGGCCTTTGTGTGTGTTTATCGTGAGATACTTTTTAGAGGCCTCCTCAACCTCCATCTGTAGATATGCCTGTGCCAAGTCAATTTTGGTGAAACGTTTCTCTCCGGATAGTGAGGCGAAAATATCTTCTATCCTCGGAAGAGGATACTGTACTGTGTGAAGGACCAGGTTTACAGTCACCTTGAAGTCTCCACAGATGCGAATTTTTCTCTGTTCTTCAGATTTATCATTATTCAATGCTTTTTTCATGACTAGAATGATGGGTGTTGCCCACTCATTCCAATCTATTTTGGATAATACGCCTGCCTTTTCCAAATTCTCCAGCTCTGCCTCGACTGCTGGACGAATTGCGTATGGCACCGGTCTTGCCTTAAAAAATTTGGGAATTGCTGCATCTTCCACTTTTATTGAGGCGGTGATGCCTTTCAAGGTTCCTAGTTTCTCTTGAAACACTTCTTTGGCGTTGGCCAAGATGTCTTTTAATCGTTCAGGTATGATGTCATCATTGTTTTTTTTCTTACTGGTCACCGTCAGTGCCTGAATGGAGTGCCAGTCTAAACATATCTTTCTGATCCATTCACGTCCCAACAACGGTGGACCAGCATCTTGTAGAATGTATAAATACAACTTTTGTATTTCTTTGCTGTTGTATACAACAGGCACCCTTATTTTTCCTTTGGGGTATACTTTCTGCCCCGTATATGTTTTTAAGATAATGGATGTGTCTTTTAGAGGTATATGCGAAAATAGCCTCTCGTAATCCCGTCGATTTATTACGGTTAGAGCTGATCCTATATCTAGCTCCATTTTAAAAGGGGACCCTGCTATCGTGAGGGTAACCCAAATGGTTTGGTAATCATCTTTGGCAAGTACATTATGTAATTTGAGACAGCTTAGTCTCTTGTTTTCGGAGTCGCTATCGCTCTTCTGGTCTTCGGAGCTACTGTCCGTCATCATTTGTACCTTCCTGTACTTTCCTTTATTGATTTTTTTTTTTCTGTCTGTGGATTTATTTTGTCCAGATCGGCATACCCGTGCAATGTGTCCAATCTTTCCGCATTGCCTGCATGCTTTGTCCTTGAACCAGCAGTCCCTCTGGTTATGGGTGGATCTGCTGCAGCAATAACATCTTTCGAAACCCTGTGTCATTTCATGGGTGCCGAAGTCCTGTGTCTTTTGTTGTATCTCTGCAGCTCCTCTTGCTGCTGCTTCGTATGATACAGCCATACTGAAAGCTTTGTCCAATGTTAAATCTTTTTCAGAAAGCAGCCTTTTTTGTGTTCCTTCACTTAAGAGACCGCAAATGAATTTGTCTCGAAGATAATCTGATAGTCCTGCCCCGAATTGGCAGTACTTTGATAGCTTTCTTAATTCGGTTAGGTAATCAGCGTTACTTTCATTCTTGTGTTGATTTCTCTTGAGGAATTTGAATCGTTCCGCTATCAGCAGCGGTGTTGGGTTTAAGTGCTCCTGCAGGGTATCAACAATTTCTTTAAAATTCTTGTCCTTTGGTTTGGCTGGAGTGACTAAATTTCGTAACAGCCCGTATGCCTTTGCGCCCATTAGGTTCAGCAGTACTGAAGCTTTTTTTTCATCTTCTATTCCATTTGCAGTGCAATATACCTCTACTCTTTCCACGTATGTGGTCCAATCCTCTATTTCACTATCAAAAGCATCAATATTGCCAGACTTAGGCATTTCAGAAAAGATATGGTGCTTCCCGCGCTTTTCTTTCTTTTCTGCAGCAAAGATATGGTGCTTCCTGTGCTTTCCCGCCGCTGCTGCCGATGACAACGCTGTTTCCCGCGGTTTCCGTTCTTTTTTAAAATTTATTTACAGTTGGGGACTCGTTCCTGCCGGACTTTCCCTCCAGGTCTGAACGCTGACCTGCTTGCCGCGCCGGCCGTCTCCCGAGTGCTCCCTCCCAGTCCGTTATTGCTTGCCTCCGATTTCGCTGCCTGTCTCAGCTGTAGAGCCAGCCGCTGGAGCCCCAGCCTGATGCCCAGGAAGGATTAGCGCATTACCTGCCACCAGCTTGGCCAGCTGGTGAAACCACAGCTTCTCTCACTTTCTTGAGTCTTCTGGATGCCTGAGGAATCGATGTCCTTGAGGTGCTGCTGAATTGCAGGTAAGTCCGTTTCCACTTCGTCGCCACTGTAGTGTCCGTGTGTTGATAAAGACACTGAAGACAGGAGTTGGTTCATAGGTGTTTACTAAGCAAAGTCTGGGGGGGTGTTCTAACGGGTATACACAATATACAGGCTTATATAGCCCGAGTGGCAATTACCGGCATTACAGCACACCTGGGGCTCTTAAAGGCACATACACTACAACTAGGCACTTGGTCTAAGCGTTAAACAAGGCTTTAATCAACTGTTTTTCAACATGGAGATCTAGTTGTGTCCTTCACTAGTTCCTGTTAAAGAATGTCCTGAGCAAGCTGGGCCCATGCCCGAGCATTTATAATCTCCCTGGACAGCGCCACCAGCAGGCTGCCAGTATTATTTAATAAGTCATTTCCACATGAATGACAAGATTGATGTCAGGGACTGCGTACAAAAAAAAATGAGAGGGGACATTGCTGCTGAGTATTTCCAGCATTTTCGGTTTTTACTTTAAATTTAATATCTTGGTTGCATTGGCCTCCTGCACGGAAAAGTACAGCAATGTAAGAGCAGCAGAAAAATGCTTTTTTTACATCTGCTGCAGTTTTCCACTTTAGCGCACATATCAAGTCATTTAGACCCCGTCCCCCCGGCCCTTGATTTTCCGACTATTAATTTTAATGGTCAGAAAAATTACAGGCTAAGGTGTGGGATTTCCTGATATGTGCTCCTGGTGTGCTAACCCTGGCTAAAGAGCTGCTTTTGCCAGTCAAGGCTGGTAAAATGCAAATTATTTTAAGGTACATTTAAATAAGTGTTGTGAAAGAGAACCATTCCATGCATTCTGAAACAAGTTCAGACATCACCCATTCAGAGAAAACAGCCTCTCCTGCTCCCCGCACACTCATCGCAGAGTCACTCACTAGTAATGTAACACTGGTAGCGGCAAGTCACTCACACAAAATTCAAAGAAGAAGCCCAGCAGTAAAGTCCAGTGAGAGAGAAAAAAAGATGTCTCTTATTCAGGTACAGGAAACTTTCGATTAACCGGCCCCTAAATAACCGGAACGCTCTATCCACCGGCAAAATTCAGGAGTCGGTTCAGGTAACTTTTTTTACTTTTAGTTACTTTTTTTACTCCATTTGTTGCTGTGCAAGGGTATAGCTGCAGCTGTTGCTAACCTACAGAGATGCTTGCAACTTGTGCCGATTGTTTTGTAGCTGTTGCTGGGTTTGTTGCTTTGTACGGAGCTCTGAGCTCCATATCTTTTACTATAGCGTTCAGTTATCCGGAATTGTTGATGAGCCAGCACCACGTCGGTCCCGTCCGTGCCGGATACCAGAAAGTTTCCTGTATATGTCTAGATTTATTTTGTTGTGTAGAGACACAGGACATTCCATTTCAGCCTTTAGGCTCATTTATAATGGATTGCCATCTGAAGGCAGTAAACAGTAGGTTACTCCACTACTCAGTGAATAATAAGACAGAGACACAAATGCACACGATCTCATCAGTGTTAAATTAGAAACAATTTTTGGGGAATACTGCAAGTTTCCATTCTGGGCATTCAAAGTCAGCATTCCCAGGGCAACTTTAGCACAGTCGGATATGAAATAAAGCTCCTCCTAATCACAACTAAAGTTGTCAATGTAGGTCAGTAATTTTGAACTCTTCCCTCCTTTTTGCTTTCTTAGGCTGCAGTAATACAGGAATCCCGCCCCAACCGCGGTTTTGCCATACGTGGATTTCAAGTATACACGGATTCCTCTCTGCGACAACTTTTACCAACTGCGGCAGTGAATTTTGCGTATACGCGGTTTTAAATTTAGGATTAAGGTAAATAACATGACTTTATTGCTTTTATATTCTTTTTTATTGTGTTATTTGAACATTTATACTGTATTTGCCAACCGCGGTTTTACTAACCACGGGGGTTTTCAGGGACATATCCCCCGTGGTTGGGGAGGGATCCCTGTATTATCGCTAACAATTTGAGATGGCTGTCTACTGCTATGACCCACAGTTAGTAATTAGAGATGAGAGAATCATAGAAATTACAGCACAGAATGGGGCAATTAACCCCATCATGCCTGTGCTAATACAAAAAGAAAATACTGCAGATGCTGGAAATCTGAAATAAAAACAGAAAATGCTGGAGATACTCAGCAGGTCAGGCAGCATCTGTGAAGACAGAAACAGAGTTAACGTTTCAGGCCGAAGACCCTTCGTCAGAACTGGAAAAAAGCAGGAAATGGAACAGATTTTTAAGCAAGTGTAGAAGCTGGGAAAGGGGGGAGTGGATGAAAGAACAAAAGGGAAAGTCTGTGATAGGATAGAAGGCAGGAGAGGTTAAGAGACATAAAGAGACATTAAGAGATATTCAAGGCAAAAGGAGATGGTAATGGGTCAGGTGAAGAAACAAAGGATGGCTCTAGATGGAGTGTAAATTACGCTGGCAGAATGAAAGACAGCTGCCACGTGGGAGAGAAGAAAAGAAAACACAAACAAAAAAAGTGTGGAAAAAAATATATATGATAGGGGCCGAGGTTATGATCTGAAATTGTTGAACTCTATGTTGAGTCCAGAAGGCTGTAAAGTGCCTAATAGAAAGTTCCTCGAGCTTACGCTGAGCTTCAGTGGAACAATGCAAGAGGCCGAGGACGGTGAGGCCTGAGTAGGAGTGGAGCGGAGAATTAAAGTGACAGGCGACCAGAAGCTCAGGGTCCCCCTTACGGACTGAACGGAGGTGTTCCGCAAAGCGGTCACCCAATCTGCGCTTGGTCTCCCCAATGTAGAGGAGATCGCATTGTGAGCAGCGAATACAGTATACTAAATTGCAAGAAGTACAAGTAAATCGCTGTTTCACCTGGAAGGGGTGTTTGAGGCCCTGGACAGTGGGAAGGGGGGAGGTATAAGGGCAGGTGTTGCATCTCCTGCGCTTGCACGGGAAGGTGCCAGGCGAAGGGGAAGGGGTGCTGGGGGTGATAGAGGAGTGGACCAGGTTGTCGCGGAGGGAGCGGTACCTTCGCAATGCTGAAAGGGGAGGTGTGTTTGGTGGTGGGATCACGCTAGAGGTGGCGTGAATTAACTAAAATTTGTGTTTAAGGTTTTGTTCATGTGTATTACGTTAACAGGAGGTAGTAAATTGTTAAAATGTCGGACGCCCGCTCCGTAGTTGCGATTAAGAGGACTTGCTTGTACAAGAGGTTGTATATATATATATATATATGTTTAACCACTATCAAAATGTTGAGAAACAAGACATGAAAGACAAGGTTAAAGGAAGTTTGTAATATACAAAACTAAAATGGCTGTCTAGACAGGGGTAATTGGAACTAATCACAATCTACTCGCTTGTACAAAAGAAGTAACTTGAGCCTGCTACGAGAACAGGAACTGTTATCTTAAGAATACGTGTTACTGAACAAACCATCGGGCCAGAGACAAAGGGCGCTTGTTGACTAAGCCAAGGCCGCAATCACAGAAGGTCCCGGAACCAACTGATAACAGAAATGTGATTAATGTCATGCTTTATATTTGTCATTCAGACGTTGATAGCTTTGCACCTGTCCTGAGGGCGGGATGCAATTTGTGTGTATAAATATAAACTTGAACCAAGGTATCGGTGGAGTCGGATCTGAGAGCAGTCTCAGAAGGTTCTCCCCAGGCCTGTGAATAAAGGACCATTTTGAACCATCACTCGAAGTCTGTCATCTGTATCCAACTAAGCGTCGACCTTGTATATCACTTGGCCCGCTTTGGCTTACATCAATTGGCGTAGTCGGCAGGATCACAGACCCTTGCCGGTTCACGGGAACGTTGAGCTAGAGAGGGTGAGTACGTTTTAAATTACCACCCATAAATTAGAAAGCTCAGAATGTACTATGAGATCGGGTAAGGCTGTGATTAAAAGAACTAAAAAGAGACAGACTCGAGGAAGTGGTGCGGTCCGGGTAGCCGGGAAGGCGGCAAAATCCCCTAAGCCGGGAAGGCGGCAAAATCTTCTAAGCCAGGAAAGCAGCAAAATCCTCTAAGCCAGGAAGGCGGCAAAATCCTCTAAGCCAGGAAGGCGGCAAAATCCTCTAAGCCAGGAAGGCGGCAAAATCCTCTAAGCCGGGAAGGCAGCAAAATCCTCTAAGCCGGAAATGCGGCAAAACCCTATAAATACGCGCAAAGTAAAAATAAGAATTCTTAGAAGAATGGACCGAAGGGAAACTACCCATGGAAGGTAGAAACCCAGAATGTCAAAGAAAGGCTCAAACACAAAGGAGGAGGGACCATCCCCTTGGGGAGATCACAACTCCGTCACCAGCTATTTAGCGGACAAAAATCAGAAACTCATTGAAATTATGAAAAAGAAAGGATGGGATCCCGAAGACAGTGGAGAGAGCCAAAGGGCTTGGTGGAGGGGACAAACCAAAGATAAAGAGAGAAAAGGGGGAATGGTAATCTTAGCTTGTTACCAGAAACAATGTAAGGAGTTGAAACAGAAGGAAGAGGAAGGAAGGGAAGCAAAAGAAGTAACAACTCCCAAACAAAGAGGGAAGGGATACCCGGTTGTGGCAGCCAACTCTAGCAGTACGCTCTTATACCCAAAATTATCAGGAGATGGTAAAATAGATGGGGGTGGGTTAGAAAAGGAAACAGCAAAATACACTGGAGAGAGGGACTGGCCGGAGCCACCGCCCTGGCCAAAAGAAAATAATCTCCTACCACCTTACAATCCGGCACACCGCGAAGTGAAAACGGCTCCAATAAAGACTGAAGTAACCCCCGCAGTCCCGGCAGTTCCAGCGGTCCCAGCAGGGCCTGGCGGACAACCAGCAGCAGTTCCGGCAGTTCCAGCGATTCTGCAAGGGCCCCAAGTAATTCGAACTACGTATCAACCTTTTAAACCATTAGAGAGACAAATATTGGTGGATAAATTACCCCAATTACAGGTACGAGAAAATAACTACCCGTTTTGGCAAAAAATGAGGGAATTAAGAATAAGTCACAATCTGCACAATAAAGATGTGGATCAGTTGGTACGAGCAAAAATTCAGGACGATCACTGGGATCAATTAGGTCAGAATTTTAAAGACGGAACCTGGTGTCGAACGTTGAATATTACACACAACCAGTCGCAAATTGACTATGACGCCTTTAAACTTGCAGTGGAGGGAGTGATGGGACAAGCTCCAGTAAATTGGGCAGCTATAACCAATATAACTCAAGACAAGGGAGAATCTGCTGTAGACTATAGCAAACGGAAATGGGGAAGATTCGTGGGATGCTCCGGCATTATTAACCCCACCAGGGATAATCAGTGTTTTCTACAATCATTTAAGGCCGAATTAGGTCCCGCACATCAGGCAGCTATACGATTAGGAATCGTTACAGTGAACACCTATGATGATTTAATCAGGTGGGCGACCAAAATAGATAACATGCAAAAGGCTAAGATAGCTGCAGCCGAAGAGTTGGAAGGACAGGTGGAAGCAGTAGGGATAGCAAGCTGCTATGCTTGCGGTGGAGAGGGACATTTCGCTAAAGAATGCAAACAGAAGCAGGGAGGAGATGTCCGACCAGCATCGGATCCAAGACCAACCTGCCACAATTGTAACAAGCCAGGACATAAGAAAGCGGACTGTTGGAATAAAGGATGAGGGAGAGAAGGTCAGGGGCCGAGACAAAAGGGGGGTCCCTAAAGATGACAGCCAGGAGGAAATGGGGGGAAGGGGAATTTCAAAAGATGGATGAGGGAAGAGAAAGAAGAGCAGGAGGATAGAGATAGAGAGAGGCAATGACAGAGGGAGTATAGGGAATATAAGAACTGGAAAAATACCAGAGATGAGAGGCGATATGGATATGACTCAGGTGGCGGAAAAGGAGACGATGTATGTACCATGAGACAACTGAGAGACACGATGAAGAAATTGAATACTAAATGAAAGGTAGCGGCCCTCGGGGAAAATGGTGAGGAAGACCCAAGAATGTTTGTTGACGCATTGGTAGGCGACCGGCAGTGCAAAATGTTGATAGACACAGGAGCCTCAATCTCACTGAGAGATTTGCCCTTGCCCCGAAATAAACTTTCGATTAATGTGGTGGGAATAGGTGGAAGAAGACTCAAGGCTTATAAGAGCGAAACAGTTCTATTAGAAATTGGATGCATAATAATACCTACACATTTGTGGGTATGCGAGAATACTGAAGGAACAATCCTAGGAATAGACTTACTGCGGGAAGTAGGAGCTTTAATCGACCCTAAAGCGAATAAAGTGATCTGGCCACCAGATCATAAGTCGAACAAACAAACGGCCCCGGGAAACAAAACAAATTGGGTAGGAGCAATTAAGATTATAGACCCGGAATGGGATAAGAAGGGACTATGGGCGATCCCATGCAGAGAGTATATTGGGGTGTGGGCAACGCATAAACAAGATTGTGGATTAGTCCAACCCCCCCCGGTAAAAGTACTGGGACCAATGCATCGCCCACATAAACAATATCCTTTAAAGGAGGAAGCCAAAGCAGCAGTACGGGACATAGTGTTGGAATTAACCAAGCAGGGAATCTTATGAGAAACTATATCCGAAACTAATTCCCCAGTATGGCCAGTAAAGAAACCAGACGCATCATATCGACTGACAATTGATTATATGGCACTAAATAAGGTGACCCCAAAGGAATACCCGATAGTAGCAAGCCCTGCTACAATTTTTAATGGGCTAAAACCAAAACACAAAATTTTTACAGTACTAGATATTGCAAACGGATTCTGGTCCATACCATTGGACAAAGAATCGCAAGAGAAATTTGCTTTCACACTAGATGGGAAACAATATACTTGGACGAGGGTCCCTCAAGGGTTCCATAATAGTCCAGCTATATTCCACCGACACAAGGCCCTGGAGGAAGTAGAATTAGAGGAGGACAGCAGTACTGTGTTGCAGTATGTCGACGATTTACTGATAGCTTCCAAGAACACTCAGGGGCATGTTAAAGCATTGTCCAAAATTCTGAAAGCACTCCGGGATGCAGGATTTAAAGTAAACCCCACCAAAGCTCAAGTAGGGAAATCAGAGGTAACCTCTCTGGGCTATAATATCAGCATGGGCAAGAGGGCCATGCCAGAGGATCGAAAATGGGCTATAAACGATATGCCCAAACCAGTAAATGTAAGGGGAGTGCGACAAGTCCTGGGACTATTTAATTACAGCAGAAATTTTATTGAAGGGTTCTCACAACTAGCTGCACCCTTGTATGAATTGACCAAAGGGGGAAAAGCTGCAGAGGAACCCATTGAATGGACAGATTTACAGGCGGAAGTCTTTACTAAACTAAAACAAGCACTGACTGCCGCACCAGCCTTGGGATTACCCGACATGGGGAGGCCATATCATATCTTCTGTCACAATCATGGGGGACATTACAGTGCAGTGATGGCACAAAAGCATGGGGATTACATGAGGCCTGTAGCCTACTATTCGACACGAAGATCTCCAATAGTGGCCGGCATGCCAAGATGCGTTGCCGCGATTGGTTGTGCACGGTGGTCAGTAAAAGTGAGTGAACCTGTAGTAATGACGGGGGATATTGTGTTACATACACAACGCACCTTAGTAGAATTGTTAAACAATGGACGATTAAAAACCATCTCAAGCAGTTGGAAGGCTGCTTGGGGGGCTGTCCTGTTACCCAAAAATAAATCTATACAGATAATTAGAGACGTGAGCCAGAGTCCCGCATCTATGATGGAAATGGAAGGAGAGGGACATTGTTGCACCAGTGAAGAGGAATTAGAGTATGTAGACAAGATCAGGGAATTACCTTTGACAGAAGCAGACTTAGAGCTATATGTGGACGGGTCCCATAAATATGTTAACGGAACACCACGAACAGGTAGCGCCGTGGTGACGGGAGACGGCACCGTCCAGAGGGAAGGAAGATTACCAGGGCATAGTTCAGCACAAGTTGCCGAGTTAACGGCACTGACAGAGGCATTAAAATTGGCAGAAGGAAAACGGGTGAACATCTATACTGATAGCCGCTATGCTTTTGGCATAGTACATGATTATATGGTAGCCTGGAGTAGAAGGGGGTACATCGCCTCGGGGGGCAAACGCATACAGCATGAGGACTTAGTAAAGAAATTGGTAGCCGCCTCAGGGTTACCCACTGAAACAATGGTAGTAAAGGTAAAAGCCCATCAGCGGGGGAATTCCCCCACAGAAAAGGGAAATAGAGCCGCAGATCGTGCAGCCAGAAAGGTGGTAGAGCAACAGATTGCAGCAGTAAACAAGATCGAAACAGAGCCCGAAACGCAGATAGACATAGCTGCTATTACTGCATTGCCAGAGGATATAGACATATCCAAATTACATAAGGAAGTCTCCCAGGAGGAGAAGCAGCTGTGGGAACGAAGAGGTGCAAGAGAAAGGGCGGGGGGAATATGGAGGAAAGAGCAGCAAATATGTACACCAAGCTGTATACAACAAGAATTAATGGAATTGTACCATGACAGACAACACACAGGTATATCCAATATGTTAAACAACCTCCAGCGATGCTGGTGGTGGCCCAGAATGGACCAAGCTGTGGGCAGATTCTGTAAGCACTGCCACATATGTGCGCGGTATAACATAGGGAAACCTGTCAAGCTAAAGTGGGGACATCAGCCATGGGAAAAGTTGCAGATAGAGTTTACTGGACCCTTACCAAAATCAAAGGGAAAAACTTATTGTTTGGTAATAATAGATCAATTTACTAGATGGGTTGAAGCATTTGCCACTAGAGATTGTACAGCTACAACAGTAGCACGAATAATGGCAGAGGAAGTAGTACCACGATGGGGGGTCCCGGTAACAATTGATTCAGACAAGGGGACGCATTTCACGGGAAAGGTCATAAAAGAGACATGTGCCTTATTAGGTATCAGACAAAGGTTCCACATGCCGTACCACCCTCAGAGGTCAGGGATGGGAGAAAGGATGAACCGGACGTTGAAACTATCCTTAGCTAAGGCAATAGTGGACACAGGGAAAGGATGGGCGGAATTACTCCCGAGTATACTGATGAGACTTAGGGCAACCCCGAATAGAACTACGGGGCTGACACCATTTGAACTGATGACCAGACGAGCAATGACACTACCAGAAGGAGTCATTACCGGGGGAGAGGATGTAGGGCCCCTGAAAGACAGAATCAAGAGATTTATTAAACAATTATGTACGCAATTACACGCTTTCAGACATGAGGCCAAGGACCAACAGATTATACGGGATCTAGAACAGGATGCACGGGACGACCAGAAGGAGGTCCCAGCAATAGGTGATGGCAAAAATAATATCAGCCATACCAGGGCTAGCACCCAGATGGTCAGGACCCTACAAAGTATTAATGAACAGTGACACATGCACTTGTATAGATGAGTCTGGAACAGGTAAAGGAAGGTGGAAACACTGGACTCAGTTAAAGGTATATAACATAGAAACATAGAAGATAGGAGCAGGAGTGGGCCATTCGGCCCCTCGAGCCTGTTCCGCCATTCAATGCGATCATGGCTGATCATCCAAATTCAGTACACTGTCCCTGCCTTCTCCCCATATCCCTTGATCCCTTTAGCCTTAAGAAATATATCCAACTCCTTCTTGAATATATTTAATGAATTGGCCTCTACTGCCTTCTGTGGTAGAGAATTCCACAGGTTCACCACTCTCTGGGTGAAGAAATTCCTCCTCATTTCTGTCCGAAATGGCTTACCCCTTATCCTTAGACTGTGACCCCTGGTTCTGGACTCCCCGACCATCGGGAACATCCTTCCTGCATCTAGTCTGTCCAGTCCTGTCAGAATTTTATAAGTTTCAATGAGATCCCCTCTCATTCTTCTAAACTCCAGTGAGTATAAGCCCAATCGACCCAATCTCTCCTCATACGTCATTCCTGCCATCCCAGGTATCAGCCTGGTGAATCTTCGCTGAACTCCTTCCATGGCAAGAACATCCTTCCTCAGATAAGGCAACCAAAACTGCACACAATACTCAAGATGTGGTCTCACCAAGGCCCTGTACAACTGCAGCAAGACATCCTTGTTCCTGTACTCAAACCCTCTCGCTACGAAGGTCAACATACCATTTGCCTTCTTAACCGCCTGCTGCACCTGCATGCTTACCTTCAGCGACTGGTGCACAAGGACACCCAGGTCTCGTTGCACTTCCCCTTCTCCCAATCTATTGCCATTCAGATAATAATCTGCCTTCCTGTTTTTGCCACCAAAGTGGATAGCCTCGCATTTATCCACATTATATTGCATCTGCCATGCTTCTGCTCAATCACCCAGCCTGTCCAAATCATCCTGGAGTTTCTCGGCATCCTCCTCACAGCACACACGCCCACCCAGCTTTGTATCGTCTGCAAACTTGGAGATATAAGGGAGCCAATGAGTAGGCCAGAGATGGTGCCTTTGAGGAGAGTGAGGAATATGCTCAAGGGTATGAGGAATGGGAAAGAAATCTTAAGAATGGATTCCTGATAGGACTGTGGAATGATGATGATATGCGTCATAATATGCATCTTCAGGCATTTCTGGAGGCAGAGCCACAGACCAAGAGATGAACCAGAGGTACAGCATATTGAATTGATAGAACAAGTAAGAATGGAATAATTCTAACTTACTGTTGATGACCAGTCCCTTTCTATCTTGCAGGAACAATAAGCTCGTAGAACAATGAAGTGGATCATCATTGATGCCCTCATCGGGATCATGTGGCTAAATAACGAAGTCACCTCTAACAAACAGGGTTCGGCACGTGAAGCATTAGGATGCACACATTGCAACCAAAGCGGACCCTGTAATGGTACTGATGGTTCGACGTCGGGAATAGACGGAGTAGAGTGCAGCAAAGAATACTTGAATGAGTTACCCCCAGTTACTATATCATTAGCATGCACAAACCATACTTTGTGTCAATGCACTAAGAGAACTGCACCAACGACTTCACCAACCACCTGGCAGCCAACCACTTGCCCAACAATGGAAGACGGAGCAAAGGGAGGATTGGTAATAAGGAAAACACAGGATGAGGTGTATTTTAGTGTGGCGCATAGAATTATTAAACTTGCTATCAATATGAGTACTTTTGCTATGCCCGCGATGTGTAATGATCATACCAAACGATTATGGGACTCCCTGTGGATGAAACAATTGGAGGGTCCACAGGGAAAATCTATCTTACAGAAACGTCAGAAACGGGGAATATTGGAAATGGCCGGAGCCGGGTATGCGGCCGGGTTAGCAACAGTTAATTATTTTGACATAGAAGGAGTAAGTGAAGGAGTAGAAGAACTACAAGCAAAAATAAAGAAGTTACTAAAACAAGCCACTAAAAATAGCCAACAAGCGGTGCTGGCAGGAAATCAAACAGCAAAACAATTGTTGGGGGTGGAAGAGATAGTGGCCCCCCCATGCAAAAACAATTAATACAATTATTGATCAGATCAGCAATGCATCACGCCAAACCCATATGGAATTGGTATGTGCCATGTATGGCTCATGGCTATTGTCGAATGCTCAGCATAACATGAAGCAAATACATAATGGACAAATCCCTGATTGGATTACTAATGAGGATCTGGAACCTTGGATTGACACAAGTAAAAGCCTATGCAAAGGGCATAAAATGGGACAAGTATACCGGGCAGGCAATTGTCTGACCCCATGGACTAAGGTGATTGGCTTTGTACTGGCCATCCCACAACTCCCAGAAGAGGGACAGCCCCTATACGACGTGATTAATATAGGAGAGGTACAAAGGGAGAGTTGGGTTAAATATCATGATGTCCCAACCAAGGCAATTTGGGAAAGGGATGAAGATAATAACCAGAAGAATGGAACCTTAAGGGGGGTGGTAATGGACGGGTGCCACCACAAGGGAAGGACATGGGTGTGCACACACCCACCCACCGAGGGAGACACAGCCGAGTGCGGATTTATGAAAACCACCAATTGCACCCTTGAGGTACACCCAAGAGGGATACGCCGAACAAGGTTAGCACCAGAGAACAACGGGACATTTTGTGTCACCACAGCTGAACAGAAATATGAATATCAAGATCTGACTTGTCCCATTCCCCAGCCAAACTTTTGTTTTTACCCAAAGATACCTACGCAGATAGGACACCAATATATACACCCACCCAGACCACAAGAAGAGAAAACCTGGACTCTTAATAATATGGAGCTTAATAACAAGGTTGGGGATTATGTCATACCCGAGCCCAAGGCAATTCCGAAGTTAAACAAACAAGAAGCTTGGAAGGAATTACTGCAGGAAACAAAAGAAAATCTAAAACATTACCATAGAATAGAAGAAAACTTAAAGAAACAAGGTTTTGACATTGATAAAAGCTTAGCAGAAACTCCTTGGTACAATAAGATCTGGAACTGGAGACTAAATGTGAATATACACCCATGGATCAGGATCATGTCACATGTATTAGTGGTAGTTCAATTATTACGATCATTATACGTTCTGATTGATTGTTGTAAGAGATGTCGCAGGAGAAAAATACACACATTAGCCAAAAAAATTAGGAAGGAGAGAAAGAAAAGCTGTTGCTAACCACCAATAAAAGGGGAAGACATAAGGGGAATGTCTATGGAGACTGTGTTTAGGATTGCTAGAAGTATGAGTGCCAGACACCCTGGGTTGGTACCACCAGGGCAACGGGAGCTCATATGAAACAATCTTAAACTCTAGAATGTTGGCCGTATTGGGTCAATATGGCCAATGCACCAAAAGGGGGGACTGAAGTAACTAAAATTTGTGTTTAAGGTTTTGTTCATATGTATTACATTAACAGGAGGTAGTAAATTGTTAAAATGTCGGACGCCCGCTCCGTAGTTGCGATTAAGAGGATTTGCTTGTACAAAAGGTTATATGTTTAACCACTATCAAAAAGCTGAGAAACAAGACATGAAAGACAAGGTTAAAGGAAGTTTGTAATATACAAAACTAAAATGGCTGTCTAGACAGGGGTGATTGGAACTAATCACAATCTATTCACTTGTACAAAAGAAGTAACTTGAGCTTGCTACGAGAACAGGAACTGTTATCTTAAGAATATGTGTTACTGAACAAACCATCGGGCCAGAGACAAAGGGCGGTTGTTGACTAAGCCAACGCCGCCATCACAGAAGGTCCCGGAACCAACTGATAACAGAAATGCGATTAATGTCATGCTTTATATTTGTCATTCAGACGTTGCTAGCTTTGCACCCGTCCTAAGGGCGGGATGCAATTTGTGTGTATAAATGTAAACTTGAACCAAGGTATCGGTGGGGTCGGATCTGAGAGCAGTCTCAGAAGGTTCTCCCCAGGCCTGTGAATAAAGGACGTTTTGAACCATCTCTCAAAGTCTGTCATCTGTACCCAACTAAGCGTCGACCTTGTATATCACTTGGCCTGCTTTGGCTTACATCATGGCGGAAAATGATCCGTTGAATGTGGAGGCTGGTGGGGTGAAAGGTGAGGACAAGGGGAACCCTATCGTGGTTCAGGGAGGGAGGGGCAAGGGTGAGGGCAGAAGTGCGGGAAATAGAACGGACACGGTCAAGGGCCGTGTCAACCACGGTAGAGGGGAATCCTCGGTTGAGGAAAAAGGAAGACATGTCGGAAGCACTGGTATGGAAGGTGGCATCGTCAGAGCAGATGCGGCGGAGACGGAGAAACTTGGAGAATGGAATAGAGTCCTTACAGGAAGCGGGGTGGGAGGAAGTGTAGTAGTCCAGGTAGCTGTGTGAGTCAGTGGGCTTGTAGTGAATGTTTGTCAATAACCTATCCCCAGAGATGGAGACGGAGAAGTCGAGGAAGGGAAGGGAAGAGTCGGAGATGGACCATGTGAAGGTGAGGGTAGGGTGGAAATTGGAAGCAAAGTGAATGAAATTTTCTAGTTCAGGGCGAGAACAGGAAACGGCACTGATACAGTCATCAATGTACTGGAAAAAGAGTTGAGGGAGGGGACCTGAGTAGGACTGGAACAAAGAATGCTCCACATATCCCAATAAAGGCAGGCATAGCTAGGACCCATGTGGGTTCCCATAGCAACACCTTTGATTTGGAGGAAGTGAGTGGAGTCAAAGGAGAAGTTGTTCAATGTGAGAACAAGTTCAGCCAGGCGGAGGATGGTGGTGGTGGATGGGGACTGGTTGGGCCTCTGTTCAAGGAAGAAGCGGAGCGCCCTCAGGCCATCCCGGTGGGGATGGAGGTGTATAGGGATTGTACGTCCATAGTGAAAAGGAAACTGTTAAAGTGGCGGAGGGCTTCAGAAGAGGCGCGGATGTTGGTGGGAAGAGACCAGACAAGGGGAGAAAAAATAGAGTCGAGATAGGAAGAGATAAGTTCCATGGGGCAAGAACAGGCTGAAACGATAGGTCTACCAGGGCAGCCCTGTTTGTGGATCTTGGGAAGGAGGTAGAAGTGGGCTGTGCGGCGTTGGGGAATTATGAGGTTGGTGGCCGTGGGGGGAAGATCTCCAGAGGAGATGAGGTCAGTGACAGTCTTGGAAACGGTGGTTTGATGTTCGGTAGTGGGGTCATGGTCCAGGCGGAGGTAGGAGGAGGTGTCGGAGAGTTGGCGTTCAGCTTCCGCTAGGTAGAGGTCGGTTTGCCAAACAACAACAGCACCACCCTTGTCAGCAGGTTTAATGACAATGTTGGGGTTGGATCTGAGAGAATGGAGTGCTGCAAGTTCAGAGGGAGGTAGGTTGGAGTGAGTGAGGGGAGCAGAGAAATTGAGACGGCCGATGTCATGCTGGCAATTTGCAATGAAAAGATCTAGAGAGGTTAAGAGGCCAGAGGGAGGGGTCCAGGTGGAACGAGAATTCTGAAAGCGGGAGAAAGGGTCAGCCATGCAGGGGGAAGACTCCTGGCCAAAGAAGTGGGAACGGAGACGAAGGCAGCGGAAAAAGAGCTCCGCATCATGCCGAGCTCGAAATTCATTGAGGTGGGGGAATAATGGGATGAAGCTCAGGCCTTTGCTAAGGGCTAATCGTTTGGGGTCAGAGAGGGGAAGGTCAGAGGGGATAGTGAAATGCCTGTGCTAATACTAGTTTCTCAACTGGAACTATCTACTCTAACCTCATTTTCCTGCCCTTTCCCCATATACTTTTTAATTCTTTCTTTTTAGATACATATCCAGTTCCTTTTTAAATGATATTATAGTCTTGCCATCAATAGCCACTTCTGGTAAAGTATTCCATATTCTAATAACCTCATGTGAAGTAACTGCTAACTTACAACTTTGTTCTTCTAATGATAACCCTCTTGTTACCGATTCACCAACTAGTAGAAACAATCCTTCATTATTTACTCTCTCAGAATCTTTCATACACTTGAGAACATCTATTAGATCTTTACATTACAGCAGTGACTCCACTTCAAAAGTACTTCATTGGCTGTAAAGCGCTTTGAGACATCTAGTGGCCATGAAAGGTGCTATATAAATGCAAGTCTTTCTTTCTTTTCTTACTAAACTTTTCTATTGTTATAGTGCACAATAGCCTTAGGCTAACTAGCACCAAGGTGCAATGGAAAAAGATCTCTGCACTCCAATGCCAGCTAGTTTTAACGCTAGGAGAGCATGGGCAAGAGCATCCACTCTCTCTCTCTTAACATTCCCTTTAAAGTTTTAAAGGTTTCCAGGAGATCCAACGAACAATCCGGGTAGCTTTGAAATGTGGAATATGCACCTTGCTGAAGTTATACGGCAACCAGTGAGACTCAAAATGACGTGAGATGTTGTCTTGAATGGGGTTCTCACACTGTTTGGCTTAATTACAGTCATGGTCTGACATCTGAGTTATAATGCTAAGTGTCATTATAACTACAGTTTAGATGTACCCTGGCTGGTCCCTATAGTACTATAAAACAGCATTATCCAGCCTCATTTTATCAGTTTTGATAAAAGTTACACCCAAAACATTAACCTTAACATTAGCCTTTGTTTCAACAAGCGTTATAAATGGCATTTCTTTCTCTTTCACATTCTGATTGACCTGCTGGGCCTTTACAGCACTTTAATCACACCCTCCAAAAGCACTGTGTAAAATTTTCCACTAATCATTCCTGTGGCTCCTCGGAGTAAGATTGCAATTCTGTAATGTGAGTTCATGCCATTATGAAGTGAATTATTGCAGCCCAGTCTCACTTCATGAAGTGACCTTACAGCCAACAGAAAGAAAAGCATTTTATCCCATCAGTTTGGGTCACAGGTCCCAGAAGTAAAAGAGTTAGTTAACTGCATCAGCTGGTCTCCACTTTTGATAATACTTTGAGTTCCAGCATGACAATATAATTTATATAGAAAATGATGGACGCTTGAAAGTGATTATGAAGGGGTCGGATGCTATCATTAACTGTTAGAGCTAAAGTTGGGGAATTATCATTTGAAATCTGAGCTCACACAATAGATACAGATGGGGAAAGCCATTAGGCTCCTCTTAGCTCATCCATCCAGAGGGATGCTTCTGCCCCTCATCATGGTGTTTAATTGTTTCTTAACTGAATCCAAGCTTTTGCCTCCACTACCCTACCCAGAAGTTCATTCCATGTGTTGGTCACACTTTGTGTGAAGATCGTCCTGACAGTAATCCTAAATATGCCTTTATCTAGTTTGAATTTGTATCTCTTTGTCCTACTGTCATGATTTGGTTTGAAGCAGTGCAGCTGTTTTACCTTTTCCATACCATTTCCTGTCTTGTATATCTCTACAAGATCATTTCTCACTTGCCTGTTTTCAAAGCTGCAAAGCCCAGGTTTCTCCAGTGCTTCCTCATACCTGGGGCTGCTGATACAAGAGATCAGCCTCATGGTTCTAAATTGCTTCCACTGCTTGAATGCCTCCCTTGTGTATTGGTGATATGAACTGGACACAGTGCTCAGGGTGTGGTACGACCAGAGCACTGCAGTTTGAGCATGACTCTCTCCGACTTGTACTTGTTTGTCTATCTAGTTCAGCTCTCTATTTGCTTTCCTGATGAGAATGCAGCCCTGAAATCAGTCTATTGCGTAGATTGTTTTTAATAATATATGGACTTTGAAGCTAATGGGAATGCTGTCAGTTTTTGAGTCCTTCTTTTGTTGACAGCAGCTGTCTTGGAGAAGGCGATCACCAGTACCTCTGTGTAATTGATGCTTTGATCCCTAAAACGAGAGATTAATGATATAGTCGCTGCACATTTATTGAATGAAAATGGACACTTGAAGGCCTGAAAATTATAATCAATGTATATATTGTACAGTAATAACTTAATAATTGCATAGCATTCCATTCTAGTTCTGTTACTAACAAAGGGATACATGTTGTATAATAGATAGGGAGGATTGCATTACAAGGCAGTATCACATCAGTGAGTTCAGATGACATTCTAAACTGAGAGTGAAGCTCATGCAATTCATCATCATTCGGACCTTGAGATGTATTGCTGCCTTGAAACACAGCCCGTCATTCTTCTATATTTATTTAATTATTTCTAATTAGAAACATAGAAAAATAGGAGCAGGAGTAGGCCATTCGGCCCTTCGAGCCTGCTCCGCCATTCAATATGATCATGGCTAATCCTCTATCTCAATACCATATTCCCACTCTCTCCTCATACCCCTTGATGCCTTTTGTGTCTAGAAATCTATCTCCTTCTTAAATATATTCAGTGACTTGGCCTCCACAGCCTTCTGTGGTAGAGAATTCCATAGGTTCACCACCCTCTGAGTGAAGAAATTTCTCCTCATCTCTGTCTTAAATGTCCTACCCCATATCCTGAGACTGTGACCCCTTGTTCTAGTCCCCCCAGCCAGGGAAAACATCCTCCCTGCATCCAGTCTGTCTAGCCCTGTCATAATTTTATACGTTTCAATGAGATCCCCTCTCATTCTTCTAAACTCTTGTGAATACAGGCCTAGTCGACCCAATCTCACCTCATACTACAGTCCTGCCATCCCAGGAATCAGTCTGGTGAACCTTCGCTGCACTGCCTCTATGGCAAATATATCCTTTCCTAGGTAAGGAGACCAAAACTGCCCACAGTACTCCAGGTGTGGTCTCACCAAGGCCCCGTATAACTGTAGTAAGACATCCTTGCTCCTGTACTCAAATCCTCCTGCAATGAAGGCCAACATACCATTTGCCTTCCTAACTGCTTGCTGTACCTGCATGTTTGCTTTCAGTGACTGGTGTACAAGGACACCCAGGTCCCTTTGTACATCAACATTTCCCAATCTATCACCATTTAAATAATACTCTGCCTTTCTGTTTTTCCTACCGAAGTGGATAACTTCACATTTATCCACGTTATACTGCATCTGCCATGTATTTGCCCACTCACTCAACTTGTCTAAATCGCCTTGAAGCCTCTTTGCATCCTCCTCACAACTCACAATCCCACCTAGTTTCGTGTCGTCAGAAAACTTGGAAATATTACATTTGGTTCCCTCATCCAAATCATTGATATATACTGTGAATAGCTGGGGCCCAAGCACTGATCCCTGTGGTACCCCACTAGTCACCGCCTGCCACCCCGAAAAAGACCCATTTATTCCTACTCTCTGTTTCCTCTCTGTTAATCAATTTTCAATCCATGCCAGTATATTATCCACAATCCCATGTGCTTTAAATTTGCACACTAACCTCTTATGTGGGACTTTATCAAAGGCCTTCTGAAAATCCAAATACACCACATCCACTGGTTCTCCCTTATCTATTCTACCAGTTACATCCTCAAAAAACTGCAGTACGTTTGTCAAACACGATTTCCCTTTCATAAATTCATGTTGACTTTGTCTAATCCTGTTGATATTTTCTAAATGTCCTGTTATCACATCCTTTATAATAGACTCTAGCATTTTGTGGTGTATGTGCCTTTAAGAGCCCCTGTGTACTGTACTGCCGGTAGTGGCCACTCGGGCTATATAAGCCTGTATAGTGTCTTGTATCTTTTAGTTCACCTCCAGACTTTGTCCAGTAAACACCTGTTAAACCAACTCCTGCATTCCATGTCTCCATTAACACACGGATACAACAGTGGCGACGAATTGGAAACGGACTTACCTGCAATTCAGCAGCACCTCAAGGAGATCGATTTCTCAGACGAAGGTCGAAGAAAAAAAAAGAAAAAAGAAAAAACTGTGGTTTTACCAGCTAGCCGGGCTGGTGGCACGTACTGCAATAATCCTTCCTGGGCGGCGGGCTGGGGCTCGATCGGCTGGCTCTGCAGGGGGGCCGAGCAGCGAAGGCGCAGGCAAACAGAGACGAAGGGTGGAGCACTCGGGAGATGGCCAGCTCTGCAAAGCAGGTCGGCGTTCGGACCAAGCAGAGGGAAGGAAAAGTCCCAGAGAGTCCGGCGGGAACGAGTCTCCGACTATTAAAAATATCTGTATAAATAAAAACCACGGAGAACAGCGTTGTCAGCAGCAACAGCGGCAGGAAAGTGCGGGAGGCGCCATTTTTTTTTCTTGGCAGGGAAGAAAGGAAAGCGCGGGAGGCGCCATTTTTTTTCAGGATGCCTAAGACTGGCAATATTACTGCTTTCGATAGTGATGTAGAGGATTGGACCACATATGTGGAAAGAGTGGAGGTATATTGCACAGCGAATGAAATAGAGGATGATAAAAAGGCATCGATACTTCTAAATCTAATGGGTGCAAAGACATACGGGCTGTTATGAAACTTAATCACTCCAGCCAAACCGATGGACAAGAATTTTAAGGAAATTGTTAATACCCTAGAGGAGCACTTAAACCCAACACCGCTGCTGATAGCGGAACGATTCAAATTCTTCAGGAGGAATCAGCACAAGAAGGAAAGTAACGCTGATTACCTCACCAAATTAAGGAAGCTGTCAAAGCACTGCCAATTCGGAGCAGGACTGGCAGATTCTCTTCGAGACAAATTCGTCTGCGGTCTCCTAAGTGAAGGAACACAGAAAAGGCTACTTTCTGAGAAAGATTTACCACTGGACTAGGCTTTCAGTATGGCTGTATCATACGAAGCAGCAGCAAGGGGAGCTGCAGAGATACAGCAAAAGCCACAGGACTTCGGCACCCATGAAGTGACACAGAGTTTCGAGAGATGTTATCGCTGCGGCAGATCCACCCATGACCAGAGGGACTGCTGGTTCAAGGACAAAGCATGCAGGCAATGCGGAAAGATGGGACACATTGCACGTGTATGCCGATCTGGAAACAAAAAATCCACTGACAAAAAAAAAATCAATAAGGAAAAGTACAGAAAGGTACAAATGATGACGGACAGTAGCTCCGAAGACCGGAAGAGCGATAGCGACTCCGGAAACAAGAGACTAAGCTGCCTCAAATTACATAATGTAATTGCCAAAGAAGATTACCAGACCATTTGGGTTACCCTCACGATAGCGGGGTCCCCAGTTAAAATGGAGCTAGATACAGGATCAGCTCTGACCGTCATAAGTCGATGGGATTACGAGCGGCTATTTCTGCATATACCCTTGAAAGACACATCCATTATCTTGAAAACATATACGGGGCAGAAAGTATACCCCAGAGGGAAAATAAGGGTGCCTGTTGTATACAACGGCAAGGAAATACAGAAGTTGTATTTATACATTCTGCAAGATGGTGGTCCACCACTGTTGGGACGTGAATGGATCAGGAAGATACGTTTAGACTGGCACTCCATTCAGGCACTGACGGTGACCAGTAAGAAAAAAAATGATGATGACGTCATACCTGAATGATTAAAAGACATCTTGGCCAATGCCAAAGAAGTGTTCCAACAGGAACTAGGAACCTTGAAAGGCGTCACCGCCTCAATAAAAGTGGAAGATGCGGCAATTCCCAAGTTTTTTAAGGCAAGGCCGGTGCCATACGCAATTCGTCCAGCAGTCGAGGCAGAGCTGGAGAATTTGGAAAAGACAGGCGCGTTATCCAAGATAGATTGGAGCGAGTTGGCAACACCCATCGTCCCGGTCATGAAGAAAACATTGAATAATGATAAATCTGAAGAACAGAGAAAAATTCGCATCTGTGGGGACTTCAAGGTGACTGTAAACCCGGTCCTTCACATGGTACAGTATCCTCTTCCGAGGATAGAAGATATTTTCGTCTCACTATCCGGAGGGAAACGTTTCACCAAAATTGACTTGGCACAGGCATATCTACAGGTGGAGGTTGAGGAGGCCTCTAAAAAGTATCTCACAATAAACACATACAAAGGCCTGTACCAGTACAATCGACTGGTTTTCGGAATAGCATCAGCTCCAGCTATCTGGCAAAGAGCTATGGAGCAAGTCCTGCAAGGGATTCCTGGGACTCAATGCTACCGAGACGACATCCTTGTAACAGGAGAAAACAACAACGAGCACTTTGCCAATTTGGAGCAGGTGCTCACTAGGCTGAGAGAACGGGGCCTACGAGCAAATCGCCCCAAGTGCGAACTTTTCCAGAAACAAATATCATATTGTGGCCACATAATTAACGAAGAAGGGTTGCATAAGTCACCTGAAAAAATTGAAGCAGCCATAAAAGCCCCAGCACCTGAAAATGTCTCACAATTAAGGTCGTTCCTGGGATTGATAAATTACTATCATAAATTTTTACCGAACTTGTCAACTGTTCTGCACCCTCTTAACGAACTGCTACAAACGGGAGTAATTTGGGAATGGAGCGAGGACTGTAAACGTGCCTTCCATAAATGTAAAGGCTTGATCACGTCCAAGGAAGTTTTGGCTCATTACAACCCATCACTGCCAATCAGACTGGCGTGCGATGCATCCCCTTACGGCGTAGGAGCGGTATTATCGCATAAATTCCCTGATGGCTCGGAGCGGCCGATAGCTTTTGCGTCACGCTCATTGAACTCAGCTGAGCGTAACTATGCCCAGATCGACAGGGAAGCACTCAGCCTGGTATGGGGAGTGAAGAAATTCAACCATTACCTACACGGACAAAAATTTACCTTGTTGACTGACCATCAACCCCTCGTCTCCATATTCAACCCTAAAAAGTGCGTTCCCATTATGACAGCACAAAGGCTACAGAGGTGGTCCCTTTTCCTAGGGGCACACCAATATGACATAGAATACAAAGGATCAAAACAGCATGGAAATGCTGACGGTTTATCACGTCTACCGTTGCCAACGGTAGAAGAGGCACCTACAGTGGACCGAGTGGAAATGTTCCACTCTACCATAGTAGAATGTCTACCAGTAACAAATTCTACCATTGAAAAGGAAACGAGAAATGACCCGACTCTCTCACGAGTCTACGATTTAACGGTGAAGGGATGGCCAGCACATGGCGAACCACTGTTGCCAGCATTCTCGCAAAGAAGAGGACAGCTGTCAGTGTGCCGAGGAACCTTGATGTGTGGATCCAGAGTGGTGATTCCACCCAAACTCCAGGATAAAGTGCTAAAGGAGCTTCACGAGGGGCATCTGGGTGGAGTGAAAATGAAGAACCTAGCCAGAGCGTTTGTGTGGTGGCCAGGTATTGATGGAGACATCGAAGAAATGACCAAGGGCTGTCTAGGATGCCAGAAGGTCCAAAACGCCCCACCACAAGCCCCTCCACATCCATGGGAGTGGCCCTCATCTCCATGGCAAAGGGTACACATCGACTTTGCTGGTCCATTTATGGACTCAATGTTCTTAATCGCGGTTGACGCACACTCCAAGTGGCCGGAGGTAATAAAGATGTCCTCCACCACCACGGAAAAAACCATCACAGTATTAAGGACCATATTTGCCAGGAATGGGCTGCCTGAACAGATCTGTTCTGATAATGGACCACAATTTGTGTCCGAAGAATTCAGGAAGTTCTTAAAAAACAATGGGGTTAAGCACTACACGTCCGCCCCATACCATCCCGCCACCAATGGATTGGCTGAAAGGTTTGTCCAGACCTTCAAGAAGGCCATAAAGGCTATGGGTAATGAAGACATTAATCTACAGCATAAGGTAGATAACTTCTTGTTTGCCTACAGGAATGCAACACATGTGGTTACGAACCAAACTCCCGCCATGATGTTTTTCAATAGAAGACTAAGATGCCGGCTGGATTTGATCAAGCCAAACATCAGAAGGGACGTAGAGAACCGGCAATTTCAAGGCATGAATGAAAGGCCAACTAGAACCTTCCAGATAGGTCAACAAGTTTTGGCCCGGGACTACCGTACCGAGAAATGGCAGCCTGGAACTATTTGCACACGACTAGGACCGCTGATGTATACCATGGACATTGGAGAAAGCATAATAAGGTGCCATGCTGACCAGATCATAGAGTCATTCGAAAAGGGACAACCTACACCACCACTCTATATGCCTAATGATGAAGTAGAGATACCCATAGTATCTACCTCCGATCCGGTGATACTGGAACCAGATGAACCCGACACTGGCATTCAAGCCGAATCGACCTTGCCAAAAGAACCTACTACACCACCGAAAACTACTACACCACCGAGGCATTATCCGGACCGAGTCAGGAAGCCTCCAGAGAGACCGACTTATAATTGATTAACTGCAGCAAATGTGTAGATTATTGTTCTTGTACACATGTTAATAACAATTACTTAAAATGTTATGTACTTGTCTGAAAGGGGAGGAATTGTGGTGTATGTGCCTTTAAGAGCCCCTGTGTACTGTAATGCCGGTAGTGGCCACTCGGGCTATATAAGCCTGTATAGTGTCTTGTATCTTTTAGTTCACCTCCAGACTTTGTCCAGTAAACACCTGTTAAACCAACTCCTGCATTCCGTGTCTCCATTAACACACGGATACAACACATTTTCCTACTACTGATGTTAGGCTAACCAGTCTGTAGTTCCGTTTTCTCTCTCCCCCCTTTTTTAAATAGTGGGGTTACATTTGCCAACCTCCAATCTGCAGGAACTATTCCATAATCTATAGAATTTTGGAAGATGACAACCAATGCATCCACTATTTCCATGGCTACCTCTTTTAGTACTCTGGGATGCAGATTATCAGGCCCTGGGGATTTATTGGCTTTCAGTCCCATTAATTTCTCCAGCACTATTTTTTTTACTAATACTAATTTCCTTTAATTCCCCCTTCTCACTAGACCCTTGGTTCCCTAGCATTTCTGGGAAGTTATTTGTGTCCTCTTCCGTGAAGACAGAACCAAAGAATGTGTTTAATTGCTCTACCATTTCCTTGTTCCCCATTATAAATTCTCCCGTTTCTGACTGTAAGGGACCTACATTTGTCTTCACTAATCTTTTTCTTTTTACATACTTGTAGAAGCTTTTACAGTTTGCTTTTATGTTCCTTGCATGTTTACTCTCATAATCTATTTTTCCCCTCTTAATCAATCTCTCGGTCATTTTTTGCTGAATTCTAATCTGTTCCCAATCCTCAAGCTTGCTACTTTTTCTGGCAACTTTATATGACTCCTCTTTGGCTCTAATACTGTCCTTAATTTCTTTTGTTAGCCATGGTTGGGCCACTTTTCCTTTTGTATTTTTGTGCCAGAAAGGAATGTATAACTGTTGCAATTCATGCATTCGTTCCTTAAATGTTAGCCATTGCCTATCCACCGTCATGCCTTTTAATGAAGCTGCCCCATCTGTCATAGCCAATTCACTCCTCATACCCTCGTAGTTTCCTTTGTTTAGATTTAGGACTCTAGTTTTGGATTGGACTTCTTCACTTTCCATCTTAATGAAGAATTCTATCATGTTATGGTCACTCTTCACTAAAGGACCCCGCACAACAAGATTATTAATTAACCCCTTCTCATTGCACAATACCCAATCTAGGATAGCCTGTTCCCTAGTTGGCTCCTCAACGTACTGGTCTAAAAAACCATCTCGTACAGACTCCAGGAATTCATCCTCCACAGTATTATTGCTAATTTGGTTTGGCCAGTCTATATGTAGATTAAAGTCACCCATGGTTACTGTAGTACCCTTGTTACATGCATCCCTAATTTCCTGTTTGATGCCATCCCCTACATTACCACTACTGTTTGGAGGTCTAACGACAACTCCCACCAATGTTTTCTGCCCCTTGGTGCTTCTTAGCTCCACCCAGATTGATTCTACATCTTGATTTTCTGAGCCAATATCCTTTCTCACTATTGCTCTGATTTCATCCTTTACTAATAATGCCACCCCACCTCCTTTTCCTTTTTGCCTGTCCTTCCTAAATATCGAATATCCTTGGATATTCAGCTCCCAGCCTTGGTCACCCTGCAGCCATGTCTCCATAATCGCAATTATATCGTAAAGTTTAGATCTATTTGCGCTGTTAATTTGACTACCTTATTACGAATGCTTCATGCATTAAGATACAGTGCCTTTAGATTTGTCTAAATCAAAATAGTGGAGGAAGAAATGTGAAAACACTAGAATTAACAGAACTGAAAGAGAATTATGAATGTCCATGTGACTCAGGTTGCAGTGATTATTTGATATCACAAAGCACAATTCCTTCTACGTATTACAAATGATGAAATTACTTACTACAATGTAGATGGAGCTATGTTAATAAACAGCTTTCCATACCATTTCCTAATCTCTCCCTCTTTTCCTGGTTTGACGTTTATTCCCAATAACTAGCAGTGAAGCACCATGGGAAGTTTTTCTGTGTTAGAGGTACTATATAAATGTAACTTCTTGTTTTATATATATTGTTTTCCCTCGCCTTCCTCTCTCAATATTTTCCCCATACCACGCATCGTTCACAGGCAAAAGCAGATCTACTCGAAGGCATCTGACGATTCCACTCTATCCTCAATAACAGGGACATCTGAAATAGCAGCCTATAGTAATTGCTCGCCAACAATCCCTTCCTTCCTGTGGAGCCTGTAGCCTCCACTTGCCACATCATGATAGGATAGCTGAAATCAGTAACTTCTCAAATGGCGAATCAGGAGCTCCTCCAAATCAAGCTCTAGGTCCCTGGTGCATCACCTTGAAGTACCAATGCACTGTGTCACCATGTTGCCTGTAGTAATATATTTTCAGTTTCATGATGAACAGCGTAATTACATATTTATAACTTTACATGTATGGACCTCAACATTTATTTTAGTATCACAGACTGGAAAATATTCCTGTATCACTGGAGCCTTTTGTTACGTGACTTGATATACTTGAGGACATTTAATCACAACAGCTTTCCTATCAAATCTGCCATAACTTTATTATCCTAGCCATCTCTCAGTGTGTGGGGTTCTACAGCATAACACATAGAATCTTAGAAAAATACAGCACAGGAGAAGGCCATTTGTTCCACCGTGCTCTTTGGTAGAGCTATCCAATTAGTCCCACTCCCCTGCTCTTTCCCTATAGCCCTGAAAATGTATCCCATTCCAATTCCCTTTTGAAAGCTACTACTGAATCTGCTTCTAGAACCCTTTCAGGCGGTGCATTCCAGATCATAACAACTTGTTGTGCAAAATAATTTTCCTCATCTCGCCTCTGATTCTTTTGCCAATTACCTTAAATCTGTGTCCTCTGGTTACCAACCCTTCTGCTACTGGCAACAGTTTCTCCTTATTTACCCTATCAAACCCTTCAAGATTTTGAACACCTCTATCAAATCTCTTCTTAACCTTCTCTGCTCTAAGAAGAACAACCCCAGCTTCTCTATTCTCTCCATGTAACTGAAGTCTCGCATGTCTGGTACCATTCTAGTAAATCTCCTCTGCACTCTCTCTAAGGCCTTGACATCCTTTCTAAAGTGTGGTACCCAGAATTGGACACAATAATCCAGCTGGGGCCTAACCAGTGATTTATAAACATTTAGTATAACTTCCTTGCTTTTGCACTCTATGCCTCTGTTTATAGAGCCCTTGATTCCCATATGCTTTTTCAACAGCCTTCTCAACTTGTCCTGCCAACTTCAAAGATTTATGTACGTACATCCCCAGGTCTCCCTGTTCCTGCACCCACTTTAAAATTGTACCATTTAGTTCACATTGCCTCTCCTCATTCTTTCTACCAAAATGCAACACTTCACACTTCTCTGCGTGAAATTGCATCTGACATGTGTCTGCCAATTTCACCAGTCTGCCTATGTCCTCATGAAATTTGTAACTATGCTCCTCGCTGTTTACTACAATTCCGATTTTCGTGTCATCTGCAAACTTTGAAATTATGCCCTGTATACCCAAGACCGGGTCATTAATATATATCAAAAAGAACAGTGGTCCCAACACCAAACCCTAGGGGACACCACTGTATATTTCTCTCCAGTTTGAAAAACAACCGTTCACCACTACGCTCTGCTTTCTGTCTCTTAGCCAATTACATATCAACACAACCACTGTCCATGGGCTTTAATTTTGCTAACATGTCTATTATGTGATAGTTTATTAAGTGCCTTTTGAAAGTCCATGTACACAACATCAACCGCACCACCCTCATCAACCCTCTCCATTACTTCATCAAAGAACTCAATAAACTTAGTCAAACATAACTTGCCTTTAACAAATCCACGCTGGCTGTCATTTATTAACACATATTTTCCCAAGTGCCAATTAATTTTGTCTTGGATTATTGTCTCTAAAAGTTTCCCCGCCACCGACGTTAAGCTGACTGGCCTATAATTGCTGAGATTATCCCCCTCCCCTTTTTTGAACAGGGGTGTACCATTTGCAATCCTCCAGTCTTCTGGCACCACTCCTATATCTAAGGTGAAGTGGAAGATTGTGGCCAGAGCCTCCACAATTTCCATCCTTACTTCCTTCAGGAACCTAGGACACAGCCCATCCGGGCCGGGTGATTTTTCTAATTTGAGCGCTGACAATCTTTTAAGTACCTTCTCTTTATCTATTTTTATCCTCTCCAAGTTCTCTACTTCTTCCTTTACTATGACATTGCAGCCTCCTCTTCTTTAGTGAAGATAACACAACCTCAAATTTAGCTATAATTGTCATTAAATTGCTAGTCTGACACAGAGAGGCCATATGGAATGGAAAATGCCACACTGGTTCAGTACGGCATGCTGCTGTAAGATTGGGGCTAAGGCAGAGTACAAGGATTGTTACTCTGCATCTATCTGTGCTATACCTGTCACCAGAACTACTGCATAATGACACTAGATGCCTAAAAATGAAAAGCATTTCATTACCCCATGCTATCATCTTTCACTTTGAGTACATAGTTCATCAAAAAATAAATGTCAAGGGTACAGAGAGGGTGAGTTTAAGATACTTTGGCCTAGAAATTCGGTGGAGGCCCAAACGGGGCGCCAAGCTCGCCTGGGCGCCGGAATTTGTGCTGCGCACGGAGCCGCTTGCGCCCACCGGAAATTCATCTTGTGCGCCCCAAGAGGGACACGGGGCGCTGCTCGAGGCGCTCCGCGTCCCTCTTAGGGCGCTGAAACTGAATATCGCAGTGCAACGTGCCACATAGAAACATAGAAGATAGGAGCAGGAGTAGGCCATTAGGCCCTTCGAGCCTGCTCCGCCATTCAATGTGATCATGGTTGATCATCCAAATTCAGTACCCTGTCCCTGCCTTTTCCCCATATCCCTTGATCCCTTTAGCCTCAAGAAATATATCCAACTCTTTCTTGAATATATTTAATGAACTAGCCTCCACCGCCCTCTGTGGCAGAGAATTCCACAGGTTCACCACTCTCTGGGTGAAGAAATTCCTCCTCATTTCAGTCCTAAATGGCTTACCCCTTATCCTTAGACTATGACCCCTGGTTCTGGACTCCCCGGCCATCAGAAACATCCTTCCTGCATCTAGTCTGTCCAGACCTGACAGAATTTTATAGGTTTCAATGAGATCCCCTCTCAATCTTCTAAACTCCAGTGAGTATAAGCCCAATCGACACAATCTCTCCTCATACGTCATTCCTGCCATCCCAGGTATCAGCCTGGTGAATCTTCGCTGCACTCCCTCCATGGCAAGAACGTCCTTCCTCAGGTAAGGTGACCAAAACTGCACACAATACTCAAGGTGCGGTCTCACCAAGGCCCTGTACAACTGTAGCAAGACATCCTTGTTCCTGTACTCGAACCCTCTTGCTACGAAGGCCAACATACCATTTGCCTTCTTAACCGCCTGCTGCACCTGCATGCTTACCTTCAGCGACTGGTGCACAAGAACACCCAGGTCTCTTTGCACTTCCCCTTCTCCCAATCTATTGCCATTCAAATAATAATCTGCCTTCCTGTTTTTGCCACCAAAGTGGATAACCTCCCATTTATCCACATTATAGTGCATTTGCCATGTTTCTGCCCAATCACCCAACCTGTCCAAATCGTACTGGAGTTTCCCGACATCCTCCTCGCAGCACCACACGCTGCGGCACGGCGCGCTGCGGTACTGCAGGCCTTCCTCCCATTCTTAAGGGGGAGGGGCCTGCACCAGCGCGATCTCTGATCGCGAGTGCCGGCAAAAGAGCCCGGCACCGAGGAGAAGTGCCGGGCTCTCGGAAAACAGCCGGCACTGCCACGGGGGGAGATCAGGACGCCGGGGACGGAGGTGCTGGCAGGTGGCCGCCGAAAAAAACGGCCGCCCTGCACCTCCACCTTAATTTGCGCCACTCCCGCCACAGGTAGGCCCCGTGAACCGGGCGCGATTTGCGGCCAGAATAGTGGATGTGGACGCAAACAAATATGGCGATCGGGGCGGTAGCGGGGCGCTGCACACACTGATGATGTCATCGGTGGCGGCGCAGCGCTACAGGCTAACACCGCCATTAGCGCCCCCGATAAATATCGCGGGAGGCGCGGCCAGTGGCGCTACAGCCACTGACTGCCCTCTTTAGGCGCTAACTGCTGGCGCTATACACTGAATTTCTAGGCCTTTAATTTACTTGAAAAGGGCTTGTTAAACATAAAAATCTCTACAGAGAGCCTGAAAGAAGTCTTCGTATTACCTATGGTTGTCTCCTAATCTCTTACTCAGTGCATTGTTACATAATCCTGACATTTACACAAAACAAATATCACAGCCTCAATACCAGTAATTTTTTTACATCTATTTTTGGGATGTGGATGACATTGGAAAGGCAGTATTTATTGCCCATTCCTACTTGCCCACAGGACATTAAGGCCTTGAAATTCAGTTGGGCGCGCCAGCCGTTAGCGCCTTAGGAGGAGTAGATCTCGAGCGCTAGGCGCTTATCGCCCGGGCGCAGCGCGATCTGCGCCTCTCCCCAACTTCAGGACACATTTAGCGCCGGCGCAAAGTCTTAGCGCGTGCCCTGCTGCGCGCGCAGATCATGACGTCATTTAATAGTGCAACACCCTTTGTGCGCCCCAAACCGGAACTTCACTCGCGCCGGCCCATTGTGCGCCGGGCGGCCCGAGCGACTGTGAAGTGGAACGGTACACAGGCCAGCCGGGCCGCGGGGAGCGCAAATTAAAGGGCACTTACCCAGCAGTATAAAGGCCAGCCATTTTGCAGCATTCACTCTTGTGCAACGGTTTTTTGGACAGCGACCAAGGAGGAGAGTTTACTGGTTTGGACCAACACTTGGACAGGTATTTTTGGCTCAGGCCAGAGCTTACCAATTATCTTTGCCTTCATTCAGAGCTCAGTGTTTGCCAGCATATAATGGGGGCTGCATTGGGTGGCAACGCTGAATTTCAGCCTTATGCCAGAAGGGCTTACAGACGCCGTGAGAGAGTGGCAGCCCTGGCTAGACGCAGAGGGGGCAACAGGCGTTGCCAACTGAGGCCTTACCCACGCAGGGTATACCGCCAGCAGACCTCCTATCTGACCATGTCTGCCGCGATGTGTGTTAGGAGGCTGCGATTCCGAAGGGAGGTGGTTGCAGACATCTGCCGGCTGCTTCAGAGAGATCTGCAGCCACAGCTGATGCGCAGGACGTCTCTGTCGGTGGCAGTGAAGGTGACGGTGGCTCTCAACTTCTATGCCTCCGGCTCCTTCCAATCCGCTACTGGGGACATCGCTAACATCTCCCAGTTCGCCGTGCATTGCTGCATCCGCCAGGTGACCGAAGCCCTTTTCAGAAGGAGACATCAATTCATCTCCTTCCCCATGACCCTGGACAAGCAGCAGCAGCGTGCAGTGGGGTTTGCAAGAATAGCGGGCTTCCCCATGGTGCAGGGCGCCATTGACTGCACGCATGTGGCTTTGCGGGCACCTCTTGAGCATGCCGAGGAGTACCGCAACCGGAAGGGCTACCATTCCCTCAATGTACAGCTGGTGTGTGACCACAGGCAGCGCATCCTAGCTGTCAATGCCCGCTTTCCAGGCAGCAGCCACGATGCCTTTATCCTGCGACAGACAACTGTGGCTGACATGTTCCAGGCACAGCCTCCCCCAAGAGGATGGCTTATCGGGGACAAAGGCTATCCTTTGTGTACCTGGCTCATGACCCCGCTCCGCGCGCCCACGACCCCTGCTGAAGAGGCATACAACGAGAGCCATCAAGCGACGAGGAACCTCATAGAACAAACAATCGACGTGCTCAAGCAACGGTTCCGCTGTCTCGATCACTCCGGGGGAGCCCTCCACTATTCGCAGGATCGAGTCTCCCAATTCGTCATCGTTTGCTGCATGCTGCACAACCTGGCTATCCGCAGGACTCAGGCACTGCCACCTCACGTTGGACCACCACCTCAGGAGGAGGAGCAGGAGGAGCATGAGGACGACGAGGACGAGGAGTACCAGCCCAGGAGGGACGCACAAGGTCCAAGGGCCGCCCGTCGGCGGCTTACTGAACGTCACTTCTAGGCCCCCTGTCAGGGAATGGCTTGTGCCAATGATAGAACATGATTGCAGCCACTCCGCAAGCCCTCAGCTGATTAAGGCAACAAACACTTCAAAGATCAAACATGGACAATGTGAATAAATAAAATGCTTTATTGTACAAACTCTGGGCCCTTCCCACATGAAAACCAAAAACAGACGAAACCCCCAAAAAACACTCAAACACATTACTCGCTCCCACAACCTGGAGAGGATTAACAAAATAGGGCAACTAAAATGGCCGTCATTCTCGGCCTTCGTCAAAAACAAACATCACATCATCGGCCTTCAAAAAACAAACATCCAATTCTCGGCCTCAAGAAACAAACACAAATGGCCACACATTCGACTATTTGGCCCGCTAGGGCGATGCCTTGGCCATCTTTGGGTGGCCCCTGCCCGCCCTGCTGCTCCGCCTCAAAGTAAGGCCATTGGCTGCTGCAAGGCTGGGGGCAGGCTCCTGAGGGGCACATGTCGTGACGGCAGATGCCCTTGGGGGTCGGCCTAGTCGAGGTCTGGCCGTCGAGCGGGCGGCTGTTGATTGCTGCAGCTGTGGCTGGCCAGCATCAGTCGCTGCAGCAGCTCCTGGCAGCTCCACTGGGGGACTGGCAGTGGTGGCTGGAGGAATGGCGGCAAGCTGGCGGATGGCAGGCGCTCGCTGGTCGCCTGAGACACTGGCACTCGCCCGGGCCAGCACTGCAGCATGCGCACCAATCTGCCGAGGGACAGACCGCTGTGCTGCTGTTGATTGCTGCAGCTGTGGCTGGCCAGCATCAGTCGCTGCAGCAGCTCCTGGCAGCTCCACTGGGGGACTGGCAGTGGCGGCTGGAGGAATGGTGGCAAGCTGGCGGATGGCAGGCGCTCGCTGGTCGCCTGAGACACTGGCACTCGCCCGGGCCAGCACTGCAGCATGCACACCAATCTGCCTTGGGACAGACCGCTGTGCTGCTGCAGCGCGCCGGGTGCCCTGGCGATGCCTGTCTGACACAGCGAGTGTGGCAGCAGTGAGTGCCCGTGTTGACCTGTTCACTGACCGCATCAGAGCAGCCAGTGACTGGACGGCACCACTGATCACCTGGCCAGTCGCTGACAGAGCTGCCCCGAATTCCGCCCAACTCGCTGCCTGATCTGCCCGGTATTCCGCCCGACTGGTGGCCTCTGAGGGCCCGAACTCGGCCACACTCCGAGAGAGGGAATCGATGGACTCAGGCAACCGTGCCACTGCCGCCATGAGCTCCATGTGCCGGCGCTCCGAGTCCGCGGACAAGTCTTCGAGGCGTTCCATCTCCTCGGCGAAGAGCATCTCCTTACTGGAGGCCGGACTCTCCCTCTGGGGAGAAGGCCGCCGAACTGGCCGACCCGTCCTGCGTTGCTGGAGGCCGCTGGGCCCAGCAATTGGACTCCCCTCCGACGCATCCCCCCTCTGGGGAGAAGGCCGCCGAGCTTCCACCCCCCTCCCGCCTTTCTGCAGCACGCAGGTCCCAGGAGCTCCCCTCCCCTTCGACACTTCCGCCATGCTGCCCTCCAGGGAAGACGTGTCCCCTACATTGGCCTGGGTGGCCGCGGCTGAGGGTTCCCCTGATGGGCCGCCTTCCTCTTGCTCCTCCTCCTGCTCCTCCTCGGAGGGTCTGTCACTGGCAAGTTGAGGGACCTCCTCTTGACCATCTGAAAGCAGGAAGGCACAAGAGTAGCTTTAGAGTGAGGAGGGGGCATCAGTGCGGCATGCATGAGTGGTGGCATTCAGCGCATTGGTCGGACAGTGGCAAAGGATGTAGATCTGATGCGCAAGTGGGACAAGAGAGGTGCAAAAGGTGATGTCCTTACCATTGCTGCCCAGAACAGGGTCGGCATCTCCACATGCAACGGGCCCAATCACCCGGCCACCCATGAGGCGCTTCACGCGATGTTGCAGGTCGGTGAGTGGCTGGATATGGGGTCGGCCTCCCCCGGTCGCAGTCCGGCTCTTGCGATTATTCACCAGCTTGGCCTGCAAGAGAAAGGACGGCCTCTAAGTACAGTGTGTCGCCGTGATCTTGTGTGCACTGCCTCCCATGGTGGAATAGCCTGGCCAGTGTGTCGCCATGATCTGGTGTGCACTGCCTCCCATGGTGGAATAGCCTGGCCAGTGTGTCGCCATGATCTGGTGTGCACTGCCTCCCATGGTGGAATAGCCTGGCCAGTGTGTCGCCATGATCTGGTGTGCAATGCCTCCCATGGTGGAATAGCTTGGCCAGTGTGTTAAGTGCAGAATGTGCAATTGATGCTCATGCCTGTCCCATAGCTGCTGGATGAAGGCTGGCCATTAGAGCTTTCAGGTCCCTTTGCCCATAATGTGAGGTGCACATGCAAGGATGAGGAGGTCATTGGAAAGGGTACTCACCCTGACAATGCGTGTGAGGTCATTTAACTTTTTGCGGCATTGGGCACCGGTCCTGGGGACGTCGCTGTTGGCTGACAGCTTGCTGGCGACATGCCTCCAGGCTCTCCTGTAGACGCGGACCGTCGCCTTCTTGCCATTGTCCGGGTACAAAACATGGCGCCTCTTCTCCACAGCAGCAAGCAGCACACTCAGATCACGCTCTGAGAAGCGCTGCGCACGTTCACGGGCCTTCTCCATGTCTTCAGGCGCTATTTGGGTCCAGCAGCAGTGTTCAGGCCTCGCTGGAGGGCTCCACTATCCAGGGCGTGGCAGCAGACACAGTCGACCCTTCCCCCTTAAGAGCTGGCCGGCGCCAGGGTGTCTGCTGTCAATCACGAGATGGCTGCACCTGCGCTGCGCCCGGCCTCGGCGCTATCGATCACCATCTCCGGCTTAGCGCCCAAAGAGAGGCGTCCAGCAGCAGTTTTAACGCTCGCCCGAACTAGTAGGGCGAAGCTAATGAATATCGGAGAAGTGGCATAGATTTGGCGGCGGCCGCAAACTTTAGCGGACGCCCCACTTTAGCGCCCCAAAAGTGGCGTCAATGAATTTCTAGGCCTAAGAGTTAACTGGCTAGTCACATCTAGGCCTGGCTGGGTAGGGATGTCAGGTCTGCCCACGAAGAACATTAGTGACCCAGTTGGGTTTTTACAAGAATCCAGCAGATTTCATTTTAATTTCTCTGGTGCCTGCCCACAAATTACTGGACTTAAAAAAAATAATCAATTTTTATAACTTGCCACAGTGAGATTTGAACACACAACCTCAAGCCATTCAAAGTTACTAATGTAATACTATTACCACTAGGCTATTGTATCCAACAGCATTAAAAGTTGATATTGCTTTCACATATTCTATAAAATAACAAGAACAAGTGAGTTGTGGGGTGGAAAATCAGTTCCCAAGTGAATTAAAACAGATGAGTTTTAGACACACCAGCTCTAAATGGTACCACAGCCTTGTGACACATTCCAGACCAATTACTATTCAAATCTTCTCTTCTTCTTAGGCAGTCCCTCGGAACCGAGGATGACTTGCTTCCACGTTAAAAATGAGTTCTCAGGTGACTGATGAGTCCAATGCGGGACCTACAGTCTCTGTCACAGGTGGGGCAGACGGTGGTTGAAGGGGCGGGTAGGCGGGGTGCTTGGGTTGACGTGCGCTCCTTGCGCTGCCTGCGCTTGGCTTCCGCTTGCTCCCGGCGAAGAGACTCGAGGTGTTCGGCGCCTTCCCGGATGCTTCCCTTCCACTTTGTGCGGTCTTGGGCCAGGGATTCCCAGGTGTCGGTGGGGATGTTGCACATTTTCAAGGAGGCTTTGAGGGTGTCCTTGAAGCGTTTCCTCTGCCCACCTGGGGCTCTCTTGCCGTGCCGGAGCTCCGAGTCGAGCGCTTGTTTTGGGAGTCTCGTATTGGGTGTGCGGATGATGTGACCCATGCATCGGAGCTGATCGAGTGTGGTCAAAGCTTCAATGCTGGGGATGTTGGCCTGAGCGAGAACACTGACGTTGGTGCGCCTATCCTGCCAATGGATTTGCAGGATCTTGCGGAGGCAGCTTTGGTGGTACCTCTCCAGTGCTTTGAGGTGCCTGCTGTACATGGTCCATGTCTCTGACACGTACAGCAGGGCGGGTATCACTGCTGCTCTGTAGACCATGAGCTTGGTGCTGAGTCTTCAAACACTCTCTTCCTCAGGTGACCGAAGGCTGCACTGGCACACTGAAGGCAGCGTTGGACTTCGTCATCGACGTCTGCCCTTGTTGACAGTAGGCTCCCAAGGTATGGAAAGTGGTCCATGTTGTCCAAGGCCTTGTCATGGATTTTGATAATCAGGGGGCAGTACTGCATGGCGGGGGCAGGTTGGCAGAGGACCTTTGTCTTACGGATGTTTAGTGTAAGGCCCATGCTCTCGTACACTTCGGTGAAGGTGTTGACGATGGTTTGGTGTTCGACCTCTGAGTGAGCGCAGACGCAAGCATCGTCTGCATACTGTAATTCAGCGACAGAGGATGGGACGACCTTGGATCTGGACTGGAGGTGATGGAGGTTGAACAGTTTCCCATTTGTTCTGTAAATTAGTTCCACTCCAACGGGGAGCTTACTGAGCATGAGATGGAGCATTGCAGCAGGGATGATCGAGAAGAGCATTGGTGCGATGACACAGCCTTGCTTGACCCCGGTCTGTACGTGAACTGGGTCTGTGTTGGAACAGTTGGTCAGGATCACGGCTTGCATGTTGTCATGAAGCAGGTGGAGGATGGTAACAAACTTTGAGGGCAGCCGAATTTGAGGAGGACACCCCATAATCCCTCATGGTTGACAGTGTCGAAGGCCTCTGTGAGATCAAAGAAGGCCATGTACAGCGGTTGGCGCTGTTCCCTGCGTTTCTCTTGTAATTGTCGTGTGGTGAAGATCATGTCCATTGTGCCGCTTAGTGGGCGGAATCCACATTGCGACTCTGGGAGGAGCTCTTCGGCCACTGGGAGAAGGCGATTGAGGAGGATTCTTGTGATGACTTTCCCTGTGACACAGAGCCTACTGTCTTTTTCTTAATTCATTGATGGGATGTGGGCGTCGCTGGCTGGCTAGGCCTGCATTTAGTGCCCATCCCTAATTGCCCTTGAGAAGATGGTGGTGAGCCACCTTCTTGAACTGTTGCAGTCCATATGGTGTAGGTACACCCACAATGCCGTTAGGAAGGGAGTTCCAGGATTTTGGCCCAGCGACAGTGAAGGAACGGCGATACAGGTCCAAGTCAGGATGTTGTGTGGCTTGGAGGGGAACTTGGAGGGGAACTTGGAGGGGAACTTGGAGGTGGTGGTGTTCCCATGCATCTGCTGCCCTTGTCCTTCTAAGTGGTAGAGGTCACGGGTTTGGGAGATGCTGTTGAAGGAGCTTTGGCGAGTTGCTGCAGTGCATCTTGTAGATGGTACACACTGCAGCCACAGTGCGCCGGTGGTGGAGGGAGTGAATGTTGAAGGTGGTGGATGGAATGCCAATCAAGCGGGCTGCTTTATCCTGAATGGTGTCGAGCTTCTTGAGTGTTGTTGGAGCTGCACTCATCCAGGCAAGTGGAGAGTATTCCATCACACTCCTGACTTGTGCCTTGTAGATGGTGGAAAGGCTTTGGGGAGTCAGGAGATGAGACACTCGCCGCAGAATTCCCAGCCTCTGGCCTGCTCTTGTAGCCACAGTATTTATATGGCTGGTCCAGTTCAGTTTCTGATCAATGGTAACCCCCAGGATGTTGATAGTGGGGGATTCAGCAATGGTAATGCCATTGAATGTCAAGGGGAGATGGTTAGAGTCTCGCTTGTTGGAGATGGTCATTGCCTGGCACTTGTGTGGTGCGAATGTTACTTGCCACTTGTCTGCTGTCTACTATTCAAGTACTGAAAAATAGAGGATGAATGCCATTTCCTGCTTCCTGAGTTCACTGCTGCTGATTCATGCCTTTTGCATAAGGGGATGATTTTATCTCACTCGGGAGTATTCAGGCAGGCAGAGTTCCTGGAATCGTCTACTCCATTATTGTGCCACTAGTTTTCCAGCAGCAGTAAGTATTTCCATTCTTAATCTGTATATTTATTAAATCAATAAGGCAAAAATAATACATTACTAGTGACAGGTAGTCACAACCATTGCCACAATGACATTGCTGTATCTTTGATTGCTTAGTCTTATCTTTCTTTATACACAAATGAAGTATCTCACAAAAACCGTTATCATGCATGCGCCTCCCTTTAAAAGCAATCAGGTACTGACAAGATCCCGAAAGGACTACAGATCACTAACCCACTCAAGTCGACCTACAACACAGACTACGCTGAGAGACTCTGCCGTCGTACCTCTCGCACACTCCTCAACCATCTCGTACACCAAATTCGAAACCGAGATGGAGTCCATGTTCTCAGCCTGTGCTCAGGACGCAGCAGACCAGCTACGAGACACCGCCAAACAAACAAGGCAACGGAACTACGCCACCTACATGCACACCAAGAACAGGAAGCTTGAGAAACTTGGCATCACCAGCAGCAGCAACCAAGCCTCCCCCGGTACCACGGTTGAAACCACAGGGAAATCCATCGTCAACCTGTCCGACCACACCCCTCAACCAGACAAAATTGAAGTTCTCAGCCGAGGGCTCAATTTCTGCCCCACCACCAAAATGGACCCCATCGGTCTCGCGGCAGACACAGAGGAATTCATCAGGAGAATGAGGCTCCGGGAATTCTTCCACAAATCCCAAGATGTCAGCAGCGAACCCAATGAGACAATCAATGATCCGGAACAGCAGACAGAGGGATCCGCAGTGCAGCAACCGAAGAAGAAAGAGTCAAATTGGACCCCTCCGGAGGGTCGCTGCCCTAGGCTTGACATGTATGCTCAAGCTGTCAGGAGATGCATCAACGCCAGATTCATCAGCCGCACTCACAAGACAGTCCAGAATGTCACCCGAGCACAACGCAACGCCATCCACGCTCTCAAGACCAACCGCAACATCGTCATCAAACCAGTAGACAAAGGAGGTGCCATCGTCATACAGAACAGAACGGACTATTGCAAAGAAGTATACCGACAACTGGACAACCAGGAACACTACAGACAGTTACCCGCAGATCCGACCAAAGAACACACCCGCCAACTCAACAGACTGATCAAAACCTTCGATCCAGACCTTCAAAGCATCCTACATGCTCTCATCCCACGTACTCCCCGCGTGGGAGACTTCTACTGCCTCCCAAAGATACACAAAGCCAACACACCTGGATGTCCTATCGCATCAGGCAACGGAACCCTGTGTGAGAACCTCTCTGGATATGTCGAGGGCATCCTGAAACCCATCGTACAGGGAACCCCCAGCTTCTGTCGCGACACTGCAGACTTCTTACAGAAACTCAGCACCCACGGACCAGTTGAACCAGGAACACTCCTCGCCACGATGGACGTCTCGGCACTCTACACCAGTATCCCCCACGATGACGGCATCGCTGCGACAGCCTCAGTACTCAACACCAACAACAGCCAATCTCCAGACGCCATCCTACAACTCATCCGTTTCATCCTTGACCACAATGTCTTCACCTTCGACAACCAGTTCTTTACCCAAACACACGGAACAGCCATGGGGACCAAATTCGCACCCCAATATGCAAACATCTTCATGCACAAGTTCGAGCAAGACTTCTTCGCTGCACAGGATCTCCAACCAACGCTATACACCAGATACATCGATGACATTTTCTTCCTATGGACCCACGGCGAAGAATCACTGAAAAGACTATACGATAACATCAACAAGTTCAATCCCACCATCAAACTCACCATGGACTACTCCTCAGAATCGGTCTCATTCCTGGACACATGAATCTCCATCAAAGACGGACACCTCAGCACTTCACTCTACCGCAAGCCCACAGACAACCTCATGATGCTTCACTTCTCCAGCTTCCACCCTAACCACGTTAAAGAAGCCATCCCCTATGGACAAGCCCTGCGAATACACAGGATCTGCTCAGACGAGGAGGAATGCGATGGACACCTACAGACACTGAAAGACGCCCTTGTAAGAACGGGATATGACGCTCGACTCGTCGATCGACAGTTCCGACGGGCCACAGCAAAAAATCGCATAGACCTCCTCAGAAGACAAACACGGGACACAACCAACAGAGTACCCTTCATCGTCCAGTACTTCCCCGGAGCGGAGAAACTACGCCATGTTTTTCGCAGCCTTCAACATGTCATCGATGACGACGAACACCTCGCTAAGGCCATCCCCACGCCTCCACTACTCGCTTTCAAACAGCCGCCTAACCTCAAACAGACCATCGTTCGCAGCAAATTACCCAGCCTTCAGGAGAACAGCGACCACGACACCACACAACCCTGCCACAGCAACCTCTGCAAGACATGCCAGATCATCAACACAGATACCATCATCACACGTGAGGACACCACCCACCAGGTACATGGTACATACTCATGTGACTCGGCCAACGTTGTCTACCTCATACGTTGCAGGAAAGGATGCCCCGGAGCATGGTACATCGGCGAGACCATGCAGACACTGCGACAACGGATGAACGGACACCGCACAACAATCACCAGGCAGGAGTGTTCCCTCCCAGTCGGGGAACACTTCAGCAGTCAAGGACATTCAGCCTCCGATCTTCGGGTAAGCATTCTCCAAGGCGGCCTTCGAGACACACGACAACGCAAAATCGTCGAGCAGAAACTGATAGCCAAGTTCCGCACCCATGAGGACGGCCTCAACCGAGATCTTGGGTTCATGTCACGCTACATGTAACCCCACCTGACGCAGGGTCATCCAGACTCGAGTCGACATTGGCTTGTTCTCTCTACACAGATGCGGCCGGACCTGCTGTGATTTCCAGCCAAAAAAAATGTTTTTTGTCTGTTTTTTTGTTTTTCATACAGACCCCAGCATCTGCAATATTTGACCCCTTGTGACCCCACCTCATTGTTCTTTGATGTAATGTTTCCCTGACTGACCTGTTTGGACACCATTCACACCTTTGACTGCTGTGATTATCTCTCTGCCGGGGTGTGATAAATGGCAGTTGGAAAGGTTACCTGTAAACATCTGACATGATTCTCTGACTATATAAGCTGTGTCTTTATGCATTTCTCCACTTCACCTGAAGAAGGAGCAGCGCTCCGAAAGCTTGTGATTTCAAATAAAGCTGTTGGACTATAACCTGGTGTTGTGTGACTTCTTACATTTGTCCACCCCAGTCCAACTCCGGCATCTCCACACCATGGCTACTATCGACACCACAAACTGCCGGCTCAAAGTGGAGAGGATCTCCAAGAAGATCGCGCATATTGACACAGACATCAAGTTTCTACAGAGATGCAAGAAAGCAGACAAGATCCCGAAAGGACTACAGATCACTAACCCACTCAAGTCGACCTACAACACAGACTACGCTGAGAGACTCTGCCGTCGTACCTCGCGCACACTCCTCAACCATCTCGTACACCAGCTCTACAGCAGACGCCGCAACCTCGAAACCGAGATGGAGTCCATGTTCTCAGCCTGTGCTCAGGATGCAGCAGACCAGCTACGAGACACCGCCAAACAAACAAAGCAACGGAACTACGCTACCTACATGCACACCAAGAACAGGAAGCTTGAGAAACTTGGCATCACCAGCAGCAGCAACCAAGCCTCCCCCGGTACCACGGTTGAAACCACAGGGAAATCCATCGTCAACCTGTCCGACCATACCCTTCAACCAGACGAAATTGAAGTTCTCAGCCGAGGGCTCAATTTCTGCCCCACCACCAAAATGGACCCCATCGGTCTCGCGGCAGACACAGAGGAATTCATCAGGAGAATGAGGCTCCGGGAATTCTTCCACAAATCCCAAGATGTCAGCAGCGAACCCAATGAGACAATCAATGATCCGGAACAGCAGACAGAGGGATCCGCAGTGCAGCAACCGAAGAAGAAAGAGTCAAATTGGACCCCTCCGGAGGGTCGCTGCCCTAAGCTTGACATGTATGCTCAAGCTGTCAGGAGATGCATCAACGCCAGATTCATCAGCCGCACTCACAAGACAGTCCAGAATGTCACCCGAGCACAACGCAACGCCATCCACGCTCTCAAGACCAACCGCAACATCGTCATCAAACCAGCAGACAAAGGAGGTGCCATCGTCATACAGAACAGAACGGACTATTGCAAAGAAGTATACCGACAACTGGACAACCAGGAACACTACAGACAGTTACCCGCAGATCCGACCAAAGAACACACCCGCCAACTCAACAGACTGATCAAAACCTTCGATCCAGACCTTCAAAGCATCCTACATGCTCTCATCCCACGTACTCCCCGCGTGGGAGACTTCTACTGCCTCCCAAAGATACACAAAGCCAACACACCTGGACGTCCTATCGCATCAGGCAACAGAACCCTGTGTGAGAACCTGTCTGGATATGTCGAGGGCATCCTGAAACCCATCGTACAGGGAACCCCCAGCTTCTGTCGCGACACTACAGACTTCTTACAGAAACTCAGCACCCACGGACCAGTTGAACCAGGAACACTCCTCGCCACGATGGACGTCTCGGCACTCTACACCAGTATCCCCCACGATGACGGCATCGCTGCGACAGCCTCAGTACTCAACACCAACAACAGCCAATCTCCAGACGCCATCCTACAACTCATCCGTTTCATCCTTGACCACAATGTCTTCACCTTCGACAACCAGTTCTTTACCCAAACACACGGAACAGCCATGGGGACCAAATTTGCACCCCAATACGCAAACATCTTCATGCACAAGTTCGAGCAAGACTTCTTCGCTGCACAGGATCTCCAACCAACGCTATACACCAGATACATCGACGACATTTTCTTCCTATGGACCCACGGCGAAGAATCACTGAAAAGACTACACGATAACATCAACAAGTTCAATCCCACCATCAAACTCACCATGGACTACTCCTCAGAATTGGTCTCATTCCTGGACACACGAATCTCCATCAAAGACGGACACCTCAGCACTTCACTCTACCGCAAGCCCACAGACAACCTCATGATGCTTCACTTCTCCAGCTTCCACCCTAACCACGTTAAAGAAGCCATCCCCTATGGACAAGCCCTGCGAATACACAGGATCTGCTCAGACGAGGAGGAATGCGATGGACACCTACAGACACTGAAAGACGCCCTTGTAAGAACGGGATATGATGCTCGACTCGTCGATCGACAGTTCCGACGGGCCACAGCGAAAAATCGCATAGACCTCCTCAGAAGACAAACACGGGACACAACCAACAGAGTACCCTTCGTCGTCCAGTACTTCCCCAGAGCGGAGAAACTACGCCATGTTCTTCGCAGCCTTCAACATGTCATCGATGACGACGAACACCTCGCTAAGGCCATCCCCACGCCTCCACTACTCGCTTTCAAACAGCCGCCTAACCTCAAACAGACCATCGTTCGCAGCAAATTACCCAGCCTTCAGGAGAACAGCGACCACGACACCACACAACCCTGCCACAGCAACCTCTGCAAGACATGCCAGATCATCAACACAGATACCAACATCACACGTGAGGACACCACCCACCAGGTACATGGTACATACTCATGTGACTCGGCCAACGTTGTCTACCTCATACGTTGCAGGAAAGGATGCCCCGGAGCATGGTACATCGGCGAGACCATGCAGACACTGCGACAACGGATGAACGGACACCGCGCAACAATCACCAGGCAGGAGTGTTCCCTCCCAGTCGGGGAACACTTCAGCAGTCAAGGACATTCAGCCTCCGATCTTCGAGTAAGCATTCTCCAAGGCGGCCTTCGAGACACACGACAACGCAAAATCGTCGAGCAGAAACTGATAGCCAAGTTCCGCACCCATGAGGACGGCCTCAACCGAGATCTTGGGTTCATGTCACGCTACATGTAACCCCACCTGACGCAGGGTCATCCAGACTCGAGTCGACATTGGCTTGTTCTCTCTACACAGATGCGGCCGGACCTGCTGTGATTTCCAGCCAAAAAAAATGTTTTTTGTCTGTTTTTTTGTTTTTCATACAGACCCCAGCATCTGCAATATTTGACCCCTTGTGACCCCACCTCATTGTTCTTTGATGTAATGTTTCCCTGACTGACCTGTTTGGACACCATTCACACCTTTGACTGCTGTGATTATCTCTCTGCCGAGGTGTGATAAATGGCAGTTGGAAAGGTTACCTGTAAACATCTGACATGATTCTCTGACTATATAAGCTGTGTCTTTATGCATTTCTCCACTTCACCTGAAGAAGGAGCAGCGCTCCGAAAGCTTGTGATTTCAAATAAAGCTGTTGGACTATAACCTGGTGTTGTGTGACTTCTTACATTTGTACTCTAGCAAGAAGGGACTTAGTGCATTCATGTAATTTATTTTTCTGCAGGTATGTAATGATTACTTCTATGATGATCCCTGGGATTCCCCCAGTCTTTTTATAATTATTCTCAGGATGTCATCGAATTACATAGAAACATAGAAACATAGAAGATAGGAGCAGGAGTAGGCCATTCGGCCCTTCGAGCCTGCTCCGCCATTCAATGAGATCATGGCTGATCATCCAAATTCAGTACCCTGTCCCTGCCTTCTCCCCATATCCCTTGATCCCTTTAGCCTTAAGAAATATATGCAACTCTTTCTTGAATATACTTAATGAACTGGCCTCCACCGCCCTCTGTGGCAGAGAATTCTACATGATCACCACTCTCTGGGTGAAGAAATTCCTCCTCATTTCAGTCCTAAATGGCTTACCCCTTATCCTTAGACTATGACCCCGGGTTCTGGACTCCCCGGCCATCAGAAACATCCTTCCTGCATCTAGTCTGTCCAGGCCTGACAGAATTTTATAGGTTTCAATGAGATCCCCTCTCAATCTTCTAAACTCCAGTGAGTATAAGCCCAATCGACACTGTTGTGTATGTACCTTTAAGAGAAGAACTGAGTTTATACTGCAGTACTGGCAGTGACCACACCTGTATAAGAAGCCCTAGCAGGCTTCTGTACTTCAGTCTGATGTTTACTCTCTGTTCAGTAAATACCTGTTTTATTGTTCTCCCGCAGTCCATGTATTATTAAGGCGCGGACTCTACAGTGGCGACGAGCATGTTCGAACTCACCTGCAGTACTGCATCACCTCACGGGGATCTTTCCCTGAGAAGAAGTTTCTTGGAGGTTGATGTCAGAGCAACGGG